>NC_136059.1:168987121-169334451 GCF_964261635.1 Lissotriton helveticus | reverse complement strand
GAGAGAGAAAGAGAGAGAGAGAGAGAGAGAGAGGAGAGAGAAAGAGAGAAAGAGAGAGAGAGAGAGAGAGAGAGAGAGAGAGAGAGAGAGAGAGAGAGAGAGAGAGAGAGAGAGAGAGAGAGAGAGAGAGAGACTACCTACCTACCTGTGGTCTAGCCATGTAAGCCCTTGCCTTTTCACCGGACATAAAAGGAAAAATGACTATGCTCTTCAGGCCAGGTTATCACTTAATGAAATCTCGCCGAAGACAGGCAGTTTCTAAGCACAACCTATGCTCAGCCTAAAGCCATTCGAGCCACCCAGAGGTCGAACACCTCAAAGGGATCTTTAAAAAAAGCGTCACAACGAGGGATTCCCCAGCACACAGGCCCTTTACGAGATACAAAGCTATACTGATCTGAAGGCATTTTTTCAGGCCTTCTCACATAACATGACACAATAATTGTATTGAATTGTATTGTAATTCCATTTATATAGTGCTTACCACCCCCAACGAGGCGTCGAAGCGCTCCAATCTCACTGGCACATGACATGCTAAAGGCAGACGGCGGGCGCATTGTCATTCTAAAGGGAGTAATCAGCCTCAATCGGAATGACAATGGGCCTGCCCTCAGCCTGTGAGAGCTCAGGGAGGGGCTGCCACTGCCTCTCGAGTTTAACAGAGAAGTGCAAGCAGCCCCTGGAAGCTGAAAGAAAAAAGTTATCGTTTTTTTATTAAGTAGAACTATTCTTGCCGTCCTGGGATGCTTTTTGGAAAGTAAGAAGTAGGGGAACGGACTGGAATAATTTCTAGAAGTAGGGGCACGTCGTGCCCTTCCGTCCCCGCCCACTTCTACCACTGCTCCAGGCACAGAAAGTGTTGGCTGGTGCCTGGGCTGGCGATGGCTTAACTGTCCAGCCTTTTGCCAATGGAGGCAGCTGGCACTTCCTACTGGGACCGAAATGGCAAAAAAGGTGACATAGAGCGCATAGGTTACTGATTGAATGAATGTCCAAAGGAACTCTACGACATGATATGGGAACCCTTTCTATGGCCAGACGATGCCCCTGTTGAACTGGGGGACAGGAAAGAGGTAGATACCCGATGTCTATGAGCCATACCCTAGTTTGGCCTGATTGTGCTGATAGGTGCCCCCGGAGCTTTAGTCCCTGACCAGTGCTTCATTTGAGCCAATGGTTTCAGGTGCTCGGCACCAGCATTTAATTGTCAACACTGGCACTTGTGACAGGCTGCCACCAGGTGGCGCTATCTGACCAATTTAGAGAAGACCACAAAAACAGTTAGTTATTAATTCAATATACATTAAAATGACTATGGCCTACCATTCAAGCCATTCTTACAGAGTTAGGGGCCTGAAATAGTTCTAAAAGTCACACTTGTAGGAGTGTGATGGTTAGTAGCTGTGCAGTTTCTATCATTCTCAGATCTGGGAGGGGCAATGAGCCATTCATGCTTCAGTTGCCTCCTGACCAGAGCCCTGGCACCTATTATTTTTGTTACAAATTAAGTACTGCCTTTGCTTCACACTTGGAGTGAGTGAAGGGGAGGCCGGTGTGGAAAGGAATCATGGGCTACCATCAACACAACTGACCAGGGACTGGTGAGATTATTTAGACAAGTCGTTTTTGTCCGTGGGTGTTCCTTTCTTTGCTTAACTCTGACAAGGGGATATACCCCATGGTTGTGCTCTACAGGGACATGGAGGAGGGGAGGCATGGCAGGGAGGTAAGAGATGAGATGTGTTTTTCGAGCATTGATGTTTTGAGGGGGGGCATTAGGATTTTCTTGGGATCTCATGAGATGTTATTGTTTTTTGCATGGCTCATGAGGCTTTTTTTAGGACCTGGGTGGTTGAGTAGTAATGCTATGCCTAGGTTTTCTTAACTAGTGGTACAATGAGCTTAAACTCTATGCTGGTTACATTTGTTGGGTATCCTGTAAAACACAATACAGAAATGTTGCCAAAAAAAAAGAAAAGTTTGACCTCTAAAATTCTCTATTTCCTAATTATTGCCTTTCTGTGAACACTAAATTTGTGGGCCGTATTATTTTTATGTCTACGAAAACAGCTCACGTTTTATCCTTTGCTATTAGCACAGCTGCCCTCCTGCTCTGGGAAATCCTGCTTTTTAGGTCTTGCCTGAGCCAGCGCTTGCGCTGCCCTGGCAAGGATATTTAGTAGCTGGGTTTTAAAAGTGCTACCTTGCCAGCCACCAGCTTACTGTTACACGCACAAGCGCACATGACGTGCACAGCTGCCATGTGGCTTTATCGTGTGAATCCGATCGCGATCACTTTCGCGGCACACACAACTCCGGGCTTCTTTTCATGCACTTGAAGTGTCCACTTCTTTTGCGCGTCTTTTCACTTTCAGCCCGGCTGCGCTTCAACTCCACCCCCCTCCCTCACCAATCCTATCGCGATTACTTTCGCGGCACATGCGCGCACTCAACTCCCGGGCTTCTTTTCACGCACTTTAGGTGCCCACTTCTTTTATGTACCTTTTCACTTTCAACTCCACCCCCCTCCCTCACCGCAAGCCCGCCCGCGCTTCAACTCCCTCCTCCTCCCTCACCACAGAGCGTGTCTTTGACCAGGGGTAACTTGTTATCTGAGTTACCCAAATTCCCCTCCAATCGGGTACAGGCCATGTGAATACATCGCAATGATGAATCTTTCTTTCATGTTGTTCCGAACAAAATACAGCTTTTAAAAAGCACCTGCATAGCCTGAGAGCCAGCGCTCAGCGCCACAAAAGAGCAGCGTCCGATATGTTTCTTCTCACAAAGCTTTCAAAATACATGCAGTGGAATGTCCAGCCTATATTTTGCCATAATAGCCAGCAGCCTGGCCGCACTTCAACTCCACCCCTCCCTCACCACAAGATCGCGTGTATTTTCACTTTCAGCTTGCCCGCACTTCAACTCCCTCCCCCTCCCTCACCACACAGCGCGTCTTTGACCAGGGTAACTTGTTATCTGAGTTACCTGAAATCCCCTCCAATCGGGTACAGGCCATGTGAATACATCGCAATAATGAATCTTTCTTTCACGTTGTTCCAAACAAAATGCAGCTTTTAAAAAGCGCCTGCACAGCCTGAGAGCCAGCGCTTGGCGCCACAAAAGAGCAACGTCCAGTATGTTTCTTCTCACAAGGCTTTCAAATACATGCAGTGGAACGTCCAGCCTATATGTCGCCATAGTAGCAAGCGTCTGCTTTTCATACTGGCTTTGCCTTTCACAGACAACAGTTTGGGATTTTATTTAAAGGTCTGACAGTCTGTTATCAGGTGACTTCCATTGCGGCTGCTGGAACACATCCCTTTGTACGTGGTCAGATTTCAGCACATACTGTGCTCTGAACGAATTTGACATTTTTAAGGGCCATTTTAAATCCATTGTCGTTTTTTTTCTTCATTCCTGCTTCTGTATTTGCACAAATGTATGCCTACAATCAATATTCAATGTTCCTTCCTGCCACGGGAATGGGAGAAATTCGAATAATTCATCATCCTTGATCTTTGTTCCATTCTTGAGAGGAATTGGTGCTAACTGTGAACCCAGGCATAGCATGTAAAATCAGCAACCTTCGTTGTGTCAGGCCCTGCCTACACAATCAACCACCCCATGCAAACAAGCATTGGCATAGCCAATAGGTCTCGCTTTTGGGACCTTATAAGTATTTAGTTATGCAGCACAATATTCTTGGTGCAACAACATCAACTGCTGCATGGCTAAACACTTATAAGGTCCCAAAAGCGAGACCTATTGGCAATACCAATGCTTGTTGTCTTTCCTTCACTTCTCTTCGCTTTGAAGGAACCCTATCTCTTTGTCAGGATGACATGTATTAGTTCACCTTTCCTGCTCGTGCGTGCACCACCTTTTCACACTTTCTGAGTGGTTCCGGCCTCACTGGAACCTGGCCCGCGCTGTGCGGTACCACAGCACACTGACTGGGCCTGTCGGTGGGCTCTTTCATACCCCCCCCCCCCCGTTGTCTGGGGGTGTTTAATCATGCAGGGAGGTGAGGGAGGAAGGAAGTTTGCAATGATTGACAGGTGTAACCAAGCGGCGCTAGAGCACAGCAGGTTCTACTTGAAACACAGCTGTTGTTTATTTTCGTGTGTTTCTCATGTGCGCACACACGTTTTTGGGTTTCATTGATTATTGAATTCATTTTTTGTATTCCTCGATAGATCAAAGATGCATAGAGCTTCAAGACAAAGAAATAAAACATCTGCGGCCGGATCATAAAACGTTTTCACCAGGTGCTGTACTGTTTTATCTCTGTGGCAATGGAGGCACTGCTGTTGTTGTATGAAGTAGATTTGTGCAGGTCAGATGAGGTGGTAAAGTGACAGGGATGCGTGTGCATGTTTCGGAAAATGTAATACAACCAAGGTACAGTTAGTAACACAAAAACAAAACCTAAAGATAAAAAAGCAAAACAACTCAAATGCAATAAAAAAATAACAAGTATGCAACACAACAGCTCAATATAATTTACCAACAAAATGCAACAACACAAAAACAAGATAGCACGGTGATATCACAAATCTATTTTATTTATTTGGGAATTTTTATACAGTAGGACATGACCCGTCAAATATCAGTAGCAGACAAGTTATACATATAGGCAGAGTTGTGAATAAGAAAAAGTTAGCATCAAAAAACAGATACAATATAACAATCGGACTGAAGTGCCCACAACGAAATAGTCAAGCAGAGTTATGTCAGGGCTACTCTTGAACAGCAGTTAATTTGTGAAAAAATAAGTGCAGGGGCTCTCGTCAGGAGACAGGTTGCACCAGCCCATTGCCCCTATTAGCACTGCCTTTAACAGAACCAGCTGCTACCCACGAAACCCTACCAGTGGGGAGAGGATGTGGTGTAACAGCCAGAGCTGTCAACTTTGGCGTTTGGGAACTAAGGGCCATATTATCAAGAAAGGGCGATACATTATCGCCGCTTTTATCGGCAGGAAACTGCCGCTAAAGCGGCGATAATGGGCTTGATAATATGCCCTTGTTAATTTCTATAGAAGCCCATGTTCTGGTGTTAACCTGGGCTTCTATGAGAATTCACAAGGCCATACTATCAAACCCATTATCGCCGCTTTAGCGGCAGTTTCCTGCCGATAAAAGCGACTATAATGTATTGCCCTTTCTTGATAATATGGCCCTCAGTTTGAATCTTGGCGTGGGCTCAGCATCCTGTGATTCAGGGAGAATCACTTAATCTCCCTATGCCTATCAAAAATAAATGTGTCCTTAAGAGGTGTTCATGAAAAGCGTTTCAATACCTTTGGGTCGAGTTTGCACTATAAGCGCTGGTGTTGACGATTGAGTGCCAGTGTCGAGCATTGGCACTTAATCGAGGGGTTTGACCTGATTTCAGGAGGCAGTGTATACCATATTCTTGGGGCTAGACCTAAGAAGGTGCGGTTGTAAGTTTTGTTTCGTTGAACTTCTGTGGTTTCAACAATAGGGAGTTAGCTCTTTCAAAGGAACGATTACAACCAGACAGTTTGAACTTATCTGTAGGTAGACTTGAGTGGTATGGTAAAGGACACTGTGTGTCATGCAGGCTAACTCCAGCTGGTTCCTTGCTTCAGATGGTCAAATCTTGGTCAAATCTTCTGAATCCTGTAATGTGTCCCTCAGCAGCTCTGTCCTTAATTTGGGTAAGTCTGAAAGAGTAGCACCACAATAATCTAATTGGGAAATTCCTAAATCTTGGACTGCAAAATGAAAGTCATCAGGAGGTAAAAAGGTTTGAGTTTCCTTAGTGTATTCAGTTGGTAATTGGCTCCCCTGGTGGTTGCACTGATATGAACTTGCATATTCAATTATTTGTCCAACGTTATACCAAGTGATCTAGTAGAGCCTATGGCGTAGGGGGTGCAGCTGAGAGCTCTGAGTTGCTTGACCCATTCTTCTGTGGGTGCAAAGTGACTGTGAGGAGCAATCAAGAGGAATTCTGTTTTGAGTATCTTGAGCATAAGGTGATTGAGGGTTAACCATTGAAGTGGGAGGGTGGGACTTGAACTCTGCTCTCACTGAGTTTAAACGGTAGACACGGAGCCGCTCCATTTTTGATGGGTGAGTGCTCTAGTTGTTTAGCACTTGGAAATAAAAGGAGTGGCACTGCGCGGACGCAGTTGGCCTCTCTCTAACCTGCTGCTTGCTCACCTGTTGTTCGTCATGCCAAAAGCCAGAGTTGTAAATGCTCCTTGACGGGTGACTCTCTCACTGTCTAATACCTTTTTTAATCGAAGCTTGCATTTTAAATATTGTTTTATATCCTGTGCTGCTACAACTGTCATTTGAATTTGAATGTGTGGTGGGAGGGTGGGACTCGAACTCCACTCTCACCGAGTTTAAATGATAGACACGGAGCAGCGCCATTTTAAGGTCTCACCTTGGCAGCGCAAGCGCTGCATGCGCTGTCTCAGCGAGACATAAAGTAATCTGTATGTTGGCTCAAAGTCCGTGGAATTTCTCCTGCCGCTTGTGATTTGTCTTAGTCTGGCATTGCTGTTGTTATCTTTGTTTCTGTTGGCTGTTGATCTGATGCATCACTTACATTTTTATGGGAAGCAGCACCGACCAACTACTGTTTTATTGCGCTGTCTGGCTTTGTTAGTTTTGTTTAGGGACTACTTGATTTTTAAATTACTTGCTAGGGCGCCCGCTTCACATACATCATGTGTTTACGCAATGCTTTTTTTCTTTAGATGTCCCGCGTCCACTTTACTGAGCCGCATTTTATGAGCATGTTGTTTTCACTGACCTGATTTTGCACTTGCAGGCTTGTTGCGCGGTAATGTTTACAGATAATTGCATCCACGCAGCGGGAATGGCGAGCGCTTGTTTACTATAGCAAAAACAACAGTTGATGGACAGAATGCAGAACAATGTCATACATTCACCCCAGTACAGAGATCTGGGCCTAAATCCATCATTTTTTTGCACTCCACACCACCCCAGTTCAGACATGGCCATATGCAAATCAGGCTTGACCCAGTGCCTCATGGGAACAGTCCTGCCCGAACTGCCAAGCCATGTCTTTCCTGGACCGGAATCAAGCATCCTAGGACCGGTTTCTGGCTATCAGCCGTCTTCAGCCAGGATAGCTTGACTCCAGTGGTGTGGAGAGCATGGGACTCATGTCTGAGCATACCCATCCCACTCGGGTGACAAATGCAAAAACAACAGTTGATGGACAGAATGCAAAACAATGTCATACATTCACCCCGGTACAGAGATCTGGGCCTAAATCCATCATTTGTTTGCACTCCACACCACCCCAGTTCAGACATGGCCATCTGCAAATCAGCCTTGACCCTGTGTCTCATGGGAACAGTCCAGCCCGAATATGGCCATGTCTGAACTGGGGTGGTGTGGAGTGCAAAAAAATTATGTATTTAGGCCCAGATCTCTGTACTTTAAAGTTTGTAGGACGGCAAGATGTCCTCAATTTCTTGGGAAGCAGAAGGCAAATACCTCAAGACCCCCCCACTAAATAACTTCAGCAGCTCTGAGTGAAGCACTAGACCATCACCCGCTTTCATTAAGTGGCAATCCGGAGAGTGATGCTCTCTGCCTGGAGAACTGGCTGCAGCAACGCACCCAGGCACTTGCTCCTATGTTCACCTGCTCTTCCAGGGCAGCCAGAATTTCTGCCCCGTGGTTCAACGAAGTTCTCAGGCAGAGTAAAAGCTCCAATAAACGCTTGGAAAGAGTATGACCTCAACATTTTAATCTAGAGGAAAAGAAATCTATAAAAAGGCTTGAAAGTCTACCACAATAAAATTTATGAGGCCCCAAAAAAAAAATTGCCAGCCAAAATTGAATTATCTGACAATAAGAGCAAGGAGTTTTTTTTTACTCGTGAAAGCCTTTTCTTCCCCGCTTTCAGCCACCAGGAATGGAAAAGTCAACTTGCTGCCTTTTTCCACGACAAGATCAGAATCATCCAAGACTCGTTTGCTGAGATCCTCCTGGTGGAGGGCAGGAACTCCAAATTCTGGCACCCCTGTGGAGGGTCCCTCGTTAATACAGTTTCCCCCTCTTCAAACAGAGACTTACTTTACTTGGAGATTATAAAAAGCTGTAAGTCTGGCAAATTTGTTGGCTTGGTGGCCTTGGTCATTAATCCAGTTGCTATTCTTGTCCCTAATTCCTCGCTGAGGACTGACCATGTGCCCAGCAGATGGAAAAATGCTAAAATCCTGCCATTGCTAAAAAAAAAAACCTCAGCCGACCCCTTTGCAGCATTCAATTATAGACCTATCTCACTGCTCTCTGTTTTTTCTAAGACTCTAGAGAAATATGTTAATTCACTCATTTCAGAATATGTAGAAATTAATAATCTCTTCCATCTGAGCCGGTCTGGTTTTAGATCTAATTTTAGTACAGAGACCTCTCTGCTCGAAATCTCAGAGTCCATCAAGGAGAAGCTGGATAAGGGGGGGTAAAGCTGTGTTGATTTTGCTGGACCTCTCCACAGCTTTCAACACCGTACCACATGACCGACTCCTGCACAGATTGTAGGAGTGTGGCCTGGGTGGCACGGTTCTCAAGTGGTTCTCCTCCTTTTTGGACGATAGTTACCAAGAGGTCTGGTCTCCCCCTTTTTCCACTCCCATTTCTTCGATGAAGGTGAGTGTCCCTCAGGGCTGAATTTTGCGCCCTACACTTTTAAACCTTTATATGTCTTCCCTTGCTCCCTTGACAGAAGCTTGCAGTGCTACAAAAATTTCCTATGCTGACGACACGCAGCTTTTGTTCACCTGTGACAAGTGTGAGGACTTTGCAAGTGAGAAGATTAACCAATACCTGACTGGGGTTTTTGCATGGTTTAGGGAGAACCAGCTTAAACGCAACCCACAGAAATCTGAGGTAATTTTCTTCGTCTCTCCACCTTTGGATGAGTGGAAACAATGGTGGCCAACAGACATGCCACCTCCCCTCTCCTCGGTTAATACGGCTAAGAACCCGGGTGTCAAGCTGGATGATACTCTGTCTATGACAGCCCAAATCCAGTGATTCGCAGGATCCTGTATTGGCCTCCTGTGGATACTCAGGAAATGTCTTTCCCTCCTGCCTCTTGCCCACAGGAAGACCGTTGTCCAAGCTCTTGTTGTTTTGAGACTGTGCTATGTTAATTTCCTATATCTAGGCCTCCCGGAGTACCTATTGAATAGATTACAGGTGGTCCAGGATGCGGCCTCCAGGGTGGTCTTCCTGCTTAAAACTAGAACCCAGAGCTCTCCTCACCTGAAAGCTTTGCATTGTCTTCCCGTGAGGAAACACATTTGCTTTAAAGCTTTGGTTTGGCCTTTAAGGCACTACAGGGTACAGGCGCACACTATTTCCGAAGGAGAGTCACACACTATGCCCCCTGAAGAACCCTGATCACTGCATCTGGCTACTGTCCCCAAGTTTTTCCGCACCCGTATAGGAGGTCGCTCCTTCCAAGTGCAGGTCGAACGAGTCCGTAACCTCCTGCTGGTGACACTCAGACAGGAGACGGACCTACTTACCTTTAGGAAGTTGCTTAAAACCTGGCTCTTCCGATACTTACCTTAAGTTTCCCCCCCTCTAGGGATAGCAGAGCGCTGGGACACTCTTCCTGAGTAGCTGTGTGCTTTATAAATACCCCTCATATCATATCATATCATTGTTGGGTTTTCAGTAGTGTGTAGTTGAGAGCTTTGATATCTTCGGGTGAGGATAGTTTCAAGTACAATTGTGCATCATCCACGTGCAAGTGGTAATGAATGTTTGAGTGCTACATAATTTAAGTAAAATGTTCCATGAACAAGTTAAATAACCGGGGGAAAGCGTGGATCCTTGAGGCACTTCAATAGAGACCGGAGAAATGTCAGAAAAGGTTTAGTTGGTTTTGATTCTTTGTGTTCTGTCATGCAGAAACGAGGCAAACCAGTTTAAAACAGGACAGGATAGGCCCATCCTTCTCTCATGCTTTAATGTTTGACCATGTCGAACGCAGAGGAGAGATCAAGACATATAAGCAAGCATGGTTCGTTCTGAAGAAGTAGTCTCAGGGCATCATCTACAATGTGTGTTAGAGATGTTTCATTGGTGTGTTTTATTCTGAAGCCAGATTGGCAGTGGTCAAGGAGATGAAACTGCACAATGTGTTTGCCGAGTTGCAGGCAGTACTTGAAATGGAAAGATTGAAATGCATGTACTCTGTAACAGAGTACCTGCTTGTTTCTGAGAAGTGCCGGTACTCGCCAATTAAAAGTATTACATTTCTTTTGAGAAGTGCCAGTATTCTCCTTCTCAACATGAAAAAGTACCGGTACTCAGTACTGGACAGTCTTGGCCCATTTAAAGCATTGTTTGCAGGTGTATGCATTTCTCCAAAAACTTTGCTTGTATCAAAATATTGGTACTTGGACGGAAATTGTTGAGGTCCGACAGGTCTGCTTTAGGTTTTTTTGACATAGGGATGATAATTTGACCAATCATTAAGCAATCAGGAATCATACACTGGGAGAGAGAAGCATTGACAATATTAGCTCAAAGAGGGAGTATGGAAGATCTAAGCTCTTTGATGAGGTTAGCGGGTAGAGGCTTATTGAATAGGGTGAAGGGTCTTATTGATGGTATTGTTTTGAGTATCTAAGCTTTATCTGGACGGATTGAAGGTAGCATTCATTTTTGTAGAATAACCAGTAAGAGTGGATCTGAACAGGGACTGGGAGGAGACTGGGCTGGAGCTGACTTAGTAGACACTGGGAGACGAGTTGAAGTTCGGATTCAATATTCTTAATCTTTTCAATGAAATGGGATAGAATTCTTCTCCGCTGGGCAAAGGTCTATTGTCTACAGATAGGGGGTTAGAATTGCCAATTGCTTATTGTTTGACGATTTTGAATAGTTTTTCAGGTCTGTTTTTAGAATTGTCAAATTACTCCATAAAGTATTCTGCTTTTGACCTTCGGATGTGTTTGTTGTAGGAGCTTCTTTTCAGCCTCAAGTGTTTGAGGTGTGCTAAGGAGGGATTGCTTCTCAATCATCTCTCGGCAAGCCTTAAGTTGTGCCTTTCCTCATTAAGGTTGCCGTTGAAGCAAGGTTTGGAGTGTCTACTGGGTATTATTTTTAGCTGCTTCAGAGCAATGGTAGAAAGTATGTATATGTCTGACATGGATTGGATGTCATGTTTGGTAAGATCATTCACATTTGTCATGTTTGTGGGAGGAGGTAGGAGGCTGTTGCTAATAGAAGTTAAATTGGTTAGGTTAATGTTTCTCAAATCTCTGGACCATTGTCTGGGTTTAAGAGGTTGGGGCAGTCTCATCAGCACCTTTTCCACTATGAGGAAGGAGATTAGGTAATGATCTGACCAATCACAGAAGAATATGGATTCCAATTGTATGAAATTATTCTTGGGTATGATTAGATTGAGGGTGGAGCCTCAATTGTGTATGGTTGTGTATGGTTGAGGTCTGAAAGAAAGACCTTGAAGCTGTTCAGTATGGTGTTATTTGAGGCATTCCAGTGAATATTGTAACCCCCCAGGAAGATCTAGTTTGTGTGTTGGTCTGCGTTAGAGATAATGGTCTCCATTATTTGTTTGAAGAAATCCTGGGGGTGGTAAATCATGTGGAGTTTGCGCTCAATCTAGTCATTGTTCCATATTTTGATACTTTGGTATTAACATTGGACAGTTGAGTAGTTTTGCATGTTTCAAGGTGAGTATGGAGCAGTAAATGCAGACTATGCCTCCACCAATTTCTCAATACCACATTAATACAACAAACCATACAATATAAAAGCTTAAAGAATAATACAGTAATACGCAAGCAGAAAAAAACCACAGCATCACAAATATGCAATGGTATTTTTTTGTTATTTTGTGGTGTTATTTTTGTGTTGTGTTTTTGGTTTGCTTTGTTCTGTTCTACTGTGTTCATTTCTTGCACATAGGTGTGCAGTAATGAAAAGGTGCTGTCATCTTTTAAGGGTGTATTCTGTTGGTGTATATGTTGTGTTGCTGTGTTCTATGTTGTTATTCAACTATTCTTTTAGTGTGATACTGAATTAATTTGTGCTCTATTTTTTTGTTTTCTGCTGTTTCGTTTTGTTTAATTTTTGGGTTGTGTTATGGTATTGTAGTGATGGTCTCTTGTTTTTTGTTATTGTGTTATATTTTGTTGTGGTGATGTGTTGTGTTGTTTTATGTGATATTTTGTTTTTGTGTTGCATTATTGCACTGTGCTTTTGGTAAGTTTTACTCTAGTTGTTGTGCTGCATTGTGTTTAGATTTTTTGCTGGGTGCACAGAGCGCCAAGCCTCAATAGGCATGGCGTTAACGCCTGGGCCAACCATGGACCCATGCCCCCTCCTGCTCACTTGAACCTCTGGCTGTTGGCGGGAAGGATGGGAGTCACACCTGGGTTGGGATTCCTATCGCCTGTCTCTCGAGTAATGGGACAAAGAGCAGATATGACCGGTGCGATTTGTGCATCATTTCCTCACCTGCTGACTCGAAGGCAGGGGGTTATTTTGACCAGGCTAGCCCTGGGTACCCCCTTTTCTTTAGGCTAATGCTATGGTGTAGCGGAATCTTAGTGCTGGGGGCAGGGTGATTTTCAAACTGACCAAGACCCTTTTGTTGGTGCTTTGGCGGTTCCCTTGAACAGACTGCATAAGTATAACCACTGTTCCATCACACAGCGTTGCGTGACTCTAGACGTATGGGGGGATCACAGAACAGTTTTTTCACCTATAGAAGAGGTCCATCGTTGGTTATGGCTTTGAGGAAACTACCTGAAAATCTACCTCCAGTATTGCTTCTCCACAGCAGAGCAGCCCTCCATCTCATACTTGTTAGAGCAGCACCAAGGGTGGGGCCAGCAATCCTCATTCAACTAAAGGACATTCATACCAGTTTCGGAGATGGACTCTTGATTCACCAGTGTAGGACATGTGGCTGTAGCTCCTGGTCATATTTTCTGTCACTCATGTAATAGCCTGATGATAGAGGGGGACTATGGGGTGTGGACAAAGGCACAGTGAGTGTGGACCATCCCTCAGGAATACAGGTAGATTCACCTGTGTGGTCCAAGCAGGATGAAGGGTTGCCAAGACTGTAGTGTTGGGATGTGGTCAAGGAGGGCCTTATCGTAAATGATTGTATGCATATGCATCACCTTGATTCATCATTCTCTCTTAACTGGGTTGTATTTTAGTGCTGTTTGATATCATCGCTTGCAGTGGTTTTGATTTATATTTTACTTAACAATTTATGATGTTTGTGTTTGTTGTGTTTTACCTTCACTGTAATAAACATGTCCTGTTACCCATAACAAGTTTATGGTTTATGTTTTGCCAATGATTTGTTTAGGTATGGGGAATATTGGTCCAGAATGGACTCCGGGTCCACTTCTGCCCTACTACAATTTGGTTTTAGCATCAAACATGCTTCACAACTGAGAATTTCTTGGCTAAAGCAGTGAAAATTATTAATGATGAAATTCCACAAATGGTTTCACAAATACAGATGACTCAGATTCTTTAAATTAACGATAAGGAAATTGATGAGCAATCTGCAGAGCCTGTGGAGAAAGACACCTGGCCTAATTTTCCTACTGCCATTGAACACTAGAACTGTTCAAGCTGAGGTTTACAAGACAAAGACAGATAATAAAAATTAATGTGACTTCACATCACCCTCACTACCTAAGAATCAAAGTGGCAGATCTAAATCGAGCAATATTTGCCAAAGAGATTGAATCGAAATTTTAGGGACAAGGCCACCCAAACTCCTGTGACTAATTCATCTATGCCCTGCAGTTAATATCCACTCCTGATGTGAATGTCCATTTGTAGGTTTCGCCTGCATAGCGCTTGTGCTGTACTTGTGAAATCTATTGTATTAAATATACCTTAAAAGAGACTTACATCCCGCCTTCACTTCTTATTGGTCCTTGTACTTGTTCGTTTACTTTTCCTCATTTCGGGTGAGTGTTCTATTTTCTGTTCTTCCATG
Source organism: Lissotriton helveticus (assembly GCF_964261635.1). Classification (NCBI taxonomy): domain Eukaryota; kingdom Metazoa; phylum Chordata; class Amphibia; order Caudata; family Salamandridae; genus Lissotriton; species Lissotriton helveticus. Next base: position 169,320,420 of record NC_136059.1, on the reverse strand, counting down.
TGTGTTTCCCATCAACAAAGTACTGTGTCCATTCGCTTTGGTGGAACTTCTTTTAAGTGCTTCAAGAAACAATCGAGAAAAGAAAACATATTTATTTATTTATTTATTTTTTACAATTTATTAAGCGCAACGAATACCCGTAGGCGTCTTGGCTGCCTACACAGCGCTTGCAATGTGCTTGTGAAATGTATTGTATTAAATATAGTTTAAAAGGGAGTACCGGGGGGCTTGGCCGTCGAACATGGCCGTACGGCCATATGGCTCAGCTTCGAGCCCAGGACATCTGTCTGCTATATACACGAAAAGCGAAGTAAACCACCCAGCCTGATGGCGTACGGTGTGCTGCATCAGGAGGGCAATGTGAGACCTGAAGACCCTCGCTGTCTTTTGCACCGGGATAAGAGTGGTCCCCCAATGTGGAGCGGCTCCCAAGATGGTGGCGGCTGGGATTGTAAAGTAAGAAAGCCTGCAGACGCGACACACTCGGTCTTGCAGCAGAGTTTGTGTCGCGCCGCAGCAATCGGATCAGGTCCCCCACTCACCTGTTAACGGATCCGTCCAGAAGTGCTACGGGAGACCTGATCCTACACAAACAGCACACGGCGAGTAGCTGCTGCCAAAAGAGCAGCTAAGGTGATCTGCTGTGAGGGGAGACACGACCGCGGGACACCTGGCACAGTAGATGCGGCCGAGGCGAGCCGCGAAGCGCAGAACATGTCCCCCCTCCTCTGGCCACTGACGAAAGAGAAACGGAGCAGGGCGATAACGCGACCCATTATTGAAGGACACGGTCGAGTTCACCGCTACTGTGAAACCAAGCACAGAGGTTCTGTTGCATTGTGGCACTAATGTAAGGGGCTTACAACATAGTGGAGGACAGCCAGGGAGAAGCCAGGGACCCTCTCCTAGGGGAAATCCACGCTAGCCCTGCAGGAAGTAGGGCCACGGGTCATACTGGTGATGCCTGACCTCAAAATGGAGCTCAACCAACTCCAATCCTAACCAGGTGAACACAATAGGACTGATGAGTAGAGAAAATGAGGCCCGTGATACGACGCCCAGGCAATCTCTAACAGACAGCAGGGGGGTCTGCGAGACAGCGGGACCCGGAGAAGTGAAAGAGGTTTCCTCCCCAGGTTAAGCAGCCAGGGGGGAATACCGGGAGTCCAGGGCAGCAGAACCATATCGACTCCCCAGGGACAACCCTCAGCGAGTTTGTGAGCTCAATTGCTGGCTCTGCACTTCACTGCACAGAGGGCGGCTCCCCGCAGTCCGAGGACCCCATACGAATGCCTCCAAAGAAAGGTCAAGGCAATAGAGTCTCGAAATACTTTGCCCCATCGGATGCACGGGTGGAAGAAGACAGCGATGAACAAACAAGGAACGCAATGCCCCTCACTAGAGAAGAGATGATGGCGTCACTAGGAGATTTAACCACAAAACTCCGGGAGGACATCAAATCTGACATAAATGCTTCATTCGATGCATTCCGAACAGAGATGGGCACTAGACTGGTGGCACTATAAGCCGATGTGGACTCAGTGGGCACACAAACTCTTGATCTAGAATTGAAGTGCATAAAACTGGAGGAATGGTTGGTGCCCCTGGAGGTCAGCTACCATATACAATCAACTTCGTGCCACCACCCTCAAATGCGAAGATCTCGAGAATTGTTTTCGCAGAGACAACATTCGGGTGAGAGGACTGGAGGAAGGAAGTGAAGGACCCGATCTAGATGCATTTATGGTGGGTCTTTTCTCCACACTTTTCGGTGATGGTAGCCCAGAAGTCCAGCTGGAACGGGTCCATCGGGCCGGTTCATGACTACAGAATGACAACAGGCGACCCAGAGACATTCTCGCTACGTTTAGCGCTTTTAAAGTCAAAGAGATGGTCCTCCAAAAGGCTAGACGCAGTGACAGGGTTACCTTTCAGGGTGATAGGTGCTCTCTCTTCGAGGACATGGCCCAAGCAACACTGGCCGGTCACAGATGCTTTGAGGGAACACCAAATCAAATATAGATGGACTTACCCCTTTGGCATAGCCTTTCTGTTCAAGAACAAGCATCTTCACTTCACGGAGCTGGAGGGCGCGGCGGATAAACTTGGCCTTAAGAACACTTCACCACGACGAGCAACGTCCTCCAGAGACGACAACTCCAACCAACAGAAGGAACTCCACTCACCTGGGCCCTGGCAGACACCCAGGAAAGGTGGCACAAAGACAGGGGTAACATTGGTGTTTCTCTTAGCCACCGGGCACAAGACTCGAAATGTGATATTCCCGTTGCCCTTCCTAAAGGTAAATTAAGGTGAAGGGGGAGAAAACCTGTGCGGTTGAATCCTACGTGCATTCAAAATTTGTGAAAGGAGGTGACGCTGGCCTCCCAGCATGAGACTTATGAGGTGCCCGAGGTGCTCCCCGTGGTTCTCTTTGAATGTTATGGAGTAAAGTAGAGGGAGTGGAGGGCAACACGTTCCTCAGCGAGGTGGACTTTGCGCACACCTAAACACTTTGGACACGAGCAGAAGCAAACAGGGTCTTTGAGTATTATCAATAACCTGATAAGAACGATGTTCTTCTGTTCTCACTGGTGGGGGCTTTTTGGGACTGCCTGTATTCCATAGGGTACCCTACTGGGGCTCGGGAAGCGGAATTGGGGGTGTCCCAGGAACTAATGCTTGTGAGGTGCCTCTATTTTCTTGGGAGCTTCTCAGCTCCAGTGTATTGTTTATATTTGATGTTCATGTTTATTACCGTGGTTTCCCATGATGTAACTCTTATGCATGGTCTGATGGGAGGGTGGAGGGGAGGGGAGGAATAGAGGGGGGCATTTGAGATGGATCTGGGGTGGCCAATCTAGCGCAGAGTCACAGGGTATCATACGAGGTATGGCGGTTAACAACTACAGGTCCAGGAATGTGAGGGAACCAAACTCCCCTAAACAAGAGGCAACGCTTGTGGAACTTCCTGGGAGACCACCATATAGGGATAGTAGCGCTGCTCACTTGAAAAAAGGCAATGATCTTTGCCTGAAACACAAATCATACCTCTCCTCAACTTCCACAAAACAGAATAGAGTTGCCCTTCTCTTCCACAATTCAGTTCACTTTCACCCCCATGACACCCATGACAGATAAAGTGGGGAGATTTGTTATGGTCAAAGGCGACTCAATGGGTCGACCATGCACCATAGCCACAGTGTATGCGCCCAATACAGGGCAACTGGATTTCCTACTCACGTGTGTGGCGACAGATGAGGGATTTACCAAAGGTAACTTAAGCCTACTAGAGGATTTGAACCTTATTTGGGATCCATAAGAGGACACAACTCACACCCACATATCAGCTGGAGGGGTCTTCAGCAAATCCTTAAAGGCTTCCCTGTAATGCATGGACCTAGTAGACGCATGGAGGACCCAGAACCCCTTATCCCGGGATTACTCTTTTTTCTCTCACTCCCATAGAAAATACTCCAGGATTGATTACATCTTTATTAGTCGGGCGCTCTCCCAGACACTTTTGGGAACCCTCTTTTATGCGATCCGCCTTTCGGATCACGCCCCACTGGAGATTCACTCAATTGGCTGGCCCCGCGCACGAAATACACAAGATAGTACTTCCCCAACTTTCTTAGCAGGGATAGGATCCTTCGAGATGAACTACGGGGTGCGATCAAAGAATTCTTTACAATAAACGATCCTACAGATACCTCTCAGGCAAATAATTGGGACACCTTTAAGGCACAGTTACAAGGGAGAAATGCATAGCCCTAGCCACTACACTAAAGAAACAACAGACTGAATAGAGACTGATTTTAGAGAGGGACCTACATGAGGAAGAAACAACACATAAAGACTCCTCATCAGCGCAGTCCCTGCATAAAATAACGGCTTTAAGGGGGAAATTACAGTCCATCTACACTAACAGACCCAAAAAAAACATCCTTTGTCTCCAGGCATGAGGATACGAGGGCGGTAACAAAATAGGCCCTCTCTTGGCACGCCAACTTAGAGCAAAATAGGAGAAAGAATACATAAAACAAATTATTAATGACACAGGCGTCACACATGTTTGCGATAGATTGAAAACAAGAGCCTTGAGAGACTTCTACAGCTCACTTTACTCCACCGATACCCTATTGGAAGAAGATCAAATGAAATACTTATATCCCCTAAAGCTACCTCAGCTGTCCCACGACACTAACGTTGCACTCAGCAAGCCATTCTCCACAGAGGAGGTCCAAAAAGCAATAGACGCCTTTAAACTTCAGAAAGCCTAAGGACCTCATGGGCTGAATGCCCTATTTTATCGTACATTTGCGATTGAATTAACCTACTACTTAGAAAACCTGTTTAATGAAATAAGTGCAACGAGCTGTGTTTCCTCCACCATAGGGGAAGCTTTAATTACCATTATTCCCAAAGCAGGGAAGGACACCCAACGATGCGCCTTATATCGTCCCATAGCCCTCTTGAACCTAGACACTAAACTGTACTCCAAGATACTGGCGACTCGCCTGGAAAACATGAAAACATACTATCCGCACTGGTCCACCCTGACCAGTCAGGTTTCATCAAAGGGCTACTGACCTACGATAACCTCCGCAGGACACTTCCCTTAAAAGAGAAGGCACAGAAAAACACATACCAGTGGCCCTTTTCTCCTTAGACCTGGAGAAGGACTTTGACCGCGTTGACTGGGCCTTCCTATATCTTACCCTCCGTGGGTTCAGATTCAATGACCCCTTCATAGGAATGGTACAGGGCAATTATCACGCCCCCAGGTCCCGAATCCTGGTGAATGGGGAGGTCTCGAATTCCTTCCAGCTCTCTCGAGCAACGATACAGGGGTGCCACCTTTCCCCTATGCTTTTTGCCCTTTGCATTGAACCGCTGGCAGCGAGAATACGGGCGGACCCCAACATTCGGGGGATCAGATTTGGCCAAGATGAGCATAAAATTTTGTTCTTTGCTAATGACGTCCTCAACCCGATGGCTTCTCTTTCGGTCATACAAACTGAACTCACCCTCTTCGAGAGGGCAGCAGATTTCAAGGTCAACTTATCTAAATCCTTCCTCCTTAATTTAACTCTACCCCGGGAGACTATGGCGGAGGTCGAGGCAACATCCCCTTTCACCTGTGTCCGCAAAGAAATGACCTATCTGGGCATTAAGATCACACCAAAAATGTCAAACCTCTATAAAGCTCTCCTTCCCACCTCCTGTGACAACTTAAAACGGACTTTAAAAAATGGGGTTAAGAATGAGTCTCTTGGATAGGCAGAATAAATGCCATCAAGATGAATGTTTTACCGCACCTCCTTTTTCTATTCCAGGGTCTTCCCATTGCGGTGGACAGGGCCCTGTTTTTCGAACTGAACAGGATGACAAATACATTAATTTGGCAAAACCAAAGAGCCTGCTTATCTCAGTGACTACTAAGCCAGGCAAGATTGAAGGGAGGGATAGCTCTTCCAGATTCCAATGGCTATTACAAAGCGGCCCAACTCTGGATTATGGCTGAATGGTCCCTGAGGGAATCTGAAAAACACTGGCTCCACATGGACTGGTAAATAATGGGCAGAACTATATGGGATCTTCCTTGGAAACGGAAGCAAGACAGACTGCCTAACACATATCTCAGCACCCCTACGGCCACCCCACTTCGGGCATGGGATAGTGTAACCAAGTCTCTACCTTTGACATCCTTTCTTTTCCCCTACACACCCATCCACTTTAATCCGGTTTTTCCACCAGCTCTTGTGGAAAGCCCCTTTGACAAATGAAAGGAGAGTGGATGCCTTATGCTGTGGGATCTCTTTAAGAAGGGGAAAATGCTTACCTTTGTGGAATGTCCCACACTATATAAATTGGCGCCCACAGAACAATTCCATTATCTTCAGCTAAAGCACTGGGTGCAGCAACCCCAGGTGCATCTGGCTGCGACAAGAGACCTCCTCCCCGCTGAAAAATGTATGCAAACAGGCACTACAACCAAGGGGTGCATTTCAATCCTGTACTCCCTCTTATCAACTGCGGGCCCCCCATGATCCGACGGCACAGAAGATTTTGGGACACCCTACTCTGCTCCCCCATGGAAAACAAACAATATAGTTGTATTGTTGTTTGTTTTCCTTTAGGTTTAAGCAGAGTCTTTTTTTACATAAGCTGTGCATTATCTGGGGACTACCGTGCACAAGTGGAAAGTTACAAACTGGAACATATAAGATTTATATTGAAATGGTGTAGGGAAAACCCTACCATACCTGGGGGAACATGTGAAGTTAAACAAACCGACTCGAGAACTTGTGAAAATGCTGTGTTTCTTTTTAGACATCTGTAACTCTTGACATGTGAACTGTGCTCGGGGAACTACAATGTACTGTGAAACATTTCAAAATTAATAAAAAGTTTTTGACATAAGAGGGAATTACATCCCGCCTTCACTTCGTGTTGGCCCTTGTGCTGGTCACTTTACTTTTCCTTGTTTCTATTGGTTATAGGCATTCTATTTCTTGTTCTTTCATGTGCATTTTTCTTATTAGATTTCCATCGGCAAAGGACTGTGTTCATCCACTTTGGTGGAACTTCCTTTAAAAGTCTCAACCAACGATCAGGAAAACAAAATAAAAACAAGAGCTACACCCTTGCTTTAAAGTTACAGCGCTGTCTGAGTGCCGTGGGCTCAGCACGCTGTGCTGGTCTTAGTCTCCACTAAATCCAGTTCTGGCATGGCACTCACCAGTCCCTCAGGGTCTGAAGCAGGCACTCACTCTAGGGCTCCCTTTTGTTGCAGAGACCGGCGCTTGTTTTGAAATTCTGGTCACCCTAATGGTAGGTACAGCCAAGCAATGTATTTAGAACCCGTACAGAAAGTGTTGACGGTCCATGTTCATTATTAGTATCTGGGCACTGAGCAAACTCGTCAGACAGGCCTTGTGTAGGCTATAGAGTTTGAGGATCAACTATCTATACTGAAAAGAGCAGCGTAGGGACCTGTTGTGAACTGCTGTGCTTAGAGTCCTGTTCCCAGATTTTGGGCACTATATAGTGCAGGAAACAGGGGCGGTTTCTCTTCATGGGCGGAAGTGCGTCGCACCACTTGCTGCGTACACAGCGGTAAACACAGAATTATAAAATGGTTATTACCCTGTGTGCCGCCAACTACCAACTACAGCGGGTGGATAGTGGGGGCGGAGCAGATTCTTGCAGATTGCAGGATAACGTTTTAGGTGCTCAGTACGCATGTTAAATTGGTCGGCTGCCTACAGCTGGTCAATACGACATGTTCACTTCAAAGCCAGCAATTCCATTGCTGTAAAACAGCTGAGGAATTGCAGACCTAGGCCCACAGCCTCAAAATGAGCGTTGGGTTAACCTGCTCCAACCAATCCTGGAGCGATTGGTTGGATTAGAGTTGCACAAGAAAGGATGGCCATCCTTTCCTTCCTGCTCCCCGTCACCCCCAGGATCGGCACTGGAAGAGGAACATCGGTTAGAGTGCCCACGGCAAGCAGCATTTATTGTGAGTGCCTCGCCATTAAATAATGTTGTCAGCCGTCACTGGCAGGAAAGCTTGCCACTTAATCCAAACCACCACAGAACATATTTCAGTGTTCATGCACTTGGTTCATACAAATGTACCGTAACTGAGAGCGAGAGGCACATGTACAGACAAGACGTAGAATGCTGGCCAATTCTGACGCAGTTATTCTTGGCTGGAAGAAAATTGGGTTACAGTGTTACAATAGTTATGCTGTGTTTTGATTTCTAGCCATAGCGATGACGTGGAATATTGAGAGAGTTTGCAAGTATTTATTGCAAAAATTGTGTTGTAATCTTCCTACTCTTTTCCTTGGTACAACCCTCCCCCTCCCTCCTTTCCCTTTGGAATGATCCGTGAGAGTTCACTTTAGAATGTTGGGGAGCATGTCAGTTCGGAGAGTGGATGACAGAATAAAGACGTTGAACTTACTTTGCCTCAGACGTTTTTACTTCTTTACAACAAACAGGTTTTTTGTCATGGCAGGGTGAGACATTATGTGATTAATCAAAGAGGACTAGCTTAAGTTGACCAGAGTGTTACAGTACTCTAATTAGTTCTGTCACGGGCACCTTGTTGGTGTATTCATGAAGCCCTCACCCACCAACCTAGTTGGTGGCATGCTTCATCATCGGGCCCACCCAGTGACACCTAGTATGTCCCGGGTGTGCTACGACGCCTGATTACAGCGGAGCCGGTATATTGCTGAGAGTGCAGTGAGTGAGGTTGAGTGAGTTGTGATTTAAAACGGCTTGGTGGTGGTCCCAGTACCCGAGGGTAAATTAAATTTTAATAACTGGGCCGTCACCAGCGGTTAAAAGTAAGGCTACAGGACGCGTGAGGGTGGCGAGTTACTGCCCCCTGCGTCCTTCAGATGGTCGACATGTTTCAGCCAGTGCCTTAAAGTATTCTGGCTTTCCTCAGGACCGTTTTTTAAAAAGGTGTGGTGAAATAAAACAGACTTAGTGTTGTGGTACAGACTATGTGATACACTCACTAAGGCGTTTTTCTATATGTGAGAGGGGGATTCCCTTCTCATGCATACGCTTTGGGTTATTAGCAGAGGCTTCCTGGAGGGAAGCGGTAAGGGGATGACCACACCTTTTTAAAAAACGGTCCTGAGGAAAGCCAGAATACTTTAAGGCACTGGCTGAAACATGTCGACCATCTGAAGGATGCAGGGGGCAGTAACTCGCCACCCTCACGTGTCCTGTAGCCTTACTTTTAACCGCTGGTGACGGCCCAGTTATAAAAATTTAATTTACCCTCGGGTACTGGGACCACCACCAAGCCGTTTTAAATCACAACTCACTCAACCTCACTCACTGCACTCTCAGCAATATACCAGCTCCGCTGTAATCAGGCGTCGTAGCACACCCGGGACATACTAGGTGTCACTGGGTGGGCCCGATGATGAAGCATGCCACCAACTAGGTTGGTGGGAGAGGGCTTCATGAATACACCAACAAGGTGCCCGTGACAGAACTAATTAGAGTACTGTAAAGTCAACTTAAGCTAGTCCTCCTTGATTAATCACATATAAACCCTCGGGGACTCGGACTAGCTATCTAGTCCTCTCTCTCCCTCTTGTTACATGCAGGGTGAGACATTAATCAACTGTGCGAGTGACTTGAGAATACTGACGTGAAGTATTTTGGAAAAGTTTGTATGTTTTGAATAAAAAACATAGGAAGTGTTTCTCATCAGGGTTTGTGTGTTGGTGGAATACTCTTGACCTGTGCCCGCTTTGCTGATACTGACCACAAGTTTTGTGCTGTGGAGCAGGCTGTGCCTTCTTGGCTTGTACGCACGCAAAGCGGAGTGCTTTTTAGGTTGAGCATTCAAGTCATCTTGTATATACTTTATTATATACTTATATGTATACTTATATGGGAATGTACTTTGTGGGGTCTGGAGATCAGCCCTTGGACTTGTCTCCTTCCACCTTGGGACTTATTTTTCTGTTCAACTGCCTCTAACTGTCTTGATAGAAAACTACCAGCAAAGGTCAGTAAAATACAAGAATTGCTATCTGCTGAGTTTCTTTTTTTCATTTTTTCTGGCAACTGCCTCTATTTAACCCTCTTGATGAAAAATAATCAGCAGAGGTCAGTAAAATACCAGAATCACTTTAGCATTCTCTAGTTTCCAGTCCGTGGAGATTGTCTTCCACGAACACCCGTAGACAATATTTTTTAAAATCTTGTATTTCAGTGATATGACCACTGAAGGTCATCACTTCCTGTCTGTCCTGTACCTATTTAAAAGTGTTTCACATTCTTTGACTTCATTATTAAGTTTGGCTCTTTTGTGCACAAACCCACTCCTGAAATAACTACTTAAGGATCTGATGTAACTGATAACACTTCTCACGTGACATAAACACGTTTCTGCTGCTCATCCAGTGTTTCTAATGGATGCTGTTAAACACCTCATGTATTTCATGCTGCAGAGAAATTATGCTGTTGAATACTGTGGCAAATTTAAAAGAGTAATTTCTTGATTTTGTCCAGGAGGAACCTCATTTGACATGGTTTGCATACGGAAGGATTTTACTCAATATGTTCGGAAAACGTGCTTTATGACGCATTCTTGATCCCTTTTTGGGCTAGATTGATAGGGCAGCTGTCTGCAAGACGATTGATAATAATTCCTTATGTGTAGTGTGGGCTATTTTCCTTTCACCTCATGCTATTGGTTGTTTGGTTTAGTATTCGAACTCCGATGTAGTGTTAGTCTTGCATGAGGGACTATTTCACATTTGAAAGGTACACTGAATCATCATACATTAACCCCCACATGCATCAAGCATTTTTGTAGTCGCAAACGGTGCGATTCCTTAAAATCGGCCGTTTGCGAATGCAAAAGTGCTTTTTGGGATGCATGAAGCAATTTTAGAATTCGTAACATTTTTGCGAGTTCTAAAATTGCGGTTGCTTTTAAGAAGTCGCAGATGTGCGATTTCTTAAAAGCAATGCATCATTACTTTTAACAGTGCAAATTCGCAATTAGGGTTCCAAATTTACCAAGTGGTTGAACCACTCGGTAAATTTGGAAAAAGTGTTTAAAATGCTGAAAATGTTTTTTTTTCAACATTCATGTTTCACACACACATGTCCTTAGGACATGTGTGTGTGAAACATGATGCGAAAAATACATTTCAGGGGTGCATGGGGGAGTCCTTTGGACCCCCCCCCTGCACCCATGAAATTTTCTAAGTGCTACTCGCAATTTGCTGATGCCTTCCCATTGATTCCTATGGGCCTTTTGGCCCATAGGAATCAATGGGAATTGCGAAAATTAACTTAAGAATTCGGTATTTATTTGGGATTCGGTAAAAATTGCGATTTTTACCGAATCACAAATGAATACCGAAAATAATGATGCATAGCATTTTGCACTTCTTAATTTGCGATTCCTTATTTTTCGCAAATTAAGAAGTGCAAAATGTCACAATGATGCATGTGGGGGTAAAAGATTTAACTCATACATGCATTGCATGCAAAAAGCATGTATTTTCTTTAGTGCATCAGACTTTCAGTAATGTTTTAGTCAGGAGTGTGCATCTGTTTTCCCTTTCTTTCCTCCCCATTGTTCTTTCCCTATCGTGTCTTTTCTATTACATTTCCATCTATGTGTATTTTCTAATTTGCAACTGTATGAAATATTCCCATGTTTCGTTCTCCTTTTTCACACAAAATAGCTTTGCCAAAGCCAATATGTCTTGCTTTAATAATCTAACAAACGAAAATGCAGGCATGCACTAATACTGTTACATGTGTAGGCAGATTAAACTTGGATCTGTTAGATTTTGTCAATGCTTGTTTAAAGGGTATTTTTAGGCAAATACATCGAGGCTCCTTGTAAGGTCCCTCCCACCTCTTCCGCTGACCATGCACAATGTTAGCTTGCTTTCTGACGCGGGATGGTTGCAGTCTGTGCCAACCAGTGGGAGTGCATTTACCTACCACCCCATGTGTCACTCAGTTTGTGGATCCTTTGTACTTCAATCAGGTGGGAACAAGCAATTGCCATTGTGGGTCTATGCTGCAGTGCATGGTTCTTGTAGGTGTATCTTGAACTTTCACCTGCAGAATGACTCTGCGAGTTGAGCACATTTATTAACATTCCCTCAAACATTCGGAAAGCAAGTTCAAAATCTGGTGGGCCATCTTCACCTTTCATCTTTCTCAGGTTGATAAATTGTGCACTGTTGAATAGGGTATTAATCACACTTGTTTTTGATAGTTATTAATCTTCAAGATATATTATATGTAACATTATACAAAAGCAATATTTTTCTTAATGAATAACGATCTTTCATATTTATTTCTGCAGTTGAGCTTCCTTTCATGGTCATAATTTGAATGGTGCAGCAGGTGCAATGGCACCAGGCAAAAAAGTTGTCAGAACTCCTCTAAACACCTAATGTTGCTATATTTTACTACCAAACGGGCACTCAAATTGCAGTTACCTTGCAGCTGAAAGAGGCTTTATTTATATGGTGCAGAAGGTGTAGTGACACTGGGGCCCAAATCCCTAGGAACACTTTTAACCACCAACTATTGCAATATTTTACTACTAAACAGGGAGTCACAAGTGCAGTTACCTTACAGGCAATATGGACATGATTTGAATGGTGCAGTCGGTGCAGTAGCACCGAGGCCAAAAGTTATAATAACCCCTTCAAACACCAAATATTGCTATATTTTACTACTAAACAGGCAGTCACAAATGCAGTCACCTAGCAGGCACTAGGGCATAATTTCAATGGTGCAGCAGTGCAGTGGCAGCGGCCCAAAAGTTGTCAGAACTCCTGTAAACACTTAATATTGCTATATTTTACTACTAAACAGGCAGTCACAAATGCAGGCACTAGGGCATAATTTCAATGGTGCAGCAGTGCAGTGGCAGCGGCCAAAAAGTTGTCAGAACTCCTCTAAACACCTAATATTGCTATATTTTACTACCAAACAGGCACTCAAATTGCAGTTACCTTGCAGTTGAATGAGGCTTTATTTATATGGTTCAGCAGGTGAGGGACACTGGGGCCCAAAGCTCTAGGAACACTTCTAACCACCAACTATTGCAATATTTTACTACTAAACAGGGAGTCACAAGTGCAGTTACCTTACAGGCAATATGGACATGATTTGAATGGTGCAGTAGGTGCAGTAGCACCGGGGCCAAAAGTTATAATAACCCCTTCAAACAACAAATATTGCTATATTTTACTACTAAACAGGCAGTCACAAATGCAGTCACCTAGCAGGCACCAGGGCATGATTTCAATGGTGCAGCAGGTGCAGTGGCAGCGGCTCAAAAGTTGTCAGAACTCCTGTAAACACGTAATATTGCTATATTCTACTACTAAACAGGCAGTCACAAATGCAGACACCTTGCAGGCACTAGGGCATGATTTCAATGCTGTAGCAGGTGCAGTGGCAGCGGCCCAAAAGTTGTTAGAACTCCTGTAAACACGAAATATTGCTTTTACATCAATTCATTCTATTAATTCCCTATTGGCATTGTAAATGACAATGACTCTGATTTATATGTTTAAAAAACATGCAATAATAAAAGTCATTGTTATTTACAATACCAATAGGTAAAAGTTTCTAAAATGCGAGACCAATTGCATTCCAAATGTTTGTTATGAGTGACTTCTTCGTCCTGCCACGTTACTGGCACGATCTCCGAGTCACAGTACCTTTTCTTATATTTGCTTTATGCTCAGTGGCGTAGCAAGTGGGGGTGTCCGCCCCGGGCGGCATAAGTTTAGGGGCGGCTGGTCTTGCCTGTAGCCGTCGCAGAGCAGCTAGGACAGAAATCCCCTACACCCCCCACTCTTAGACAAGGGCGGCAAGCTCAGGGGAATATATGATAATACAACGCTTACCTGTACCACGCATGGCTTTACCACGCGTATTTTACTACGCATGTGTCTTTACCACGCAGCATTTGAGCACGCAAGACTGTACTCCGCCATATTAACGTTACGATAACCAGCGTCAAAACACGTCTTTCAAAATAGAGATAGGACTTCTATTTTGACGTACACGCCACGTCGTTGTTGAGGTTCTTTCCTTTCTCTCAATTTGCACTGAATAGCGTTTTTTTTCTAAAGTTTTCTTTTTTTTTTTATTCCGCTTTTTTTTTAGGGGGGGAGACCCCCCAAACCCCCCTTTTTATTGTCCCTTTCTCCTAATGATATACACGCAGGACGAAGCGAAGGAACGAAGACTGGAAGCAATGAAGCTTGCGTTGTAAAAACGTTTGTGGAATGCACACGCGGTGAAAAGACGTTTGCGTGGTAAGTGACCCGTTGTAAACGTAACGCGTGGTAATGCGTTCGTGGTAAATGATGTTTCCCAGCTCAGGGCCGCCACCGATGGCAAAAGGTCTTGCTACGCCACTCCTTATGCTGTAACACTCTTGCCTCACCTCACACCATGCGGATGCTGCTTTCACCCCGCATGGGATTTGATCAGCCGATTATATCGTGCCTGTCTCCGACCCCCACACTTCTGATTTTATTATGTTGTTTACTGTCATCACATATCACATTCATGGCAACAAAAAGTTACAAGACCAACCTGGCCTGTTATGCTCCAGAGCTCATTCATGTCTCATTATCAATGCCATCCTCAAGAAGCTGCCACCTGTAGCAAGAAGCATTAATGATACTGAATCTATTACATGTAATACACACGTTTACTATGTGGAGAATCTATTAATCCCATAGGTGATGCATTTACTGATACTTTTTATTAGTAAGAGGATTGAAACCTCAACTTGATTGGGCGGTCGAATGGTTTAAATCAGAGGTGAATTATAAGGGGGGATATTGTGAGTCCATAGTCTATGAGGCGTTCCGTCTCCTTGACAGAACACGCTACACACTCAGTGTCTTTTTTCAGGTTTAGCCAGTGTTGTGGACGAGTGGCGAGGTAGGTGGGGAGGGGGTCATACGGGTCATGGGTGGGCAAAATAAAAACAAATAATAATAAATAGAAACAATTACCAGTAGCTGGCCGCGTCGGGCTCTTCTGCTCCTCTTTTCACAGGCACAGGCTTCCAGACTGCTGTGCGGCCAATCCCAAAGCTGCTCTCATGCATCAGGATTGGCATGAGTGCCCTCGATTTGCACTCACAGACAGACTGGGAGGCGTTGCCTGCTCTTTCCAACTCAGCAACACAGCCGGGTTTGAGAGGGCTTCAACGAGCATGACGGTCTGGCCGGTCAGCCAAACCGCCCTGCGCACTGAAGGCAGTGCACTACCACTCCTCCTACACTCTAGACTCGCCAGGAATGGAAAAATAAAATGAGTGTTTACAATATTTTTTATTTTTCCTTTCCTGACGTTTTTTGAGGGGGTGATGCTCCTCCGCCATAGCATAGGAGCCGCCGCTGGTCTTTTTTAGTGTGTCATGCAGTACACCCTCCCTTTACTAGAAATAGTCCCTCCTCCCTTGTCACTCTGCTTCATTTCAAAGCTGAATTGATGGATACAGAACCAACCGAGGGAATTTTGATTGTGATGGGGGACTATGGTTTGGGCTAATGAACATCATGGTACGTTGTCGGTAGGTTGTGTTGTCTGTTAAGACAGAGAAATGCTGCTTCAAAACAGCAGCTACTTTAGAAAAGTGAACTTTTTAAAACTAAGTAATACACCTCATACAATCAGGAGACAAAATTGAGGAATGTATTAATTCCCCAAAACCCGTCCTCCCCATCATACCCCATGCTGTATGAGGAAGTGCACAAAGCTGTCTTTGCAGTTCTTCAATGACAAGACTGTAACACACCAGACTATTGTGTTGTAGACAAAAATCTATTAATGATAGGAACAATCCAAATATTGCCATTTACTCCAGAACAACTTTCAGAAGCAACCAGCAAAATTAACAGAAGCTTCCAGTCCTAAACAATAAAGTTTAGCAGAAGAGCTTGTTGGGGCCCTGCAGATTTAAATTAAGGGAATATTGCATTTGTGCAATGAGGTAAGGTTTTTGCCCAGATTTGATATAGTACTTTATGTCACTTGTTACCCGTGTCTAAGCATGCTACAATGAGAACATAAGGATTAGAGGCACAGGAAAATTAAGGGATTTACCTGAGACCAGACTATTTGGTGAAGGAGGGAAGCCACAATTAGGTTCAGGTCTCCGAGATTTAATAGATTTAATTGATAGCTTCGGCAGCATTTGACATCTCCTTATTTAATTCCCTTTGAAAGGGCTATTTTAATGTGAAATATCCCATATATGTCATTAAAAGAAACATTTTAAGAGAGGGGTCGCCTGATCTGATCTTTAAGTTGCAGAACTGTGTTTTCCTATTCAGAGGAGCTAACGCGTGCTCTCAGTCTTGGCTCCAGACTTCTCCTTCTGTCGGCTTGTGAAACAGGAGAGCAGATGTCACATTTACACAATGTGGCATCCAGACATGAGGTTTTCCTGCAGTCTATTATATCCAGACATGATAACATCTCTTCCATTTAACAATACACCATCTATCATTATCTCCTTGCACAATTTACCCAAAAGGATATGCTGAGAAAAAAACACAATCACATACTCCATGTGCCCCTCCTGTCAGAAGCATGTAGCATCATCTGTTGACAGCATCCATGCCATGGTCACTGAGGGTCTGCTTCAGGTACCACCGCTCACCCGCGGTTAGGATTTCCTTAATGTGTTCACCTTTATCTAAATGTAACCATGTGTCCCTAGCTCTATCGGGGGAGGCTGGAGAGGTTTCACTGGTCTAGTGACCGGCTGGTTACGGTCTAGTGTTTCAAGAATATGTGCTTCCACCAACAACTCCTTGAGGGCTGGCTTCAACACTCGCCCAACACCCATCCATCACAGATGTCACTGGTCAGATGATCCTGCCAATATAAGGGGACGATGCATTTGCCCTCGGCTAGTTCTAGAATGTATGCGTGCTGTGTGCTCGGGGTTGTGACCGCGAGGAGGCTGTCTCAGAAGTTTTCCCTTAGACGCCCCTGGCATAAACTTAACATCGGCCAATTTCACTGCCTCCTCGCTACAACCATGCTTAGCATTCCAGATGACCCAGACGCGGCTGATAGATCATTGTCGGATTGGATTCTCTGCGCTTTGGACACTCACATCCCTGTAAAGTGGTCAAAAAGCCACAACACTAAATCCAATTCCTGGTACAATGCTACACTCACATCCCTGCGTAAAGCGTGCAAAAGCTTGGAGAGAGCCTGGAGAAGGGACTACGACCCAAATCTGAAGAGCTGCTATCAGGCAGCTATTAAGAAATGTCATAGGGCTAGTCAGACTGAATGGGCAACGTATTATGCGGATGAGATCAGGAGTAGTAATAATCCCTCCAAAAGTATCTTCTCGATACTAAAAGATCTTAAACCATTGACGTCCCTTAATGCAACCTTGATATCGTCAGATGAACAATGCGAGGCTCTTGCCTCCTTCTGTGTGGAGAAGGTGGATAAGATCTACAAGTCCTTCCCCCAGGTAGCACTATGCCCTGACCTTGTGCCTAGACCCCCTCCTAAGCATACTTTGGCCGCTTTCCAGCTGATCTCCCAAGAGGAGCTATCTGTGCTCTGTAGCAAGGGTAATCGTAATCATACGCTCTTGTATAGCGCCTTATCACCGTAAGGTCTCAAGGCGCTTGCTTTGGGAACCCGTCCTGGCCTTTCCCTGCGAGATTACCCCTACTGGGCATCCCCAAGGTGAAGACCAGGCATCCCATCGCGGTGGGGCCGTAGTGGAGATTAAGCAAGCTATTGCCCAGAGTTGCAGAGTGTGAACCCACGATTCGAGTAGGCACCGAGGCGAGAATTATCGAGTCCGTGGACATTAAGAGCTCAAGACCCTGCCGCGTTGGGAATTGAACCCTGGTCCCGGGTCTGACCTCTGCATCAGGGTCTGCCTCCTCTAACCGGTGAGCCACACTTCTCCACTTAGGGTAAGTCTGGTTCTCTTCCTGACCCCCTTAAGCCTGACCAATTTATGAAAATCCTGCTGTGCTCCTTCCACCTCTGAGCCAGGTGAGCAATCAGTCTTTCTCTACGGCGGTTGTCCCCAGCTCATGGAAGCAAGCCAGGCTGGTCCCCTTGTTAAAGAAACCCAATCTCGATGCAGCCAAACCAGAAAGCTTCCGCCCTATCTCCCTCTTGCCCTGGGTCTCCAAGATCTCTGAGGCTTATATCAATTCCATCTTGACGGGTTATCTGGAGGAAATAACATACTGGACCCCTCCCAGAATGGTTTCCTTCCTGGTCACAGCACGGAATCTGCTCTCCTAGCTGTGACTGAACATCTGAGGTGGCCTCTAGACGAGGGTCGTACTCAGGTACTGATCCTATTAGACCTTAGTGCCGCGTTCGACACTGTGTCCCACCAGATCCTGCTGAAACGGCTGGAGGAGGTGGACATGGTTGATTTGGCCCTGGATTGGTTTGCCTCTTTTCTTACGGAGAGGACATTCCAGATAGCCGTCCCCCCTTTTGCCTCTAGAGTCCATACTACAAAACAGGGGGTGCCACAAGGTTCAGCCTTGAGCCCAACCTTTTTCAACCTGTAACTACAACCGTTAGCTACGGTGGCTAAGAGCAGAGGGCTGATGGGCGTATCATATGTGGATGATACAAAGTTGGTAGTCGCACTCTCGGACCACTTCACGCGGGACGCTTGCAAGTTCCGGAGTGACCTTGAGGCTATCATGGAGTGGAGGACTGCCAACTGTCTCCAGCTCAATGCCAGTAAATCCAAGGTATTGCTGGTAGGGAAAGACTCTGAGCTGAGGAGCGTGCCCTGGTGGCCAGCCAATTTGGGGCATGCACCCAAACTGGTGTTAAAAAACCTAGGTGTCTGGGTAGACTCTGCCCTCAGCTTCCAGACCCAAACAAAGAAGGTGGCAGGGACCTGTTTTGGCATATTGTAGGGGCTCAAACCGCTGTTGGGGTTTTTTGACCCCTCGATCAGGCAGGTTATTGTTCAGGCTTCCATTCTGTCGAGATTGGTTTATGCCAGCTCACTCTATCTAGGGTCAAACAAGACTTACATTTTGAGACTGCAATGGGTTCAGAATGCTGTGGCCAGAACTCTCCTTGGCCTATCTAAGACTTGCTCTACATCTAGTCGACTCCACTGGCTGCCTGTGGCCAAACGCATAGAGTTTAAGTCCCTTTGTATTTCTTTTAAAATCTTGAACTCCTCTGCCCCAGATATTTTGGCCAACCTGCTTCCACCTTACACCCCTTCCCGTCAACTTCGGTCAGTGGGGCAGCATTTAGCGGTTATTCCCCGGGTGAGGAGGGCGCGTGCTGGGAGGCGTTCCTTCCGCACTTTGGCAGCCAAACTTTGGAACGCGCTTCCTACTTCCATCCGCGCCTGAAGAATTATTTGGCATTCCGTAAAGCAATCAAAACGTATCTCTTTCCTCCATTCTACTAGGCCTCTTCCCTGTTAGGGGCTGTGCAGTTTTCTGCTATCAGCACCCGGACTCCCCTCTGCTGGGGTATCTGGGCGCTGTAAAAAACCGCATAACAAAATATAACATTCTAACTGCATGGAGGCCTAGGGCAGCGAGCATTATATTGGCGATCAGTGGGTTGAGCGGGGAGAGGCCTGCAGAGTTGGAAACACTGCTAGGACCCACAATTATTGCTGCACTGCAACGTAGTGGCCACTGGTGGTTACGGCACCTGTTTCCTGGGACCATTGGCAAGAGAAAGGGCCTACATCTGCTGGGCCTGCCAGAAATTACTGCAGCACCCCTAGCGGCTAGTTGCCATACCGCACCCCGGGCCTGAAGGTCTGCAGAACAGTGAAAGAAACCCCAACAGGCCAGTACACTGGACTGATATGCGGAAAGGTTATTATGGCTTGCATTGCCCCTAAAGTGAACTGAAATGATCTCAATGAAGAGGAGAGACTGTTAACCCCCAGTAATGAACCCCATAGGAAGCCCCACATAGCAGAGCATAATGAAAGGCCTGCAGTGCTTAGAATGCTGCCTAACACATAGTTGAATTTGGTGGCAGCACCCAGGAGCATGGACTGTGAAGAGATGGGGAACGATGTATCCCAAGGTATAGAATCCCAGGAAGCTCAATGCTGCCAGCCAAGGAAGCTGCCATGAGCCCACTGATTCCCAGAAGTAGCCAGTCAGCAAGTCCATGATGGACAGAAGAATGTGCCAAATAAGCTGCTCAGACCAATCACGATGCTGCTCATGGAGCGTTGTGATTGGCTGGGGGAGTCCGAGAGCTTGGGTGCTTCCGTTCCTGCTGCAGGGCCGAATGAGGACAGAGGAGAGGTGATGGTGGTCAACAGGGGGGGACTGGGAACCAAAACTGGCCCTGGCAAAGAGCTTGGCCGGCCCCCCTGGGAGTGGCCGAGCTGTTTGTCAGGGCCGGTTTCGGCCGATTTTGTTACAGGGGATGATTTTGCAGCATTGCTGCAAAAACGGCCCCTGTAACAAAACGGCCCCCAGGGCCCAGAATCGGCCGCCACCCTAGCAGCCCACCGGGGAAATGCCCGGTGCCCTCTATGGTCAGTCCGGCCCTAGCAGCCAAAATTACGTTTATTTAATTTATTTTACTCCCTCCCACCTGCCCCAGCTCACCCGGTCCTAGGCAGCCGCCACTTGGAATATGCCTCTAAGGATTTTATTTTGTGCTGAAGGTGCTACTTCCTGCACAAAAACAATTCTGCCTACACCGCAGACACCCTTGCACCATGATGCAAGAGTGTCTGCATTGGTGCAAGGCTTGCAAAATGGTTCCAGCCCAAGGGGAAAGGCAGAAATGCACCCTTTTCCTTTAAATAGGTGGATTCCTGCCCTTTCCCTATCATGCAGTGCAGTGCAGCAGGGTGACAATGTCATAAATATTCCCCTTAATTTGTAGTGGATATGATGTGGACACTCAAGGTCTGCAGCCACACTTATGCATTCTCATTGAAGGACATGCTTTGCACTAAATCTGTAATTTACATGCCACAAGCAAAGCTCGGTGGCAGGATTATTGAGGTCTTTGGCCAGAGATACCACACAGATCCCTCCAGCACGTGCATTGCACACTTCACCATGAGATATACTGTCTGCACACACATCTTTCTTGCATGCACTTCAAGCATATAGCAGCTTCACTGACTCCTCTGAAAGCCATGCTGTCTGTCACAATAGAGTAGCTCTGGCGCAGTACAACAGCTCATTCAGAAAATTAAATTGTTTTAAACTAAATAACACACAGCGTAAAATCAGGAGAGACAACATTCACAAACAGATGCCAAACTAAGATCACATAATAATCCCCACAGCAACCCTAAAACGAATGGGCAACAAAAGAAAACATTTGAAAAACAAGGAAGGAAATATGAATTGTAAAGCAACGAATTTTCAATGATGGCACATTCATGGCATTTAATACAACAAACAGGAACCCAACGACGCAAAACAAACTCATAGATAATTTCCAAAGCGGCAAAACCTACATTGGGTCCTGCAAAGATATCCACAGTTTACAAATAGATAGCCCTGAAATTTCCAAGAAATGGCTCAAAGACTTGTCTGTTACACAGATGTCAAGAGGGCGACTTTCAACCAGCACTGGGTCATTAGCCAGTTGCAGAATAAAGCCACACATCATGGTAGTTGTTGGACCTGGTCCTTTTTGCAGGGTTAGCCCCAAAACTTTTGCCTTCTTCCTCCTGTTTGTCCGACCCTCTTTATGTTGGATTTAGAACTCTGGGCAGTTTACAACTGTTAATCAGTGCTAAAGTGCATTTGCTCTCTCCCCTAAAATGTTGTATGTTTGGTTTCTCCATGATTGGCATATCTCATTTACTTGTAAATCCTTAGCACAGTGCCCTGCATATGCCCACGGCCTTTAAATCAAATACTGCTGGTTGGACGAAAGCACTGATAGAGCCACCCACTCAGTAGCCACCCACTCAATAGCTCTTCAAGCATGTCTTAGACCTGCCACTACATAGCCTGTGTGTGCAGTTTAAAAATGCCATGTCCACCAGACATTTTCACCTACTTGCCAGGTCCAAACCGTCCCTTTTCTTACATGTAAGGCTCCCCTTAAGGTAGGCCCTAGGTAGCTCCATGGGCAGTATGTAATGTGTTTAAAAGGTAGGACATGATGGTATTACATATCCAGGTAGTGAAAAACTGAAAAATTAATTTTTCACTAAAGCAAGGCCTATCTCTCCCATAGGTTAGCACAGGAGCAGGCTTGTAACACTTTACAAGTGTATCTTCCAATTGAGAGAAGATAGAATATTGGATTTTGGTGTTTCTGGACTCATAATTTAAAAACACATCTTCTAGTGTAGGTGGTTCTTAAATTGCATGTCTTAAAGTGGCACTTTTAGAAAGTTCCTATAACATAAATGCATATATTTTTATGTGGACTGCATAACCTATATACGCCCAGACATGCAATTTATGTCCCTGTTTACTGTCTCAGTTTGTTTCCTCTCCTTACTCTGTTCCCTTCTTTATTATATATGTGTTTATCACTCATCTAAAACCAACATCTATGTGTGCATAGACAGTTAACATATATAGGACAATAATTGATTGATATTTTAGCATTTTTTGGTCCAAATAGACTTTAAAAATATATAAACGTATAGCGTGTGTACATGTAACACAATATATAGTTTATACATACATTTTATGGCATCTCAATCACATAGATATTGGACATATCAAAACATAGATTAAACATACATTTTATGACAACTCATTCACTGTATAGGTTTTCACCTCACCTGCCTGTATACATGTTTTAAGCAGGAGTTTCCATGAAACCGTTGGCGATGTAAGATCAAATGTTTGGAACGGGACTGCACCTGCATGCTGTTGCGAGCATGGACGCCTGCGCTGAGTTACCTATTTGCAAGTCTCTCTTGTTTTTTTACTATTTGGCCTCAGCACACATGAACACCAAATGTGAATGCTTTAGAATACTTAAGCTAAGTGGAATATGCAAGACAGAATAAGGATCCTTTACCCAGGCAATACATTTTATAAGTATCTGCTCATAGTAGCTTTAAAGTTTATAACTGCAAAAAGAGCCTGGCTGATGAGGGGTGAAACCCTGAAACTGGTCCCTGGATGCTTGTTTCCGGCCCAGGGAGGACCTGGCCTGGCTGTTCGGACTGGACTGTACCCATGACGAGCAAGGTCAAGACTGATCTGCATATGGCTGGGTCCAAATTGGCGTGGAATGGTGAGCAAAAGAACAGTGGTTTTAAACCAGATCTCTTGACTTGGGTGAGTGTTTGAAAAGTTTCAGCACTTTATCCATCATCTTGTTGTGTTTGCTTAAAGTGTATAATAGCAATTCAGAATAATCGAGTTCTTTGTATGTGGTAGGCTTGAATCCCCAAGTGATTTATTGATTGGTGCAGTGCTGTGCAGTCATTAGCACCTCAAAGACCCACCAACTCTAATACACTTTCCTGGGATTTTAGAGCACTGGCTCTAGATTGAGTTATGGTCCACTTCAAACTCCAATGGGTGGGCTGTGCTCCTTGTTTGGGCCTGAGAAGCACCTTCCCTCTGCTCATCCACAGCCCTCCAGGAATGCCAGGCATAATGAGGAATAATACATTTGTTAAGTTCTCGTAAGTCAATCACTAATCGATATACTGGGGGTGCATTCGGATCAGTACGTTTCATGACTGGAATGATCGGAGAGTTACATACATTGGAGTCAGTTTCTACAACTACTCCTTGAGCGATGAGCTCGTCTATAATTTTGGATAAGGCTGCTACAGCCTCAGGTGGCAATCTGTACTGTCTGATTCGTGGTAACACTACACCTGGTTTTAGAGTCACACGATAGGGTGTGATTTGCATATAACCTACATCAGTTGGACCTTGCGCCCATAAATGCTGCGGAACTTTAGACAGTCTTGAATCAAAATCTCGTAATACATAGTGACCCTTAAAGTCACGTAGGAACAGACGTATTCCCTCTGGGGAGCAGCAAATAACTGCACCTAATTCTTTCAGTGTCTTAATGCCTAATAGATTTTCTGGACATGATTTGGTAAGTAACAGATCAGTAGTGCGGGACAATGGACCTACTTCTAGAGTGACTGGCTTTGAAATCTCATTAACGATCGGCTTTCCTGAAAATCCAAGGGAAACATTTCTTGAGCCTGAGAGCGGAGCCCCTGGAACTTCGGCATGACTAATTGTGGTCCTACTTGCCCCTGTATCAATCAAAAACTTTCTGTCTTTCCCTAATACTTGACTGTGAACATAGGGACCTTCTTGATCTACAGGTATCTCGATGAGAGGCAAGCCTACCTCCCTCTCTAGGCTGTTTCATGAATATGGCTGATACTCTGGATACTCGGACTGTGCATACTGGTACATCTGCGATGTAACGTGCTGTGTTGCAGCAATAGGCTGCGGTACTGTAACTGTCTGTGGTGCATTCTGTGGCTGAGGAGTCTGTGGAACTTGTTCTTGTCTAGGCGGACGTGGTCTTTCTTTAGTCTTACCAGTAGCTATGTTGTGTTTCAGAACTGCACACTCGTTTATAAAATGACCTGGCTGTTTACAATAATTGCAGTTCCCCTTAACGGGAGCTGCAGGATGACTGGCTTGATTCGGACCCCTCTTCTGACTGTCTTGAGGAACAGATTGTGCAACTAGTACTTTCATTTTCGTGTCTTTCATACGTTTTCTCTCGTGTTCTTGCTCTTCCCTGATTCTATTCTGGTGGTACTGGAGCATCTGGAGCATCTGGGACGGAGTATTTGCTT
Organism: Lissotriton helveticus; assembly: GCF_964261635.1. Classification (NCBI taxonomy): domain Eukaryota; kingdom Metazoa; phylum Chordata; class Amphibia; order Caudata; family Salamandridae; genus Lissotriton; species Lissotriton helveticus. Next base: position 169,296,071 of record NC_136059.1, on the reverse strand, counting down.
GCCAGGTGCTTTCGACTTTCAAAACTCGGTTTTTAATTGATGGGCTTGAATTCTCGACTAATTTAGTAACGAAAAGGTGAGGGTATGACTCACTACTTGTCTTGAGACCACTGTTGATACTGAAACATTTTTCAAACCTAGAATAAAAATCACTAATATCTTCTTCTTGTTTCTGTTTACAGGCTGAGATTGCATCCCAGTCTTCTTTTCTAGTTGTTAATAATCTAGGTAAAACTTGTATTAGTAATTCTGGTAATTCTTTACATTTATCTCCAAGACCGGTACCTGGTACTCGTGCCTTGTCTTCAGCTTCTAGAACTGCCCAATCGATCTTTTTCTCTCCCACCTCCCATTCTTTCTCCTTTAGCTTTTCATATACCCCTGCGGGTAACAGGACCTTTAACATTTTAATGATATCTGGGTAAGTGTATTCTCCCATACGGAGCATGTCTTTTAATTCTCTATGGAACCCTGCTGGATCTTTGTCATGACAGGGAATTAATTTCTTCATTTCAAGGAGTTCCATCTTTGTGATTGGAGTGTATACAAACACTCGTTGCATTTCTCCACCCGTTCCTCTAACTGGGTGGACTTCTCGTAACGGATTCTGTCTGTCTATGTAAAACGGTTTACTTTCTGGAGGTGGGACATGAACAAAATGCGGGTTCAAGAATGTTCTATATTTGTGACGCTGTTCTAGAATGATACTAATTAAATCGGTACCTAGACCTTTCCATCTATACTGGAGTAACTCGTTCAAGATATCATGTAACGGACCTGGATCAGAGTGCTGACCCTCATACAATGTAATGAGGTGCTGAATCATATACATACCCACCAGTCGTTGCTCGGCTGGGGGCAATTTCAGAAACATTTGTGCCACTATTTCGTCTGGAAAAGTGGTAGAATCAGTTATCCATCGGACTGCTGATCGGGCTAGTTCCTGTTCATGCATGGTACTTAACTCACTATAACCGACTCGTGATTTCAGAATGTGATCGGTAGCTTGAAATACTTGTTCTAAGGAACCTTGTTCTGGTGCTGAATGATGGAAAATAGACTTGTGTTCTAGACGTAAATGGCGATCTGGAAATCTAGATTTTCCTACATACGCTATTCTGGCGGAATTCTCGTCGTCTACCTCTTCAGTATCAGAGATACTTTCTTTCTCGCTTACTTGTGCTGCTTTACGTTGTTCGTGTATCTTTATTATTTCTTTACGGATTTTCTTGTACATACTCTCCATAGCACCGACGGTCTTGTGCTTACCCTCGGCTATATTATCACTCCACCTTGTCAGGATTTTAATTTCGGCAGGATCTTTGGACGGATAATCTTGTTCTCTTATTAAACAATTAATCAGAAACTTTAATATCATGAGCTGGATCTCGGCTTTCCTTTGAGACATGGCCTCGCTAATACTTTCTGGATCATCCCCTGTACGGATGAAACGATATATTCTGTCTAGATCTTCTTTCATATTCGGCAGGGTGACTAGATACTCGGTCACTTTTCTTACGCGGAATGAATATAAAACCATATTATCCTCGCCTGGGACTGGATCATAACAGCATTCGGCAAGGGATTTTCTTATTTCTGCTACAGACTGATATCTAGGCGTACGCTGTGACGCTTGTGCATGTAATTCGGCTAACGTTAAACGCTTGTGTGGCGGCGGGGTTTGAGGAGGACCTCCTCCTGCGGCCCCTAAACTAGAATCATCGACAGACATTCTTCGTGGCGGAGCGGGAAGTTGAAATGCTGGCTGGACCGGGGGTACCGTAGCAGGTACTCCGGTGTCTGGAAGAGCGGGAAGTGCCTGATTTACAGGGACTGGCGGAGCGCGAACAGGATTTGCATATTCGGGAACTGTGTCATCCAAATAGGACGAAATAAAAATATCAGCTGCGGTCGGTTTGTGACGTAGCTTGGTCGGAACTAATGGTGGCGGAAAATTACTGGATGCCTCTGGGGTCGCTTTTGGCAAGCCCTCGGCAAGAAGAGGATACATACCCTTAATAAGGGCATGCCTCTGTCTGTCTGACTGTTCGGCTTTGACTCGTTCACCTATCTCGATTAATTCTCTTTCTTGGGCTCGTTCTTGGGATTCTCTACTTACTTCTCTACTTACTTCTGACTTTCTGATTTCTTTTTCGGTTCTCCTATGAGCTTCTTTGCGCCATAACTCGATGGCATCTTTCTGTGACTGTCTGGCTTTCTTTTTCCATAATGCTTCTTCTACTCGCATGATACATTCGGCATCCCATGTACCCGATACGGGCCATCTATACTTTTCTTCTAACTGTTTGGTATACTCTACCCATAAATCTAGATACAATATGGCACTTATGCCATGTTTCTGATACATAAAATGACCTGGGCTGTCCCTCGGCGGGACAGGAACTGCTTCTTCTAACATACCCTTTCTAGTCTTTAACTGACGTAACTTGGAAAAGAGCGGCATTGTAAACTTGAATCGGAACACAATACAATACACAAAGAACAATAACAATTGGGAAGACAATTCAGGCATACCACGACATTGAAAATACATTAAACAATATCATAACATAATAGTTCGGACAGAATATTACCTGGAATACTGAGAACAGAAATACAAGAATTTTCTCGAGAACGGAACAGACTAGAGTTACTGGATGCACTGCTGTAACAGTACGGAACATACCGGTCCCATAAAGGAACGCATCAAGACCCGTATCCACCTAGGTGAACACTTCGTTTGTGAGTCTGGGTACCACCAACCCACGGACCAGGAGTCAATTTAGATTGGTCCTGTCTAGATACTACCCCAGCAATTGTACTCACCGGGCAGCAAGAACGGAAGGCCTCGGATCGGACTGGACTGCTATGACGACGGACGGACTTCGGACTTCAGTTACGGGTGGGCCTCCGGATACCTCGGACCTTGGACTCTCGGCTTGGGCTCTGGTCGGGACTCGCCGCGTTCCTCCACCGTCTCGTTCGGATGCTGGACCGCCTCCTCCGTCTCCTCCGTGGGCCTGAGGGATACTTGAAGCAGAAATATCTGCCGGTGCACGGTATGGTTCCGTCACGGCTGCAGAGGGTCAGGGGGTCGGCGTGGCTTCACCGACGCGTGGGGAAAGGGCAAGTCCCTATTCGGGCGCCATTATGTGGTAAATAAATAAATAATACCCTATTTTTGACTAGGCATATATCATAACAGATAGCTCAATAAATAAGAGTCAAGATTCGAGGTAGTAGGAGTTTGCAGGTTTAATACAGCATAAGGACAGGAACAGGACAACCTGCATAGGAATAGGATGACAGGGCCCGGCAGCTGCCGGGGCTGGGTCTGGGATGAGCGCGCTAACTTTTAATAACAAAACACGAGCATATATACATAGCGCAAACACATGGCATTACATTGCAGTAGGCGTAGCAGTGGGTGGAGCAGAAGGCGTGACGCATAGCAGTCGCGAAAGATAAGAGTAAAGTAGGTGTAACTGGGCGTTTACATAGACATGTGATGCAAACGTAACAGAATATGTCATGAATAGGGCGGAAAACATAGGAGGGGGCTACCTAAGGAGCCGGAACCTCTGACCTGGTGGTGCGCGTAAACTGGCAATGACGTGTTACTAGGAGAAGCTGGGGGCTATGAACTCTGTGCTAGGTGCAGAGACTAAAGTCTGGAGGGTCGGAGCGACATGTACCTAAACCCTATCTAGTATCTGATGTTTAGGGAACATGTTGATATAAACTAGAAGTCATGAGGGGAAAAGCTAACTTGACTCTAAGACTGGAGCATGCATTTATTCTACATGTAGTGCGTGATGAAGAATATGAAATGACCATTAAATACAGTATTTCTCTTAACATAGAGCCCTAAAGGCTAGACAATGACGGAAACTATTGATGCAGTTCAGTAGCTTAGGAATGCAGAGAAGGAGGACTGAACTGATAACTGGAACTATAACATACTTTTGGCAGACTCAGAGGCAGAGCCAGGCTGCACCGGGCACTGCGAGGCAGGAAGTAAGTGAAAGGTCGAGGATACAGGTGGGGGCTGGATCGCTCCTTAGCGAGGCTCAGGAGACAGGAGCTGAATCTAGGGTCCGGGCCCTGTTGAGGCCTAGAAACGGGGACTTTATAATGGAATAACGTGCACACTGAGAAACGTGGCAACGTAGCTTTACATAGGCCTGATATTCGTAGTATTCACGAGGACTGGAAACTGGCATACTAGAGGTGGACACAACTATAATTGCGTCATTAATCGGACATGGGGAATAACATATGCATATTGGTCATGCACACATAACATATGATGGATGACACGTAGGGACACAGAACATGGCAAAATTTACTTTTCCACACCTAGGTAGCTCCATGGGCAGTATGTAATGTGTTTAAAAGGTAGGACATGATGGTATTACATATCCAGGTAGTGAAAAACTGAAAAATTAATTTTTCACTAAAGCAAGGCCTATCTCTCCCATAGGTTAGCACAGGAGCAGGCTTGTAACACTTTACAAGTGTATCTTCCAATTGAGAGAAGATAGAATATTGTATTTTGGTGTTTCTGGACTCATAATTTAAAAACACATCTTCTAGTGTAGGTGGTTCTTAAATTGCATGTCTTAAAGTGGCACTTTTAGAAAGTTCCTATAACATAAATGCATATATTTTTATGTGGACTGCATAACCTATATACGCCCAGACATGCAATTTATGTCCCTGTTTACTGTCTCAGTTTGTTCCCTCTCCTTACTCTGTTCCCTTCTTTATTATATATGTGTTTATCACTCATCTAAAACCAACATCTATGTGTGCATAGACAGTTAACATATATAGGACAATAATTGATTGATATTTTAGCATTTTTTGGTCCAAATAGACTTTAAAAATATATAAACGTATAGCGTGTGTACATGTAACACAATATATAGTTTATACATACATTTTATGGCATCTCAATCACATAGATATTGGACATATCAAAACATAGATTAAACATACATTTTATGACAACTCATTCACTGTATAGGTTTTCACCTCACCTGCCTGTATACATGTTTTAAGCAGGAGTTTCCATGAAACCGTTGGCGATGTAAGATCAAATGTTTGGAACGGGACTGCACCTGCATGCTGTTGCGAGCATGGACGCCTGCGCTGAGTTACCTATTTGCAAGTCTCTCTTGTTTTTTTACTATTTGGCCTCAGCACACATGAACACCAAATGTGAATGCTTTAGAATACTTAAGCTAAGTGGAATATGCAAGACAGAATAAGGATCCTTTACCCAGGCAATACATTTTATAAGTATCTGCTCATAGTAGCTTTAAAGTTTATAACTGCAAAAAGAGCCTGGCTGATGAGGGGTGAAACCCTGAAACTGGTCCCTGGATGCTTGTTTCCGGCCCAGGGAGGACCTGGCCTGGCTGTTCGGACTGGACTGTACCCATGACGAGCAAGGTCAAGACTGATCTGCATATGGCTGGGTCCAAATTGGCGTGGAATGGTGAGCAAAAGAACAGTGGTTTTAAACCAGATCTCTTGACTTGGGTGAGTGTTTGAAAAGTTTCAGCACTTTATCCATCATCTTGTTGTGTTTGCTTAAAGTGTATAATAGCAATTCAGAATAATCGAGTTCTTTGTATGTGGTAGGCTTGAATCCCCAAGTGATTTATTGATTGGTGCAGTGCTGTGCAGTCATTAGCACCTCAAAGACCCACCAACTCTAATACACTTTCCTGGGATTTTAGAGCACTGGCTCTAGATTGAGTTATGGTCCACTTCAAACTCCAATGGGTGGGCTGTGCTCCTTGTTTGGGCCTGAGAAGCACCTTCCCTCTGCTCATCCACAGCCCTCCAGGAATGCCAGGCATTTCCAGCAGGAGGTGAGAGAGAGGCGGTGAAGCCCACAAACTGAAACCGACCCATCTGAGATCACTGTTGCAGCGACTGCAGGTAAACCTGGCTTCCTCACAAAAAAAATCTCTTGGATGGGAGGTAGCGCTGCAATAGACTAGATTTGTGAGCCAATGTACAATATAGCACATAACAGACCTTGACACTTGCAGCAGTGAATTTGTAGAAAGCCGCACATGTCCAGATTGTTCCCTGTAATGCATATATCCTTAAGTCTTAGATAACAGCATATTACTGGTGTGGGTGCATTCTTCTGTTCTTTATCTTTGTGTAATATTTAGTGATGGTATATTAAAGTATGTTTTCTTATTAAGTAAATGCAACGGCTGGATATCGCATTGTCTGGCGGCATTAGTATGAGTACCATTGAGTTGGGTAACAGTAACTATCTGTTATTCCGCACCAATATACCCTTCTGGGGGCATAACAACATTTTTTTTCGGATTTTGTTGTCTGATCCGAGACATTATATTCCATGGCTCTGTTCCAGTACCATAGTTTGAAGATATATATTTAAAAAAATATATATATATGTATATATTTATTTATTTTTGCTCCATAGAAGCACCACTGCCCCAACAAGTGTGTCGCTAAAGCTGGCAGAGCATTCCAGCAGTAAATTTCTCTCTCCTCTAAAAGTAGCATGCGCATTCAGAGAAGATATCACCATCAGTTTTAAACCAGGTGTCAGCAGAGAACAAAATGAGTTTTGGCTAGTCAGTCTTGATGTCATCAATGATGTAATTTCAGATGTCATGACTGATGTCACAAATGATGTTATAGAAAATGTCATAAGAGATGTAATATATGCGAGGTCATATGCAATGCATGGCGAGGGCGCAAGTTATAGTTTGATCCGCTGCTGGTAAATTTCTGTATTTATTTTTAGTTCAAAAGGTCACGGTGGCATTGAAATTTTCACATAACTCTAATGTAACTTTAACCATTGCTTTGTTCAGTGAATTTCTAATGTCTTTTTAAAAACAAAATCAGATCTTATATTCACACCTAGCTGTAATGTCATTTTAACCTTTTTGTTTCAGTGAATTTCTGACTTTTTAAAATGTAATTTAAAAAATATTTACAATTTCTAACTATAGTGTCACTTTAACCATTGTTTTAAAAAATATATATTTTGATGGATTTTAACGTAACCAAACGTAAATCAGACCCCCTGCCATGCACAGGCTGGGAATTGCTGGAGAAATTTAATGTAAATTGGCCCCAGTAACTTCAAGCAGTTACTTTCCCTTAATATTTATTAAATAGCCAACATCACGATTGGATTGGGTTTTTATTGACTATTAAAAATATTGGTAAATGTTTTTCTAGCTGGTCCCATTTCCAAGATACAGTATTAGTATTTTAATCTGCTCTCTGATTTTCTATTTCGGACAGCTATGCCTGCCACGGTAAAATGGCTTTTAGGGCCTTGTTATGGTAGGGACAATGTAACATTAATATTTTTTCTGTCCTATTTATAATTACCATACACCCTGCTTGTGGGCTACAATACTTAGGTACTGAATACTTAATATATTTAAAAGAAAACAATTATTTTGACAATTCCCACTGCAGGCTTTGCACTGCAGCAGTCAGGCTACACCGGGTAGGCCGGTAGCCATATTTGCACTGCCACTGTAGTGGAGCGCTGTAGTCCACTCGTGGCATTTAACTTCCTGGCCCTGGGCACACTTTTTACACCATATACTAGGGACTACCAGGAAAGTTAAATGTGTTAATCAGGAATAAGAAAAATTAACAACTTTTAAAGGGGGAGCACAGGCACTTTACTCCTGGTTAACAGGGGTAATGTGTGTAGCATTGTAAAGCCAGATAAAAAGTCTGGGCTGACCATGCAGAAAAGGCAGATTTTCTACACCATCTCCCTCCTCTAAATTAGAAATAGAAAACCTGCCATCCTGCCACACATCCCAGTACCCTCTGCACAACCCTTGTGACCCGGTCCAAACTGGAAAAAAATATTTGGCCTTCTGTCACCTAGCCCCACAACCCTCAATTTAGCTTCGTTTTGACAGTGCCTTTGGCTGGGGAGCTTGTGTCTCATTAAATGGAAATTGTATCAACTTCTACCATTACTGGTCAGGAACCTGTTTGAATGTTCTGCTCTGTGAAAGGAACAAAAAACACATTTTCCAGGCAGATAATGACCCTTTTTCAGAAGCAAGAGAGCTGCCTTCATTCCTAATGGGGTAAGGCTGACAGCATTTCTTGGCAGAAGCGCAGCAAGCCGCCTGAAACAGTCTTTGTCTAACCTCTGAACACCTAATTGCCTCTTCAGAGACAAGTAAGGTAGGACCAGTGACATTATTCTTTCTGTTAGCATCAGAAAAGTCCTAGCGCTTACTGGCAATTTGAGCGAGATTCCTGTACATACATATCCTCAAGAGAATATGAATCATGGTGCAGCCAGAGGGGACATAATTTGGGAGAGGAGACACCTCTATTTGCTCAACAAATACACGCTGGTTAGGGTAAAACACATCGCTGAGAGAATCTCAGCTCAATATCTGGTAGCTGTTGCACAAGAACCAGGCAATCACCGGAAAGTGTGTACTAAGATCAAGCAATATTAGCAACTTGAAAGTAAATCACACAGCACAATAAAACTCCCAAATCAATTAAAATCAAAATAGAGACAAAATGTAATGAGCAATAACACATCAAGTTCATTAGACTAGATTAAGGAGATATGGATTATGAAATCAATCTGGTAAAAAGCGTCTAGAATATGTTTAAAGACAAGAGTTTGCGGTGTACTGGGAGCGCAATTTCAGGCTGACCACAATGGAGAAGAGGTTGGATTCACCAAGCGGGTATATCCCAGTTAAAGGTTTTACTTTCAGACTTAGGGCCCGATATATGTTGATGGAAGACATACTTTGTGCAACAGCTGCAGAGTATGCTTACCACCAACACAATGGTCCACCTGCTGCATTTGGGCAGGAGATAGGTTTAATCACGGCAGAAATTACTCTGTCTCTGTTGTGATTAAACCCCACCGATTGCCATGTGGAGTAAGGGCCATCAGAGGCAGACCTCTAAATACAACCAACTCATATAGATGGGCGGCATTGGAGATCAGATTTCATTGCCTGTTACCACCAGAAAAAACTGCTATATGCTCCCCTTGCCATAGGAGAGGACTCCTATAAAGAGAAGTGCACTTTATTTTTTTATTTTGAAAAAGAAAATTCACTATGATATTTTCTTTTTGAAAATGAAAAAGAAAACAGTTTGGTACACTCATGTTGATGGAGCCCTGCACCAAACTGAAAAAGCATTCACAGAAACCGCTGTGACAGCTGTTCCAGGCAGCGCTTTAGAAATGACCGCCAGCTTGGCAGTCACTTCTAAATTAGGCAGGCAGCATCTCTATCAGGGCAACAGAGTAATTCACTCTGCCGCCCGGGCAGAAAAATGGGCCGCACACCTAAATATAAATCAGGTCCTTAGTCTCCAACTGCTGGGAAAGCATCTTCTGATCAGTTGTACAGCCCCTAGCTCCCCAGTGTAGGCTTCTGAGCACTCTCCAGCCAGTTCTCCTGAAAGATCTAGTTCTCTTTAGTCACCAGGGCCATTTATGTGTAATCACTCCTTCTGCTTGTTGTGTCCCTTAATTAGGTAAACAGGATGTCAGCACATTTACCCTTGAAGAGCAGTTCCAGTCCCTGGGAGCCAGCTGGATTCAGGGGTCCTTTAGTCCTTGTGCCCTTGTGTCTGTCCTCTTCTTCCAAAAGGATCTAGGAGTCAGTGCGTAATGAAAGTTTAAGGGCCCCCCTGCAATGAAGACGGAGGGGCCCCTGCTCCGGATTAAAGGCAGAACGCTCAGGTCTCAGTACTGGGCTGAGGGGGCCCCCTGCATCTCGGAGCCCACCTGAACAGTGGGGGATGCCCCTGCTAGGAGTCGAGAGTCCGAAGTCATAATTCTTCTTCCGGGCAACCTTCTTCAGATGAAATCTTCCCAGGTTCAGAAATGTTCTGATGATTTTGTTGTGGATGTGCCAGATTTATCCTGTGCATTAGCCAGTGATTTGATACATTCTATCATCCAATCCTAACTCAGTCCTAACATTTTTCTCACAGCCCCCCTCACCTCCTTTTGCAGAACGTTCTTTTTGCCTTACTGTAAATTTACCCGGGTGCCCCGGCATTAAGATGGGGAAAACAGTTGCCACCAGGCAGTCCTGCCTTTAGCTTCCTTACCACTCCCCTTCCTCATAGGTTAAAACTGTTTTTCCTCCTACTGTGACTGGAGTTTGGCCATCTAGGAAGGTTCTGGAGATGAATAGAAGAAGCCCAACTTAGCATCTCCAAGACAACAGAGGTAGTGCTAAAATTGCCATTTGTTCTTCTGTTCCTGTCCCCTTGCAGAGAGCCAATTCCTCTTAAGTGGTCAGCAGGTAACACCCATTGGCTTTTCCTTGGCCCAAGGGCAAGCCATTTCTCTTTGAGCCAGAGTTGTTACCTCTAACCAGGCAATGATGTTTATTCCAGCTCTGTAGGTGTGACAATTGACAGAAATGGTTTTAAGCTAATTGTATCCCAGGCAGCCTTCAGTACATTTTTACAAAGTTACTTTTATACTTAAGATATCAAATATTGAATTTTGCCCCTAAGATGAATTTTATGACCTAAGAAGGGAATAACTTGTTTGTTAAATTTTTTTTAAAGGAAGAAGATATGTATTATATCCCCTTCATTCAGCATTGTTCCTTGTGATGTATTTTCAGTCTGGCATTTGAATCCTGTGAGGAGCAAATTTCATCAGGGCATATGGGTCAGAAGTTAAATACAGATTCACCTCTTCACAATCACTAGTATTCACTCTCTTTCTTCAGAACAATTTACAAAAGTTCACAATATAAAACCCTTTCCTATTGCATTTGTCAGATAGTTCACAATGTACAGCTGCTTCCTATAGAGTTTGCCGTAGAGTTCACAAGCTAGTCCTTCCTTTTGTATTTGCTCGAAGGTTCACAATGTAAAATAGCTTTTTATTGTGTTTATCAGAGCGGTCACAATTAGGCCTAGGTAAAATGTTAATTACACCTGAGTAATTTCTGTAATTGTCCATTGCACTTTTGATGCAAAATTACCGGCTATTACATGATTACATTACATGATTATGAACATGAAACATAGTGAGCACAAGTGGTTGATGGCTGCTGCTGTTCAGGCTCTGATTCATTTAGTGCTATTTTCTTATCTCAAAATGCATCCTCAGGTCCATTTTAGACATTAGGCATCATTCTAAGAAAATAGCGCTAAATGCCCGGTTACACTCCTTGCATAATTCAGCATAATCTTGGGCAATTTGCTAGATTTTCATTTACACTACGCTACAGGAAATTACACAAATTCCATCCAATCCGATTCACAATGTAATCCCATTGCTATTAGATTGTCACCCAGTTCACTGCTTAAAATCCCTTTGCTATTTTCAGAGAGGTCACTATGAATACCCATTTCTGCTGTATTGGTCAAGGAATTGACAATGTAATACCCTTTCCTATTGTACAGCAGTTCATTAGTTATGGAAAACCAAAACAGCTTAAGCTATTCATACTCACATTTCAAATAGCAATTAACATAGGCAAAGTGGAAAACACTTCAATTAAAACCATATACGCTAAAAGGGCTAATTAAGAAGCTTCTACACACAGAGCTACCACAATCTAAACACAGTCAATAATATAAACATAAAACAGATAACAATACATAAGGCATTTACTAAGCTTATAGGGGGACATGCATCAAAGGAAATTGCATTCGCAAATGGTGCGAATCGCAAAATTCGTCCGTTTGCGAATGCAATTCCCGTTTTTGAGATGCATTATCATTTTAGTTATTTTCGCAATTTAAGAAATCGCAAAATTGAGATTTCTTAAATTGCAATTGCATTTAAGGAATCTCAAATTGAGATTCCTTAAATGCAATGCATCAAACTTTTAAAATTTGCAAATTCGCAAATAAGAGGAGCAAATTACCATGAAGTTGACCTTCATGGTAATTTGCGAAAACTTTGAAAAATGCACTAAAGCGCATTTTTCAAAGTTCCATTTTACACACACACATGCCCTTGGGGCATGTGAGTGTGCAAAATGTACTTCTAAGCAGATTTAAGGGGTGCAACAGGGTGTCCTTTGGACATCCCTGCACCCTTGAAATTGCATTCCTAATTTGCGAATTTCTAATGGTGAATTGCAAATTAAGAATGTCTTTCCGTTCATTCCTATGGGCCTCTAGGCCCATAGGAATGGATGGGGAGGTATTCCTTAATTGCGATTCTCAATTAGAGAATCGCAATGAAGGAATTTTAAGAAATCGCTATTTTTTCAGCAATTTCTTGATGCATTGCAGTTTACAATTCCTTAATTGCGATTCCTTATTTTTCGCAATTAAGGAATCGCAAAATGCAATATTGATGCATGTGCCAAATAGTCGTTATGTTACATATTTAATTCCTTTTCACCAAACACTAACTGCACCACCAATAGCCTTCCACTAAATGCCAATGACTCGACAGACAATCCACTTAAGGAATAGCTAACCAGCAAATAAATTGATATTTGAACTAAACTAAAGTTAATGGGTTAAATGATTGAATTAATCTCAGCCACTAGTAATCACTTGAGCTGCATTTCAGTTATCATATTTTTACCCAGTATGTCACTTTAGACCACTGATTCCCAAACTGTGGCTAATGACCTACTGGTGGGTCATTAGGCAATTTTTGGTGAGCCTGGAAATTCCAAGCACAAATATAAAGCTTTATTTAAATTCTGTATTTATCTTGTCACATTTGCGCTTCAAAGACAGAGGTCAAATGTTAGGTTTAGTCTTCTGACAAATTGCTGCTTACGTTTTTAACTTGTGGATTGGTGCTTACAAACTCCTCACACTTTATAGTCATAGAAATAAAAATAAAAGTGAATTATGTGTAAATATTGCTAGGGTACAGGAAGTGTGCAAGGAAAGGCTGTAGACTGTCATTGTTCTGTAATGCACAACAAAATGTAAATATCTGTAAATCAACTGTACACATTCAACAGTTAGGAAAACAAATATGAGACACTTGTAATTCTGAAGAAGCCATAAGTCTCAGAGTCATAGATGGGTGCCTTTCTAATTCATTCAGTCAGCGAATGCTGAGAGAAATGCCCTGTCTGGAGCGAGTACTCATGGCTGCAAGAGCCGAGGAGTGTGCAGAATGACAAGCTGCTGACATGGAATCTGGAGGAGCCCAGAGTGAGTCGATATTGAATGTGAAAAGTAAGCACACGCACAAGGTGATATCTCCAAAGAGAAAAAAACTGTCCTTCAGATGCAAATTTGTTTTACACATGAAGGTAAATATCCTTGTTAGCAACAACAATTTAGGGATTAAGGTAAAGCTGCCTGCACCACTATTAGAATACCACACTTAAGTCTGTACAGAAGGTGCTAGTACCAGGAATGTAATCCCTATACGGTCCTAACAGGGAATATAGAAAACCCTATTCCCTTAACAACTTACACACGGAATTTGGTCTGCACCCTTCAAGAGTTCAATACATTGTTTAAATTCTGCAAAATAATTATCTTGTTGAATACAACGTATTTAGTTGTTTTCACAAAGAAACACTGTGATTATGACTACGCTTACCTGCGGCTTTACCTTTTTCGCCTGAAAATACTAATAGTGAATTAACTGTCAATTTACTGGAGTCTTCTTTTAAAAAAAAAAAAAGAACTTAAGCATATTGATAAACAATCATCGGCGTGAAATGTACTAGAACCATGACTGTGACACAGTTTAATCAGCCCTGAAGAAGTCCGGTAACGGACGAAACGCATTGCCTATCTGGCTTTCTGCCTTTTGAAAAAGAAAACTGAATAAAGAATTGAATTGAAGCGAAGAGCCTCCATTTGCTGTTTCTTTGGGAAAACAACCAAATACTTTGTATTCAACAAGATCATTATTTTGCAGAATTTAAAGAATGTATTGAACTCTTGAAGGGTGCAGACCAAATTCTGTGGAAATATCCTTGTTACTCGAGTTTGAAATCCCTTAAAAAAAAACAAGAACAGTTTGTTTAATTAAACATTATGGCCAGGAGAACAATCACAGGCACAGGTTCTGAGGACAGTCTCAATTTACATTCTGTAGGTATCCTTCTTTTATACAAAATGTGAACAGTTAAAAAGTTTCTGGCATACAGTATATGGTGAGGAATGTTGGTTGCTGCCTTTGGAGTAATAAATTAATTATCTAATAGTTAGCACAGGTGGGTTTCTACCTCCCGTGAACCCAATGTTGCCAGTGGTGAATGTGTTTAGCTGCCCGGCATGGGGAGCTCATGCTCACTGTATGTGCTAGGTTCTGATTGGCTATGTGTTCCTAACTCGTGACTTTTATGGTGTTTTTAGGAACGTACATACCCCCTCCAGACATGTGTGCTTTATTGGGGCAATCTCCTTTGACCCTCTGTAATGTCGCTGCACCTATCTGTGGGAATGATCAAGAGTTTCCTACCTGAGCTTTATCCTGACAGCTACATACTCTCCCACCTGTGACATATCAATCAGAAATCCCAGGACTTGGTCGGAGGGCCTATTTGACTACATATTTGCGAGTTGAGGTTGATGTAGAGTTCACAACGGACGATTCTATTAATACGCACAAGATATCATTTTCATCAACAGATGCATCCATTTCCATATTAACATCCGTTCACTGAACAAGTATGCAAAGGCTGTGGGAAAGAGAACTATTTTGTAATAGTGTGCAAAGCGAAGGAAAAACTAAGTGCGTCACGTCGAGAAAGCAAAATGGACACCTGAACATTTTAGAAGTGACATTCTACTCACGCCTACAAGGCCAAGTGGCCACATCAGTTGAGGCAAATGGAAACTAAACAAAGTCGATAGTCGTCTAAATCTTTGTCCAAAAGTTCTTCAGAGTCATTGTCAAGAGACAATAAAGAAGATGGATGTGCGATATCGATGTCATCTAAAGTGAAACGTGTGCAGGTAGGATTAGCCCCATGCAAGGAAGCTTGGAAGTCAAAGAAAAATCGACAAGTGAAGTCACAAAATTAATTTTAGACACTGTCCTAAAATCACACTAAAGGGGAATAGTTGTTCCATACCTCTTATCATAGGCAGTGGTGTGTCGATAAACGTCATGCCTGAGGAGAAGTACAACAAACTGTCTCCCTCCAGTGCCCATCACAGCCTAAAGTGTATACATGAGCTGCTTCGACACCACTTAAAAGTCAAGTATCATTTGTAGCAACCATATAGTACAAAAAGACTAAAATACAAGCACCAATTCATGTACTTCAAGGTACGATGGTAACTGCTGGTTTACTCAGTTTCAGTACTGCTGCTGAAATGAGACTGATATCTGTAAATTGTAACATAAATGCTCATCACAAAATAGTGAGTCAGTTTCCATCATTGTTTCATGGATTGAAAAAACCTAAGGAAATAAAGGTGCAATTGAATATTAATGAGGATATTCGTCCTGTTGCTCAGCTACATCGTTGAGTTGCTTTTTATTTACAGAAAGCTGTTCAAAAAGATAGTGAGACATTGCTAAAGCATGATATCATTTATTGAACTACTGGTCCTCCACCATTGGTTTCGCCCATAATTGTAGTGCCCAAAAAAGGCAGTGAAGGAGCTGTACATATCTGTGCTGTTATGCGTGAAGCTACCAAGGAAATTAAAAAGAGAACAACATCCAGGTCCACACGCTGTCGATAAGATCACACAGCTGAATGGTGCCAAAGTCTTGTCTCGCTTTTGATCAAAACAAAGAATATGATCAATTGGAACTAGAAGAAAATTGCTGGTACGTTGTAACCCTTTTTTTGGGTCAAAATTATTTTTATTGAGCGTTAGAAGCAAAAATGACAACATGAATACATTAGGGCGTGCAGGGCCCGGGGCCAAAAGATATTCACTTGATTAGAGCCCAGTTTCATACATCCCAGAGTCCATACAATCCCGCCCACTGATGATGTTGAGGATGCTGGTTTTGAATCAAAAAGCCTTGAAGAGGGTTCCTCATTAAGAACAAACTCAAAGAGAAAAAGCTTCCCCCCTCTCTCCCTGTCCCTCCCCATCCCTGGTGGTGGTGATGTCACGGGATGAAGTAGTGTGCAGCAGAGGTACAACTATAAAGTAAACCTTTTTACACATATTGGTTTGTTCAGATATAAAGCATTATGTTTCGGCTTGTCATCAGCTGCAGAATTGTTTCAAGATGTCATTTGCCACATAATACAACCTTATCACACATGCTTTCAATTACAATGATGATATATTGGTATTTGGGGCCACAGGAAAGGAACATTACAAAGCTCTTACACAAGTGTGCTGTTTACTTGCTGATGCAAGTCTCAATTTGAATGCAGAGAAGTGTGAGTTCCATAAAACAAACCCAAATGCTTTGGCCATATTTTCTCTGATGGGGGAATGACTACAGATCCGGCTAATGTACAGGCCTTGTCAGCCATCTGTCCGCCACAAAATGTGATCATACAACAACCTTTTCTTGGAATGGTCAAGGTCTAGGTACATCTGTGATTTTGCCAAAGTAAGTGCCTCATTAAGAGACTTAACAAAATGAAATGCTTCCTTTCAATGGTCACATGAATGTGAACAAATCCTCAAGGAAATCAATCATGCATTTGAGCCACTGAAATGGCCAACTTTGATCTAAAGCTACATACAGAAGTTGTTGTTGACGCAAGCCCAGTAGGGTTGGGCACGATTCTTGCCCAACACAATGGACATCCAAATGCTTGAAGGCATATTGTGGCTTATGGTAGCAGAAGTTTGTCACAACTGAACGTGCCTGTGGTGAACATTTTCAAGTGTTTCTATATGGAAAGCATTTCACTTTAGACACAGATCATCAAGCATTGCTTACCATCTTTGGCAATCCCCAAGCCAAGATGCCCTCTTGCATTGAGAGGTGGGGGCCGTGGTAGCAGGAATGAGTACACTAGTGTGCACCAGCGGCGGCTTCTCCGATGTGGCTGAGGAGCGTCACCCCCCCCGCTTGCAGCGCAGCAGGCACACACATTACTAAAATGGTAGAAAATACCATTGTATCATGTGTGGCAGGCTCGCACTGCTACAGCGCGAGGGCAGGGGGTGGGGTTGATTATTGCAATTGCACCATTATGTCAGCCCCCTGCCTGTGCGCATGACAGATTGACCGCTGTCTAAAGCTGGCAAATCTATCTTGCGCACTTCAAAGCCTGCAATGCCAGGGCTGAAAAACCAGCCGAGGGATTGGGGCTGCAGGCCTCCAGTCTCAAAATGAGCGCTGGGTTAGCATGCTCCAACCAATCCTTTCATGTGGCACAAGGGAGGAAGTCTGAGAGCACCAGAAGAAGAGACGGCGACCAGACCCTGTGGCCAGCAACATACTATAGGTGAGTTTTTGGGCATCGTGCCCCACCGTATGTTAATGTTGCTGGCCACAACTGGTGTGCACTGACCCGGGAAAGATAAAAACCTTGCTGACTAGTGCCAGTACAGTGTCATAGTACCACTTCCACAACGGCTGAAGCCTAAATTAACTTCATTGTGAAGTCCAATACACCTGCCACTATATTAGTGGAACAAAGCATTGCGGCCAGGACTACAGACAGTGATTTGCTAATACTCAAGGACATTATAGCACATCAATCCGGGGAACAGCACACTCGACCTCTTGCAAATGACAGTGAATATCAGAATTTCAAAAATGTGAAAGATTAACTTTCTGTTACCCAATAAGGTATCATTTTACGAGGTTCGAGAAGCATCATCTTCCGGGAGAGTCTAAGACAGCAAGTCATTGAAGTGGCACATGAGGGATATCGTGGAATAATTCCTCCGAGACCGAGTTTGGTTTCCTCATCTTCATGAAACAGTTGAAAGGGAATTAAAGGCCTGTCATTTCGGCAACTACTTATCTCCCAAAATAACCCAGAATCCATTGAACATGTGTGATCCTCCAAAGCATGTGTGCGAGAGAATCACTGTTGACTTCTTTGAACCCCTTGACAATGGACATCATCTAATGGTAATCATTGATGAGTATTCTTGTTTTCCCTTGAGATCATTCAGGAAAAAGTCACCTAGAGGCTAGACGGTATTTTTGAAACATAGGGGGTTTCCTCAATTCTCAAGTCTGACAATGACCCACTCTTCTACAGCCAAGAATTCAGAGACTTTCTTACTCATCTGAATGTCAAGCATCAGAAAAACACACCTTTCTAGCCACAAGCAAATGGTGATGTTGATAATTTTATGTGAACCCTAAAAAAGACTGTTCAGTGTGTGTACTAGAAAAGCTTAAACTCTTCATTCTGCTCTCCATTCAACTACATGTGAAAGTCCTGCATCCCTTATGTTTGGGAGTTCCACGAAGACCAAGTTACAACAATGGACCACTAAAAGAGTGATTTATGATGATGAACTTCATTACATTCACGTCACTAATACAAAATGAAGACCTATGCAGACAAACACTGATGTGTGAGGAACACTGTCTTTAATGAAGGAGACCGAGTTCTTGTGAGACAGAAACAAAATGAAAGTCTGATGCTCATTTTGATGCTGACCCACTAAGGGTTGCGACTAGTAAGGGACACATGGTGACAGCTCACCGTCCTTAAAAGTCCATTACATAAGATTCTTTGCATTTGCAGCTACTGCCTCGCCATTCGCCAACTCCAGATGTCAGAAGGGAGACTTCTCCACCTGAGAATCCTGAGAGCCCAATGACTGCACCTGTGTCTCTATATGTAGAGTAACACTCCCAGGCATATATTTAAGCAATAACACAATAGATCAAACAAACAAACTAGTGCAGTTTAAAAAATATACATTTTTAATTTGGTTAAAAAAAAGCAACAATAAAAGTCAGTGCATTGGTCAAAGTTAATAAAAAAATCCTATACTGATACATATGTATTCACAAAAAGAATTAAAAAGAGCTTTAGATGGCATCCGGTCGACGCGTTTCGACATAAAGAATATGTCTTCCTCAGGACAATAACCATCCAATTTCTGTAAAAGAGATCATAACAATATTTTTACTAATTTATCCTCCTATCGTGAAATAATATTGCTAAGCTAGTTTAAGTTTGTTACAAATTTCTATTGGTTAAACCATTATTCATACATGTATGATGTACCGCTTTTTACATACAATTGTTATCCACCTATGCATATGCAAGTTTTCTAGACCAAGTTATATAGTTTTCTGTACATGCAAACATGGGATAAAATACAAAGAATTCGTGCATTTACAAAGATACAAAATTGACACCTTTCGAATCACATCATTCTTAAATGTTTTTGCATCAGAAGGGAATACTCCCATGCTATTGAATTAAATGATATAGTTGATGGTTATTTTCCATGTTATATGTTACATTCAATCATTTCAATTGTCTCTGTTTGCATGTAACTTCGGCTCTAAGATAGACCCTACTAGATATTAGATTCAAGGAAAGTGAAAGGATAGAAAAAGAGAGAAAAAAAAAAAAAAGAGGTAGCAATTCGTGCATTCCTTCATTTCATGCCCCTGATATTGGAAATATATGTCATACTCATATCGGCTAATATCTTAAGGTTAATTCAGTACCCATAACATAATATACTCTGAGTATCTAAGAGTATCTAAAACAAGAATTAATTTCATACATCTCATTCTCTTACCTAAAATTGTACTCATGTACAGAGACAATATTATTCTCTATTATTCAGGCTGTATTACGGCTGTATAGGAGCTGCGTCATCGAGTTCCAACCTTGATATCTTATTAACAATTTTCTAAAAAGACAAATTAACATGCGGGTAAGCCATACGTGGACGGTCTAAATTCCTTTTTAAGACTGTGTGGATCCACTAAGGGAATTGCACATAGCCGCTCACCTTGCATGTATATTATTAGTTCCGTTGGAACATTCATAACCTGGATTTATAAGTTTCAAGCAGATGATAATAACCTATGAATGAGAGCATATGTTTTAATTTTTGACAAAAGTAATTCGTGCTTGTTTTCAAGTAGAGGCATGTTTGTAGCTATCTTACCTAAAGAAGCTTATTGATACGTTCTTCTTCTGGGGTCTGTTTTTATCAATCTGGTACCGCGACTAAAAACTGGTGTATTGGATAGAGTCCTGACAATATAAAATAAAGGTACAGTCAGCGGAGGTTCAGTTGCGCTACTTGTTTTAACACACTACCTACGGCCAAATTTCTAAATGCTACTTACCTAAATATAATAGAGCGATATCAATTCGGGGTACCAGTCTTATCACGTGGTTTGATTTAAAAATATATTCGACGTACGCGTGGTGCTTTCAATTATGTTCTACTGCCGTTCACACAAACTCCTAATAAGAAATGGAGGAGCAGCCTGATTAGTATCTCTATTCCATTCCTCACTTATGCAAGTTTACTTTAAACATAGTGGAGTCTGCCTAGACGTGATATTACAAATCAGTGGGATAACGTTCTCACATACCGATTACTAGTTACCTAGGGGGCGAATGTACATAAACCAAGAATGTACATACATTTCACTATTAGTCTTGCCGCTTACCTATTTCTATTTGCGCGCTGTTCTTAAGCATAGCCGTTATCCACTCGTGATCCGGTTTCTGAGTATACGGCGGTTGAGTCTTGATATCTATTTTTTGTAGTGCCAACCGCACGTTACTCCTAATAACAAAGGTACAGACTCTTAGTATTTACCAAAATGAAGTCTAGATAAAAGTCGATTTTAAACTACACAGGATCCGCGGTCTCTTACCCGGAAAGCTACACGAGGGTACAGATGATTCCGGATACCCTGCCGGTCGGTCAGGTATTCAAAAAAGAGCAGCCCTGATTTGCAGTTTACACGTTCTTTTATAAGGACGATTACCATTGGTTTACGTCACACCTAGGTTCTTAAAGGGGAAGGCCTTATTTACAAATAGCCTATTCTTCGAATAATCTATAAAGGGAAGGCCTTATTTACAGATGGCATATTTTTCGAGTGATCTATAACAGTTATCATAGGATTGCATTTTGCCAAGGCAAATCATTATTAAGGCCATGGCTGAAGGTCCTGAGGGAAAAAATCCAGAAGACTTCTCGTTTTTTTCTTATTTTCTCTCCTCCCTTCGTGCTTGGTATATGGATCTTTTCCAATATGCGCCACCGTATTTCTGATGGGGCATGTTTAAAATCTATAAAATGCGAAACAATCGGGGCAGCCAGTTTCTTAGTTTTAATCGCTGACCTGTGCTCGGTTAACCGGGTTTTAATTGTTCTTGAAGTTTCGCCCACATATCCTAAGTTACAAGGGCATACGAGCAAATAAATTACATTGCTGGTATTGCATGTCCATAGATCATTCGCTACAATATTGTATCCATTCAGTTGAAAATTCTGACCTGATATGATGCCATCACAGGAGTGGCAAGAGCCACATCTTGAAGTACCCTTCACAGGGTTTACACCCTGTATAGATTTCTGTACAAATGGGGGTCTTTCAGAGGTGCCAGAATATCTTGATCTCACTACAAGGTCTTTTAAATTCTTATTTCTCCGATGTGCATACATCGGTTTCTTAAGCTTTGGTGCAGATGGTTCAAGATTTAGTAAATGCCAATTGGCATTCACTATCTGTCTGATAGTTGCATTTAGTGTTGAGTGTCGTGTGACACACACTAATTTTGGTTCCTGGGTTACATTTTTTGGTCTTAAGAGTGCATCCCGGTCATAGTATCGGGCCCTCTTATAGGCCTCACGTACTAGGCGGTGAGGGTATCCTCTGTCAAGGAAGTTTTGCTTCATTTTTCCTGATTGCCTGTCATAGTCTTTAATATTTGTACAGTTCCGTCTCACCCTGAGGAACTGGGAGAAGGGAATTCCATCCTTCTGACTCCTAGGGTGAAAACTCGAGAAGTGGAGCAAGGTGTTTCTTGATGTGGGCTTAGAGTATAGGTCCACTTCCAATGCATTGTTTTTGTTCTGGATATATATATCCAGGAACTCAACCTTGGTGGTGTTGACGTGGGCAGTAAAACGAAGATTTTCGTCAGCCAGATTGACCCACTCCAGGAATTCTCCCAGAGTCTGTTCCCCACTGGTCCAGATAAAAAAGATATCATCAATGAACCTAAACCAGTGGGAAACAGACTCATAGAAAGGGGCCATCTCATTGTATATGTTACGCGCCTCAAAAAGGGCCATGTATATATTTGCTATGGAAGGAGCCATGGCTGCCCCCATGCTTATGCCCTTGATTTGCTGATACATATAGTCTCCGAACTGGAAGACATTCTCCTGCAGTACTATTGAAAGGCACTCATAAACAAATTGTTTGTTACACGGAATCTGATGTAAATCTATAAACCACATAGTGACATCCAATGCTCCTTTCTGTGGGATGTTGCTATATAATGCTTCCACATCAAGCGTAACTAATAGATCCCTGTTGCCATTAAATTTGAGGTTTTCCACCTTTGCAATCATTTCTCCTGTATCTTTAATATACGATGGAGAGAGTGATATATATGGTCTCAGTATATTGTCTACATATTTAGAAAGAGCTTCCGTTGGAGTGCCAATTGTTGAGACTATGGGTCTATAGGGTGGGTTCTTTTGATCTTTATGCATTTTGGGAAGACCATAAATGCATGCTAGTTTCCCTTGTGATTTGTTTAAAAATTCATACTCTTTTTTATTTATTATTTTCCCATCCAATGCTCTCTTTGTTGTCTGCTGAATCTTCCTCACTACCTTATCTATCGGGTTAGTTGTGACTACTTTATAGAACAAGGGATCGTTCAGCATATTTAGCATATTTTCTTCATATGCAGTGGAGTCTATGAGGACTATGCCGCCTCCCTTATCGCTGCCTTTTATTGTCAGAGATTTATTATTCTTTAGATTGAGTAAGGAATCATGTTCCTCTTTAGAGATATTATATTTTGATTTGGGAACATATCTAAGGGCTAAATCTAATTTTGCTAAAACAACTTTTTCAAACATCGCCACCTCCGGGCCAAGTTGGTCCAGTGAGGGTGTGAATGTTGAAGGCAGGGCTACAATGTTATTAGTAGTGTTATCATGATCTAATTCTATTCTGTCCATAAAGAATTTTTTAAGCCTTATTTTTCTGAAAAAAGAGTGTATATCTTGGTATAGTTCAAATAAGTTTACATTGGCATGTGGGACAAATGTTAAACCTTTTGAAAGTAAAGATATGTCTGGGAGTTCCAGATTATGTTTGGAGAGGTTAAAAATCGGTATCACATCCAATGTCTCTGATATTGCCTGCTGCGGGTTTCCAGATAGTGCTGGGGTTGTGCTTCCATGGGGTGTTGATATGTTTGATGTCCACGGGATGACGGTTGAAAGCGCACTCTCTGCCGCCCCCGCTTCGCTCCTCGGTACCCTAAAAAAGGCTGGCGTAAATTTCTACGTCCATTTTGAGGATTATAATGGTCGTCCTCATGATAGTTTTGTTCGTTTTCAGATTCAGGGTCCGAGGAGTCAGAGAAATTATTTATTCTCTGTTGATTATAATTTCCTTCCCCTTGCTGATTGTCTGGTTTATAGAAGCTCTCTCCTAAATATGGATATGCTCGTTCTAAAGTATAAAATCTCTTATCCTTTGTGAATTTCTCCTGTTTTCTCATTTGCAGCTACTGCCTCGCCATTCGCCAACTCCAGATGTCAGAAGGGAGACTTCTCCACCTGAGAATCCTGAGAGCCCAATGACTGCACCTGTGTCTCTGTCACCAGTGCCAATCTGGACACTTGTCTTGTATCTCCACAGCCTCACATGGCATGATCTAGGCAATTGATTCGAGCATCAAAATGACCTATAAAAGAGTTGTGATGTATTTGCACTTTTCATTTAACAAAGGGGTAGATTTAGCGTCTTGTGAGTTAGGTCTTGATTACGCATTTGGCAGACGGGTTATTCTATCACAAACGTGACAGATATTCCGTCCGCCGTATTACGAGTTCCAATATATACAATGGAACATAATGGAACTCTAAATATGGCTGATGGGATGTCCATCACATTTGTGATGGGGTAACCCATCTGCCAAACTCGTAATCAGGCTCTCAGAGTTGACGGGACACTTTTGGTGTCTCCGTAGAACAGTGAAGCAAGTGTTTGGGCGTGGTTGATAGAATTCATGATGTAGAATGTTCAGTTATTGGTCACACGCTAAGAAATAAAGACGTGTAATACCAAGCTTGGTGTTTGGCATAATCATTTACATGCTCGAAGAGTACCTATGACTAGCATAGCCATCCGTGAGAAGTTGTCATTTTTGTAAAATACTCTGGCATCCATGAGAGGCGCCCAAAGCATGTCAACATATTGATCATCAAATTATTAGCAGCACAGAAAGTTTTGGATTGCTCTTAACTGTTAGAAGAGCATACATAGGCATCACGTTGTGACACAAATCGTAAAACTGATGTTATATCTCTCAATGTAGCATTTTATACAAGCATTTACTGAGTGTGGCACACTGCATCTGTAGTACCCGCATCCTATGTGGCACAAATGTTTGCCTACCGAGCATCCAGTGATGTGCTTTGTGCCTGATTTTGTGTGCATTAGTAGACCTCGAAGTATTATAAAATTACATCAACTTCACTCCACAATTGCCTGAAAATCATATATCCTTTTGAGTAATTTACATGTAAAAATCAAGCTTAATTTCCATTAACAAAGTTCTGAAGTCCTTCCAATCTTCTTGCTGCCTCTGTCAGATGTCTGGCCCCTGAAAGTCAATCTGCAACTGTAGCATTCGTTTAGCGAGCTTGCAGAAGATGGGTGGGTGTCAGAGGCACCATCTCCTAATTCTTAGCAATTGGCAGATCCGCCAGAGCTACATCTATAGGGGTAGATCTACAAGAAAGTGCTGCAGCGCGTCACCGCAAGCTCTTTGGCTGAGCCACGCTGCGGCACTTTCAGAGCACAGGAATGCGACATATCTACAATGATATGTCGCATTCCTGTGCTCTCACCAACGCTGGCGCAGAAACAGGTGCCATGCGCCGGCGCAGGGACCCTTGCAAGGATGCCTGCGCCATGGGGAGATTGCTTTTGTGAAGGAAGGGGCCCCTTCTTGCACAAAAGCAATCACTGCAGGCATGTTCCTCTTTCAATGTACGCTGTAGAATGCAGCACGCATCGGAAGAGGAAAAATCGAGGAGAAATGAAAACATTTCTCCTCGTTTCGCTTGGCTACGCCACCCCTATGGTGGCACAGCAAACTGACGCATTTCCACGTTTACGATTTCTCGTAAATCTGGAAATGCATCAGTGGACAGGGGTGTTGCGCGGGAACACCGACAGCAACACCCATGTCCCGCCCCTAACACGCAAAGTGCTGCGTGAACAGGGGTGATATTTACAGGCACAGGTTTAGTCACGCAGGGTGACTTTACCTGTGCTTCTAAATATCCCTTAGCAGGCTGTGCCACCGGTGCGTCACGCAACGTGATGCACCGACGGCGCATGGGGCTTGTAAATCTGCCCCAAAGTACGACAGATCTAGATGTCACCAGTAGAGCGGCAACAGATTGTTATGTGTACATGGGGCATGCACAAACAGGCAGCCAGTTTAATTACATATTTGACACTCCAGTTAATTTGTCAATCACTGGAATGTGTGTTTAAGATTTTCTTGACATTAACATTATGGTAAGTTATGTTGTGTTATGGAGATCTGTAAAGCATGTTATCACCCAGGAGGGCATCCTAGCTTTGAAAGTACATCAAAATTTGACAAATACATCTACACCACATCTTATAAATCCTGTATGTGTGCAGCATCAGCTGTATGTGCACAATTAGTTGTTACACAGCATACTCATTAATAGATAAAAAGCACTCAGAGCAATTGAGCAATTGTCAGTTGTGAATGTAGGTACCGGTGGCAAAGTGCTGGAGACAGCGAGTCTGGCTCTTGGATTCAATTTACCTTCACAACTCACTTTAATTGAATTTGCTCCAAGTGCAGAGGCAGGTGCTGGGCTCTCGGCAGGCACAAACATTCCACCCCGCCCCCTTTAGCATTCTGCTGACATAAGGAGGAGGAGGTGGGGCGGGGTGGGTGGCAGCCCTAGATGTTCTATTCACAGCCTCTGAAACATGCATGAGAGCAGGCTGCAGGGAATCCTAAATGCCACTCAGAGGAACTGTCAGAACCAATCAGCGCCCCCTCTGGAGACGTACTCAGAAAAAACACAAACAGAAAAAATGCAAAGTAGGCACAAAAGTGTTTTCAGCTCAACAGCCCTATGTGTCCACTGCATCTTTGCTGTATACATTCAATAATATCCTCAGTGATGCTGGAATAATTTCCAGAGTAGGGTGCTTCCATCAATTTTACACTACTGAAGTCATAAAGACTGTGAAAAATCCAAGCATCACATAAACAACAAATATAGCAAATAAGCTATGCCCATTCAGTAGCAGAGTGGTAAGGGGGTGGTACAGGGGCGCAACTAGATTTGAACTTGTGAGGGGCGCTGCGCAGGGCTGGACTGGCCATAGCGGGCACCGGGCAATCCCGCGGTGCGTCGCACGGGTGGGGGCCGGTTTTGGGCCCCCGGGGAGCCGTTTTTGTTACAGGGCCGTTTTTGCAGCATAGCTGCAAAATAAGCCCTGTACCAAAATCGCCCGAAAACCGGCCCCGGCAAAGAGCTCGGCGGCACCTCCAACCCCCCCACGAGTGGGGAGGGGGAGGTGCGCAGCCGTGCACTGTGCCAGGGCCGGTTGTGGTTCCCAGTCCAGCCCTGGCGCTGACACACTAAGGCGAGGCAAATACTTCAAGCAGTTTGGGGCGGGGTTAATCTCAGAGCCAATACAACAAAATAGACACAAACTGTGCATTTTAAACATATTGGACAAACCCAGTGCTATTAGAACAAACATGTTTTGTATATTTTAGAATGTTTATAAGCCACATACAAAGAGTTTTAAAGGAGGGGTTTAAAGAAATGAAGTAGCGAGCAGTTCCAACAGATTTCAGTGCATAGTACATTACACCAGTTTGGGTAAAGTTATTTCAGAATGTTAGCTTGTTTCTGCCAATTGTCGTTTAAATTTGTCTTGGCAGGAAAATTGCATGTCCAGACAATGCTCTTGCCTGATTTGTGACCGAAGGTAAGATTAGTCTGCTTATCAGCCAGTGGTGGGAGTACCTGCGGGGCAGTGACGTGGGGAGGGGGAGTGGCAGGGTGGTGGGTAGTAATGTATCGATTACAAAGTTTAACAGGTAAGTAAACATATAAATAAATAAAACGAATTTCGTTACGTGCACTGCATCACCAAATGCGATGCAGTGCGCGCAAAGAAATTCATTTTATTTATTTATATGTTTACTTACCTGTTAAACTCCGTAATCCATACATTACTACCCCCCACCCTGCCACTCCCCCTCCCCACGTCACCGCCCGGCAGGTATTCCCACCACCGGCCGCGGCTGGCTGCAACATATGCTTGTTTGGGGCTGCACTCATGCACAAGTTGCAAAAAAATGAGCTTAGTGGGTGAACACACCTGGGTCGGGTGTACGACGTGACAAGAGACAGGCTTAATTCCAGATAATTGTTTATTCCTCCGGATAGAATGAATGCCCCTCAGCTGGTGATATTAAAACATGTTAATTGCTTTGCCATGAATCTAGGCTATCTTAAAAACAACATTGCTAATATGAGCACCCCGTGTTGAGCAGTTCTCGTATGCAATGCATTATAGAGCTACATCCATGAAGAAAGCCACCAATCTGGGGCCTTATTTATGAAGGCCTTGCGCCGCCGGTGCGTCACTTTTAACATGGGAAAAAGTGACGCACCGGCGGCGCAAGGCCTTCATAAATAAGGCCCCTGGTGCTTTGTCCAAGTGAGGACGTCACTCCGATATAAAAAGTAAAAGTACCTCATAATAACATACATTATAACAACCAGCTTTCCATTCTCTTCAAAGACCCACATCACATACCGTGTCAAACCCACTTGTTGGATGGGGCATGTGTTTTATAAAATGCATATTTTTGTTACTAATTTCTTCAGATTAATTCTGGAAGAAAGTCCACATTCTCTGTAATGGTGATCCTAAACATTTATACTAATTACAGGAACAAAGTGTGACGTACACACTTATTTTCAAACTGGAACATGTTGTGCACAAAGAAGTGTGTTTTCCTTGTGTAACGCTTTTGTATAGGTAACTTGTTATGCTCAGAGTAATACTGCATTTGAGAGGCCTTGGTTTAGTTTCACAATATAGTTAGGATTCACAAGTATTCTGCTGCCAAACTACACTAGGTTGAAAAGGCAAGACACAGTGATGCAGTACCTATACAAGTGGAGTGCTGTTGTTACACTGTACTGCCTCTCCATAGATACCAATTTCAGCAAATTCTGCAACAAAGATGACTTAAGCATGATCCTGGACAGAGGAGACACAAGGACCCTAATTCTCCTGGACCACTCTGCAACATTTGACATGACATCCTTATCTGATGCCTGTGGATTTATTGGTACCCAAGGACCCGCTCTCCAGTGAATATGTTCCTTCCCGTAGGCAGAACACAAGCTGTCAGCCTTGCCCCATAGTCATCAGAAAACCCAAAATGATCTACAGAGTGCCACAAGAGTGGTGCTCAGTCCCACACTCTTTAAAGCTTACAAGATCCTTGTAACCAGGGTCCTCAATACGCACATTAACATCATCTCCTATGCTGATGACATGCAACTCATATTCTCTCTCAGCCTTGGACCCACACCCACCCCCAGTACCGATGACAGTAACTAGGGGATCATGATTGACAACAAATTGAACAGACAGCGCAAGTCAATGCCATCACATCATCCTGCTTCCACACCCTCAAGATGCTGAGGAAAAACTTCAAATGTCTCTTGAGCAACACCCAAATGACTGACACACACACCGCAGTCACCATCAAGATAGACTATGGGAGCAACCAGCAAGAATCAGCAAGCAACTCACCATAAGACTTCAAACCATCTGAAACGTGGAAGCCAGACTCACCCTCAACCTCCCACGCAGAACCCACATCCCACCGCCCCTCATGGAGCTCCACTGGTTCCCGATACACAAACATGCAATGTTCAAACTCCTCACCCATACTTTCATGGCACTGCACAACGTCAACCCTGCCTACCTAAACAGTTGTATCTCCTTCCACAAATACTCCAGACACCTCCGCTCAGCTGGACTCCTACTCGCACATTTCCCATGCATACACAGAAACGGATCCAGAGGCCGGGCCTTCTCATAGAGCCTCATCCTCCCCTTCTTGAGTTTTGAAAGAATCTAAAGACCTGGCTCTTCGAATAGCCTTACCCGCCCTAGGGAAGGCTAGACTCCCACCTGCTTAGTGTCCCTCCCGCATGATAGTGCTCTTTACAAATTAACATAACCCAATAACGCTGAAACAGGGGAACACAGATATATGTATTCTGTGCACATATGCTCCAGGGCGAGGGGGCTATAGGAAAGTATCTCCATTTCAACAATTCTCAAAAAGGCCATTACTGCACAGTTTTCCAGGCAATAAATTAGTGCTGGTTGCAGTGTGCAAATTGTAGACATGTATGGTTTGGTAACATTTCCTCTAAGTCTAGGACTCCAGTATTCTGCTGCCAACCTATGCTAGACCATGATTCAAAGATATCAGTAAGAGATGAACTTCAAGACTACACTTCTGCTCAACTTTCTTCTGAAATGATTTACCTGTGCTGCATCCATGGGGTGTTAATGAGCACCATAAAACCAGTGAAAACAATAAATGGCAATTATTGCAACAATTAGGAGGTGTAAGGAAATCAGCCAACTCCAGTGACTTTTTCTCTCGTGAGAGGCCTTGGTGATACTTGCCTCCTTTTTCTAAATGCACCTTTGGTAAAGTGTCAATATGACAATTACATCAACTGACACACTAAATTCCCCCATCCAAATTTCTTTCCAGTAGTATGTTTGTACAAAGTTGAAATGTAAAGTATGAACTAATATAGATCTAGATTTACATCCCTAGCTCCATTTTCTGCAACAACCTTCCCCGTGAACACTCATGGTGTGGTCCATTTATATCATACATGAAGTACCAGTCTGTTCCTTTCCAATGCCCAATTTTCAAAGCAATAATAGCAAAGGCCTTCCCTTCAAACACATAAATGTAGTGATCTGTGATGGTAAGCAAAATACCCAAGTGCTCCCTCGTAGAAAGGATTCCAAATCTTACAAAATTACCTATGCAAAAGTGTGTGTAATTTTCTGTAGAACAAGCTTCTTCCATAGATTGTGAATCTGAAATATGAAATCTGCTGCAGCACTCATGAGTCTTTCAAATTTAAAAAGAAAAACATTTACCCATTTGGGTTTGGCATGGCAAGAGACATGTTCATCCATCAACTGGGGACAAAACAAATGGGGTCGGAGTACAAAAAATAAAAATACTAATATTTCCCATTTTAATTCTCAGAGGAAGCTGCCCGCATTACACCAAACTTGGCATGAAAGCAGAACTTTGCTCAAGAAATACCTTTCCTCAGTTTGGTGTAAATCCATTCAGTAGTTTTTGAGAAATTAGCATGAAAAAAGTGGTTTTGTAGGCCTCAAATTGAGCCAGCCTGTCAATCAAGCTTTGGAGGATAGACTTACCTGGACTGCTAGTTCATGGCAGTGATATGAACCTGGTTTTGCGAAATATCTGAAAGATTCAAATAAAAAATATATATATATAAAATCCAATTGGATAATAAGCTTTTTCTCCCATTGTCCCTTTTGGGAAAAAATTCCAAAGCTTGGTGCATGGATCCAAAGCACTCTGACTGTAATATGAACAGAAATATCGCAGCTGTCATTATGGGGTCTTAGTCCTGGTCTCCTGAAACAAAATGAAGTTATATAAAGTGCAGAGGCAGCATCCTCTGGCCCATTGACTAAGGTAGAGGACTCCAAAGGGAACCCCGTGTTATCTATTTATTTATTAAAAATTAAAAAAATTAACATTATGCCACCAGGTTTGCAGACCTTAGAACAGCCCCTATAGTCCAAGAACCATCAGCAAGAGCTCTCGGACCCTCGTTTAACATTTGGTGTGCGAGCTATGGTTTGCATAGCTGCTGCACAAGTTATGAGTTGTGGCCCTAACCAGGGAGTTCTGTTTTGAATCTATCTATCTATCTATCTATCTATCTATCTATCTATCTATCTATCTATCTATCTATCTATCTATCTATCTATCTATCTATCTATCTATCTATCTATCTATCTATCTATCTATCTATCTATCTATCTATCTATCTATCTATCTATCTAATATCACTGTAACACATGCATAAAGAAAGAAATGGGAATTTAAACCCTGATTTTGAGTTCTGCAGAATTTTGGTGTTAATTACAGCACCTGATAAAGGCTGCTTCCCTGCTGCGCTTATTTAGCAGAAAATGTAATTTTCCAAGTTCCACGCTTCAGAATCAGGCATTACATCAAATCAGCATTTACTGCACCGAGTACTGCATTTATTTATGAGCATTTTCCCCAAATACATTTACCCATGGTTTTTCTTTCTGAAATCTGCCAAGGGAAAATGTCGGAGCATGGTTATAGATACATAATTCAGAATCTGATCGGTGCTCAGACTTCCAAATGAGCCGTAATCGAAGTGAAAAACGCAACTTGGAATCAGAGCCGGAGTATAAAGTCTGCAAAGTTATAGAAAGCGAGGATAGCTCATGTTAACACAAATATGTCTATCTCTGAGTTTCGATTACTTTTCCCATATAGGGCTGTAGGGTTTAGGTATATTGCATGATATTTTAATTTTTTTCTACAAGGTTTAAACCTCTTTACGAGATGAGACACTGAAGCTCGCTGCTCTCTGACCAGGGTGGGACTGGCTGTAGCTGGTACTGGGCATTTCCCCAGTGGGCTGCGAGTTTGGGGGCCAGTTTCGGACCCAGGGCTGCTGGTTTTGTTACCGGGGGCTGGTTTTGCAGCAATATCGGCCCCCACAACAAAAGCAGCAATGGTGAGATGGGAGAGGTGCTTTCCACTAGCACCCCTCCACCCCCCCAGCCTGCCGAGCAGTTTGACAGAACCGGTTTCGGTTTCCTGTCCTGTCTCTGACAGCACTTTTGACTGA
This sequence comes from Lissotriton helveticus, assembly GCF_964261635.1. Taxonomy (NCBI): domain Eukaryota; kingdom Metazoa; phylum Chordata; class Amphibia; order Caudata; family Salamandridae; genus Lissotriton; species Lissotriton helveticus. Next base: position 169,263,935 of record NC_136059.1, on the reverse strand, counting down.
GCGTGTTTGTTACACGGACTACTAAGGTTGTGTATATGTTGTGCATGATGATCAGAGTTGTGCTCTTGTCATGTATTGTTGCTGCGGTTACGCACAAATTGAAAATGAAATGGAATGAAAAATAGGTGCCCGTGACCGATTCTAATGTAGGGATGGATGCATAGAAGTGGATGAGTTCATTCTGACCTCTGCTTGGAATGTTGTGGTGTGAGATGAATGGTGTTAGAACTGGGATTTCTGCTTGTCTAAGGCTTGCGCCAAAGCCAGGCAGAAACCACCACTCGAGTCAGGGCAAGGGAGTTACATGGCAAAGATAACCCCTGCTCACCTCCTTGGTAGCTTGGCACGAGCAGTCAGGCTTATCCTGGAGGCAATGTGTAAAGCATTTGCACACGCACACAGCAACAACATCCCAGGCACACTACAAAAGAAACTCCACACAAGGTTATATAAAAATAGCCTTTGTATTCTCAAAACACATCAGATAGTAACCACACAATATACATTGTGCCAACTGGCACGGGCAATATTCACAAGGGATTATTTACACAGGACAGGGCCACGTGGGCCACTGTCAGGATCAACACTTAGCAGAAATTGGTACAAGTAAAAATAGATCATAAACCTACAACCCGTAGCCACTGGTAATCACTGTACTCCACCTCAACCTGTAACATAACTTTACATTATGCACAGTCACATCAGGCGTGAATTATATCCTGCGCCATCCTCACCAGCATAAACACATTATGCAATCTCTCACGAGTCTAAACACATCCCTCGGTGACAGGGGGGCCGCCTCACCGTCAGTACTTCCACCGGGCGTTGAGCAGGGCTCCCACCGGCATACGGGAGCCCTGTGAGGCAGGCTCCAGCTTTCTCCTTGCTTCCGGCCGCACTTCCGCTTCCGTCCAGCAGCCCCGCCCACAACCAGGCGGGCCGCGGGCGGCAGCGGCAGCAATCTTCCCTCTTTTGGGGGCCACAATACGAGGTAGGCTCCCGTTCTTCTTTCAATAAACGGGGTGGGCACCCGTAATTTCAAGTCTCCCAATATAAAAATGAGGCCAAAGTCGCAGGGTGGGCACCAGCGCATTATCGAAGGACACAAGCTGCCAAAATGCAGGGAGGGCACCTGCGACACACGACGGCAATCTCTGGGGAATCCCTCATCAGGGATTCCCTTTTCTCCTCGGTCAGCGTCGCACTGCCAAGCCCCCGCATTCCTCTTGGGGCATTAAAATATGGCGCTCCCAAGGCTCTTAGGCTATAATAAGCCTGGGCAAATTACAAGTACAAATAAAGCGCTCCTCCTGGCAATCAGAGCGCTGTCCTGTAGGGAAAATAAAGCACTACCAGGGCGCTGAGCAACAAAGCCCCAACAGGATCCCAGTAGGCTTGGAACATCAAGGTGGGGCACAACAGTCCCCAGCATAGGAAGAAGTCCTCCAGCATCCAGGGGCAGGGCCCAGGGAGGCATGCCTTCCCCCTGGGCCCCAGCAGCAGCACGCCCCTGGCAGATTCAAGTCAGGAACAAAAACATTTACTTGGGGTTACATTCCCTCTTTTATACACTGAAATCCTTTGTTGTAAAAGGTGCAGGCAAGGAGCGAACCAGATGCAACTGGTTCCTGAGCACTTTGTTTTGCTCAGCCCCTCTGCCTATTCACAGGATGGGTCAGGGACATCAGACACACCACAGGGGGTGGAGCCAGCATTGTGGAGAGAAGGCCCAGCCCTATTCAGGTCCCAGGTGTACTCCTCCCTCCCATCAACATGCAGATCTCTCCATTCACCACCGAGGCAGACCCATCCTGACTCCTGGAGCCAGGCACACCAGCCAGCTCCAGCCAATCACAAGCCAGACAGTCAATTTACATTTACTGCACAGACATGCCAACTTCTAGAAGTGTCACTTCTCCACTAGACACAATAAATCCGCGCACATCATTGTGCAGCATTTAATCTCACGAGTCCGCACATACCAAACTCGACCCTGCCCTCCCCACACATCAGGAAATACCATGGTCACACATATTCCACATGCATTCCTATGGGAGGGCAGGCCACTCTCACCACACATACACAGAGAGCGCAAGCACTTTACACTGGACCACAGTGAAAAAGTGCACAGAGGCCTAAAATCACAAACACCAGGTTACAGAAACAGGCAAGGCAAATGCTAAAAGTTTCGGGGTGAACCTGCCAAAAGGGCCAAGTCCAACAAAGGGTTCTATTCAAAGACAGTGATTCAAGCAGTTAAAAGGAATGGAAGTTTAACTAATCGCCCCCAAAGCAGCTTCCAAGATGGAAACTGCAGAAACACTTCACAGTTCACCCAAACCTAATGCAGTGTAGAACGGGCCAGACTGGGAACCGCGATCGGCCCTGGCAAACTGCTCTGCCGGTCCCCCCTGGGGTGAGGGGGTGGGGGGTGCAGCTGAGCAGTTTGCGAGGGCCAGTTTCGGCTGATTTTGTTACAGGGGCTGATATTGCTGACCCCCAGTAACAAAAACAGCCCCCCAGGGAACCAAAACCAGCCCCACGCTAGTGGCACACCAGGGAAACGCCAAGTGTCCACAACGGCAAGTCCGGCCCTGGTGTAGAACAGTGGGGTGCCGTGGATGGCTAGGCCATTCATTAAAACCATTGAGAGAACTTCAAGACAGAATGCAATGTTTTTTATTCAAAATTCTATTTAAGTAGCATCTTATGTTAGGAATGGTTCAAGGCAATAAAAAAAGTTCAATAACATTTATATTCTAATATTATAAACATTTCATTTACCTTCAATTAGAATGTAAAATCCTTCTTAAATTGTTTCTGAGGTAAAAGTGCCCTGGGCCGCACAAGTATTAGAAAAGTGATATAAGGACGACACTTTAGCTGTCGTGTTCAATTACATTTTAAAGGCAAGATATGTATCGTCCCTGTTTAGAACTCCAGCTGTGACAAGGTACCACTGCAGTGCATTTGTCGATATGAGAGATATGCTAATGTCACTTTTCATCCTCGTTTATCTGTCTCAACTCTTTGTCGCCTTGAAGTGGGCTGATGAGAGAGAGAGACTGCTGGGGCACAATAAAAAATAAAAAAAAGCAAAGCCTTGTCCACTTTTCAAAGGCATTTGAATGACCTGTGAGTACACTAGCCCAGAAGCAGCAGCCGCCTGGGCTACAGCACATGGCAGGGGGCTGGGGGGAGGGGCGAGACCAGGAGGGGTCTGAAGTTATTTTAGCCCAATCAGCATTGCGCACCTGGTGTGGTATGTAGCTGGTGGTACATTTTGAAGCACACTGGCCCATATATATTACTAAAGCATGGTGTATAAACGCACTATCGTTTACAAATAGTTTTTTTGAGGGAGGGGAATGGCCACAAAATTCGTACTGACATGCAGTTTTACAGATAAAACTATATAGCACACAAATAATGGGTGAAAATCGGGTTCCTTCCAGCAAATATTTACAATTTGTACATGGTCAGGCAAAGTGTCTTGATTTGTTTTGGTCCTAATAAAATCTTTATTTCTATCACACGTCAGAATTACACAAATATTTTGCTTTGTTTTTGCTTTCCTAACTGCTGTTTAAGTTATGGGCATTTAATTGGTGTTCTGTGTGTTAGAAAATGTGACATTTTATAACAACTCTTTACAGTCTTCCTCTACTCCAGCAAGACTTTCAGAGAGTTTACATTACAAATTCCTCTAACTTTAAATCCTCTAACTTTGCAGTCAGAGAAAGAAAATTAAACACCAGTCTCCATTTTAAAAGAATAAGCGGCAATTTGTCAGAAGACATAGGCTGACATTTGACCTCTGTCTTTGAACTCACAGTGAGAGTGAGAAGCTAAAAACACAATTTAAAGGCTTCTTTAATGCTCACTCACTTTCTGAACTCCAGAATGGTTATTTTCAGGGTGCTGCAGCAACCCCACACCCCAACTTCTGGTGCCTATTAATTATCCTCTAAACACAATTTTCTCCTGCTCACACCCACAAACATAAATGTTATACACTCAGAATAATCTTCATTTGGTTAATGTTAAAAAACATAAATATATATCTTATGTGGAAGTTTTACTGTTGCTGAAACTTGAGTCATCCTTTCCTTCCCATCAGGAATATGAGGCCTCTCTCACCAGTGCTGTAGGAAAACCACGCGGCTCCTTTTGTCAATGGATGGCAGATCTACTGATGTTCATTTACCAAGTGTGGACCGGTGTGGACCATCCCTTACCCTCCTACCTACCTTCTGCTTGTTCACACTTTTATGGTTATCCTACCTCCATACCAAGGCTTTCAATGCATTTCATTCAGGCTTCTACATCCTAAGTCCAAGGAGCATGCCACATGAGTGCCCCTTGACCTACCAGTCTTGTTTCCACAGCCCTGCCATATTCTATTCATCCTCTTTTTTTCCCTCTTGTGAGTGTCCTTTTTTTCTCACACGTCTGAGCAGTATTTTACTTCACATCATTAATCTCCATTTTGCTTTGTTACCCAGTACCTACTTTCTTGAAAGGGGTGCCTGATGGAACCACCAATCCTGCAGCATCCTCTAATTCCATCCTACAGGCTAGCAGGTACTTCACCTCCTAATCAGAAATACCAGTGGACCCATGGTGTGGATGTCCACAGGTACCATTTTCCAGTTCTCTTAATTAGTGAAGAATTTTTAATCACATTTCCATTTTCATTCAAATCTGCTTTTAAATAGTGTAATCCTGGACTCGGGAGAGACTTTTCTCGGCCTATCCTTAGAGCCTTTCAACCAGAAAATCGATTGTCAGAACTACAAATGGCAGGGACCATGTATTATTACCACATTAAGCCACACCTGCCACTGAAATGTGCTTATGTTAGGCCGGGATGGAAAAGGTCTTGTAGTAGTATTTCTGCAATAATATCTGTGTATCATTAACAATGTGCATAATATGGACGTACACTCACATTTACAGGTGTACACTTTTATGAGATTATTGTCTTTGAAATGATTTTGCTATGACTTGGTAAAGCCAGGAAAATTGGGGTTGTGCTAACAAGACCTCACCTAAGCCTGGACACCATACTATTCAAAATGAATGTCTCACACTGCACATTCACTATTTGCTATTTCTCCAGCACGTATTCATGCAAGTCGTGTTTGTTTATTTCTGAATGGCATTATTCTCAAAAAAGGCTTTCTAGCGTGGGCTAAATTATGAATCAACCTCCAAGGTTTCTTCCACCTGCTCACTATATTGCATTCATTGGCAATGACTCACATTTGTAAATAGTTTGTTTTGATATCTCTAGATGACATTACCATAGAGGTGGTTGAATCAATATTCATATAGTGGGACAGGGGCAGTGCGATGGGTGCCATTGCACCGCCCGCTGACTTGGGGTGGAGAATCATGTTTGCAAGTGTATTACGTTTTTAAAAGCATCTGCTGCCGAATGCCTTGTCTCCAGCAATTTTCAGGCATCTATTGAAATGTCAAGATATCTCCGGTGATTATGTTCTTCCTGGAGAGAGACTGGAGTTTTGTCTACTGGAAGTTTTGACTCATCCAGTCATCGGGGAATGTGGCAGTCTCGAGGGAGCAGTTGCTTGTTCACTGTAGTTCGGGTGCGATGGCGGTGGGGCCCTGTGGAAGATGTGCGATGGGCAGGGGTCAGTAGGTGCTCTGGAGTGGAAGCTTTTCATAGTCTTTGCGGTGTCATCTGTGGTGAGGGGGGTCCAGGTGAGGAGGGTCTGCTGGAAGGCATTGCTGGGAGGGTATTGGGGCGGTGACATGGTCTTGATCATCGAAGTTGTCGTGGAGCATCTTGATCTTGTGATGGAAGAAAAAGCTGAGTTTGTTGCAGAGGTCTTGGGAGGGAGGGATGTCGGTAGTTTTGCTGCTGGGTTTGGTGAATTCTTGTATGATGGTGAAGAGTTCCTTGGAGTTGTGGGAGTTGAAGAGATTCTGTCTTCAATTAAGTTTCTCTTTACTGATTTGAGTGTTGGTGGTGTGCTGTGGTGGCAGCCTTGTAGGTGGAGTTTGCTACCAGGGTTTTACTGTTTCTCCACATTTTCTCCAGTCGTCGGCAAGAGTTCTCAGATTGTCAGAGGTCCGTGGTGAACTAGGTCGCTTTCGTGTTGTGTCATCTGGTGAAGTTCTGGAGGGGGGGAGAGAGTTTTGGCGCAGTTGGTGATCCATTGGTGGAGGTTGTTTGCTGCTGTGTTGGCGTCTGTCGTAGTAGGGGGAGGAGTACAGCTGAGGGCGGAGGCGAGGTGTTCTTCAATGACTTTGTTTCAGTTTCTGCATGGGAGGTGTGGCGTGCACTTATGTGTGGTGGGTTTCAAGAAGGAGAAATGGATGTAGTGGTGGTCCGTCCAGAGTGGTTCTGTGGTGTGGCTGAAGCAAATGTTGTTTCCTCTGGCAGAGCTGGGGTTCAGAGTGTGTCATGCTGTGTGTGTGGGGGTGGAGATAAGTTGCTCTGTCCAATGTTGATGAGGTTCTCCAGGTGGGCGTTCGTGTTGGGAAACCTGAGGTTGTCTAGGTGGAAATTCAGGTCTCTGAGCAGTATGTAATCCGTGGAGGCGAGGGTGTGGGGAGCGATGTAGTCTGCAATGGTGTTGGTGAAAGAGGAGCAGGGTCCGGGTGGTCTGTAGGCGAGTGTTCCACAGAGCATCGTTCTGGGGTTGGACTGGATCTGGAAGTGGATGTGTTCCATGAGTGGCGAGGCATCGCCTGAGTTGGTGGTTGTTAGCCAGAGGGAGCTTTTTTGGGTGATGGCGAGCCCTTCTTCTGGGCGGTTGGGGTGGTCCTCTCTGGATTTTGTATTCATCTGGGACCGCGGTTGCGATGTCTGGGGTGGAGCTGGTGTCGGTGAGGAAGGCGATGTCGGGAGAGTGAGTGTTTAGGAGATCCCAGATTTCTATGGCATGTCTATGCAGGATGCATACATTGAGGAGGATGCAGCTTAGGGGCTTGTGTGCGGTGGTGTACGGTGGGTTGGGGATGGCTGTCTGGGTCCGGAGATGGGTGAAGGTGCAGCGGCATTGTTGGCAGGAGAACAGGCCTTGGGAGTTGCTCGGCGTTCGGAGCTGGCAGTTATTGTTGTGTCTGGGGTTGAATGCATGGAAGGAGCTGGGGTTGTAGCAGCGGGGGTCAGGGGACAAGGGTCCTTGGTGCTGGACGCGGCCATAGATGAGCGCAGATGGGCTAGCCTTTGTTGGGGTCGGGGAGGGCGAGTGCTGGGAGGCGGAAGCGGGAAGACACTGAGAGGGAGGGGCGCTGGGACAGCAGCGGCAGGCAGCCGCGGTCGGTAGTGGGATGACCTGCAGGGCGGTGACGTGGGGAGGGAATGGGGCAGGGTGGGGGGTAGTAATGTATGGATCACAGAGTTTTACAGGTAAGTAAACATATAAATAAATAAAATGAATTTTGTTGCGTGCACTGCATTGCATTTGGTGATGCAGTGCACGCAACAACATTTTTCTTTATTATTTATATGTTTACTTACCTGTAAAAGTCCGTAATCCATACATTACTACCCCCCACCCTGCCCCTACCCCTCCCCACGTCACCGCCCTGTAGGTCATCCCACTACCGACTGCGGCTGGCGGCAGGGAAAAAGGCAACGCAAAACAGGAAAACGGAAAGGAGAGACAGAAAAAGGAAAAAAATGCAAATAACAGGAAAGGAAGAGAGAGGCAAAAACAGAAAGAGGATGACACAGACTGAGCGATCTAGCGGAAGAGCGGGCTCCTCCACTAGACCACCAGGGATGAGGTGCAGGCAGGAGCCTGCGGTGGAGCAGGGCCTCGAACACCTTACCTGGATCACCAGAATGTACTAAGGGCAGTGCCTTAATGGCGGAGCTGCATGAGGGGAGAGCAGTTACCCTGACAAGGACACTAAAATGGTAGAACATTAAGGAACTAGTGGCAGAGAGCTCTCATTGATAAAATCTTGCCCATGTCTGCCCTGGGATGCGCAGAAATGTTCCCACAAGTTGCCACAGCTTTGCAATGACATGTTTTATGCTGCAGATTTTATAACTTATACGTTCATAATTTGTTCAGAGATCTCGTGTAGATTCCAAGGAGCTTTCTGTTTAAGAAGCAATGGAATTCCAACACCAATGCTAGTAGGTGATGTAGCGTAACTCAGACCAATTTGGTTGTATCAAAAATATTATTTAGTTATTTTATTTTTAGAACCAAGCCAAGCCTGGTGCAGGTAAGAGAGATAAAACTTTACAAGCTTTTATGCAGAGATTTACAGTTGAATGCAGGTTCAAAAGCAGCTGGTTGATTTACAGGTAAATAAACAGTTCGAAATTACTTTTCAGTTACATTACAGATTACTGTGCAAATTACTTCTAGGATTACTTTTGCTAATCAGTGTGATATGCCTAGATATCACACTGAGATATCTCCTAGACAAAAGGTAAGTAATTTCATTTTTACACATATGCAGTTTTTCAATATTTCATACAAACCAACTCCACACAAGAATTTTCAAGGAAAAGCAGACAATGCAGTCCTATGGGAGGAAATGAAGTTATCGGTTTACAGGTAAGTACTTGTTTGTGGGAGTTGGTATTCTGATGTTAGAACCAGGGTTCCCCCAGGGTCAAGGATGCACTCTCAAAGACCCTCAGCGGCACTAGGGTGGCCGGTGCCGGGTGCCGAGTGCTGTGGCCCAATGTTATGCAATGGGGGAGAAGGGGCCTCTGGGTGGTGGCTGCTCACAAGCAGGCCACAAGATTGTGGGAGCAAACCTCCTGGTGTTTGGCTCGGGGCGAACCGATTTAGCACACAAAGTGCACCCACAGCGGCACAGGGGTGGCTGGGTGCAGAGTGCTGGTTTGGCGTCTGGTGCCCTGTTGTTTTCAATGGGGATTCTCCAATGGCAAAAAACACTGCAGTCTCTGAGACAAAGGTCTTCTGGAGGTGACCACCGGTTGGAGTGGTAAATTGGTATGCCTGGGGATGCTGGGACACCATCGGTTGGGTCACTCAAGGCTGTGCGATGTGGGGGTGCAGGGGTGTCTTTAGGCGGCATAGTGGTTATATCAATGCTGATTTCTACCATGCCGATTCTTTCCCCACTGTTCCCGAGATGCTGTGACGGGTTACATGGCATCCTCTTGTAATACTTATTCGTATTAATGAGAAGTTATAGTTTTGCCTAACTGATAGTTTGTGCAATTTATGGCCTTCAGGAGAGCAATGGGACTCTGAAGTTTTCTTGAGGCTACAATTGAATTATATACTCCTTTACTCTTACTTCCTCATCATGGATTAAATAGTCTTGAAGAGATTTATAATTCTTACTAACGTGAGCAAAGGAAACAAATTATTTATTGGATTCTCTTTTAATCATATTGTTTGTCGTGATGATGACCATTTAAATTGAATGTGGTTGAAATGCCATCAACGCTTACATTTGGCCGTGATTGAAGAAGACACAATCTTTTCTAACTCTGTTTTCTGTTTTGCCTGAACAGATTTGTGTATAATAATTTTACCCTCAGCCACTGTTTTTGTTTTTTGTCTACACTGTCAATTGTCCTTATCGGATTTTATATTATTGCTGTATTATTTTTGTACATAGTTGAGCATGTGTAGGGGTATCAACTGTTAGCTTTTTTGTTAACATCACTAATATCTGAAAGAAACAGTTAGTTATAGATTCCTTACCTTAGAATTACCCCCAGGTGTCAAACTGGATCTGGAAAGTTTTTCATCAGCAGTACCCCTGCGTGTCGAAAGGTGGCGTTGGTCGGCTCTGCATCCGTCTTTGGTGTTGTGGTCGCTGGGATGACTTCGCTACTTAGATGCCGCCCTCGTGCAGTGACGTAAGTTCCTTCTTTTTCTGTACCAGCAAGCGCATATCCGAAGAGAGGGGTACCCCCAGTCACTTTTTGACTGACTTTTTTGCGACTTTTGTCAACTTTGTTTTTGAGTCTACTATCGACTCCTAGTGCACGAGAGATGCCCGGCTTCAAGGCCTGCAGTTCCTGTAGCCGACTGATTTTAGTTAAGGATCCGCACCACTTGTGCCTTTACTGCCTAGAGCGCGACCATGATCCCAAGTGTGGTCCGACTGCCGTACCATGGCCCAAAGTCTTTGCGGTTCCGGTCGCATGGGAGGTCAAAGGACCGATCGCGAAGCCATCATCACTCCTTGTCTAAGTCTTCACACTCGGGTCAGGTAAGTCAAAGCATAAGAAGAAATCGAAGAAGCATCGTCACTCTTAAACTTCCCCTCGCCCGTCGGTTGACACAGCGAAGGGGGCGGTGGTGCCACCCCACGGTTCTGCGTGCAGAGCCTAGAGGGTCGATTCTGGCCTTCCCTCCCTTTACAGGACCAAAAGAGACCCCTGTCGAGCTTCATCAGTTCTACGAAGTGATGCATGCCATCATTGGGCAGCCCGACTCGGTCGGTGCGCCTTTGGGCCCCGCTGACTCTGATGGGCGCCCTAGGCCTTCGGCGCTGGCGGATCCGGCCTCGGCACCGCAGGACCCCTTGGATCCAGGCCTGGATCCAGATCGATGCCGGTCGACCTCGTTATGCCTTCACCGGCGCCCATTCTACCGGCACCACATCCGTAGCCGGTGCCGGCTGGGCCTCCAGCCAGCGTTGACCCCTGCCTCCACCCCGATGTGGCTACGGAACCGGACCGGTTTCGACAGATGCCAGATCCGGCACTGCCACATACTTTTGTGCCTGCATTCTACCTTGGCCATTTTCAGCCAGTTTGACAGCCAGAGGAGGGTGGGGAAGACTGGGTGGGGTTTGGTGACCCTTTAACTGACCAGTTGGAGTATGACCAGGACAGGAGAGAGGAACTGGGGGATGCCAGTGGTCTGGACACCTCACCAGACCTTGGCATGTTGTCTCCTACCGTGGCTACGGAGGAGGGAGCGTCTTAAAAAAGCGGTGTTGCATAGGGTGGTCGAGGACCTAAACCTCAAGCTACCTACTGTGGTAGTCAGGACTAACCTCCTGACAAAGGTGCTTCAGCTGGCAGCAAGCTCTTCAGAGCCCCTGCTGCCTTTTAATGAAGCCCTCACACACATCTTTTTGGGCACCTGGTCCAGGCCGAACACAGGGGCTCCTGTGGATCGGATGCTTGCCCGATGCCACTGCCCGGCCCTGGACATCCCCACTTTCCTATCTCAACATCCCTCCCCTGAGAGCTTGGTGGTCCATACTTCAACATCCCAAAGTGCATTCCCTAATGCACCACCGGACAGGGAATCCAAAAAGCTGGATCAGCGTAGGAAGAAGTTGTTTTCTTCCTCCAGCTTAGGGCTGTGGTCCGTAAAATACTGCATGCCTGTTGGGCCGTTATTCCCACTCTTTGTGGGATATGGTGGTGCAAGTGCTGCCTCAGTGTACGGAGGAGGCCCGGGCTGTACTCTCCTGTGCTATTGCATAGGGGAGTGCTGCAGCAAAGATTACCATCCGCTGTGGACTGGACACTGCTGACTCACTGGGCAGGACCATTTCAACGTTGGTGGCGCTTCGCTGTCCCACCTGGTTGAGGATGACTGGCTCTTCTGGGGATGTCCAGAACACTTTGATAGGCATGCCCTTTGATGGCCGTCACCTGTTTGGCCACAAGGTAAACAGTGCGCTGCAGCACTTCAAGTACTCTCGGGCAACGCCAAGTCCTTGGGCCTCTCCACCATGCACCCTGCACGGCGTACATTTTGCCCCTTTTGTGGCCACGGAAGGGGTGCTCCAACATGTTCCTTTCAGAGCCACAGGCCAGCGCAAACTGTTCAACCTCAGCGTGGCCGTGCAAACCACCCGCATGGTTCTGGGGGCCAGCGGGTGGGCCAGTCCACCACCACCTCCTCTACAGCAGCCTCCAAACCCTCCTAGTCCGACCTTTCAGGCCCATTAAATGCCAGTGGGCAGCAGGATCTGCCATTACCTTCCCCACTGGCGCATCATCACATTGGATAGGTAGGTTTTGCAGATAGTGTGAAGGGGCTACTCCCTTCCCTTCGAGACTACCCCTGCAGCCATGCCACTCCAGTACTAGCGCATGTCGGGGTATCACTTGGCCCTTCTCCAACAGGAAGTTACAGCTCTCTTGGCCAAGGGAGCCATCAAGCACGTTCCTACCCCAGAAGTAGGTCATGGTTGCTATTCCCACTACTTCTGGTGTCCAAAAGGACAAGGGCCTGCGTCCTATCTTGGATCTCAGGGACATCAACCGCTTCCTCCAGAAGGAGAAGTTCAAAATGTTGACCCTGGCTCAGGTCTTGTCTGCCCTCGACCCTGGATACTGGATGGTAGCGTTGGACTTGCCGGACGCTTATTTTCACATACCCGTCCTGCCGTCCATCAGCATTACCTGCGGTTCATGGTAGGCCACAAGCATTTTCATTTTACCATGCTCCCCTTTGGTCTTACCAGCGCCCCTCGGGTGATCACAAAAGTGATGGCGGTGGTCGCAGCTCATCTGCGCAGATTAGGGGATCCAGTCTTCCCCTATCTCGACGATTGTTGTTTGAGGCGGGCTCACCCCAGGCAGTCGTCTCCCACCTCCAGACTATGGCAGACCTTCTGCATTCACTGTGGTTCTCCGCCAACGTGCCAAAATCACACCTGACCGCCTCTCAGAAGCTCCTCTTCATCGGAGCGGTTCTGGATACGACGAAGTTTCGGGTTTATCCTCCTGAACAGCGAGTCCAAGATATTTGGAATATGATTCTGATCTTTGAGCCTCTATCCCGGGTTTCGGTCAGGATGACCCTGAGACTGCTGGGCCTCCTGGCCTCCTGCATCCTGCTGGACAATCATGCAATGTAGCATATGCCGACTATGCAATGGGACCTGAAGTTCCAGTGGGCACAGCATAAGGGGAATCTGGCCGATTGCGTCCAGATCTCGGAGGGCACTGCACAGCAATTGCAGTGGTGGCTCATTAACCTAGATTGGGTCAATGGCAGATCCCTCTCCCCTCCCCAACCAGAACACACAGTGGTGACAGACGCATCCCTTTTGGGATGGGGCGGCCACATGGGAGAGGGTGAGATCAGAGGCCTCTGGTCTCCGGCAGAGTCCGAGCTCCACATCAACCTTCTGGAGCTTCGGGCAATCCATCTGGCACTAAAAGCATTCCTTCCCTATGTCTGGGTAAGAGAAGTGCAGGTTTTCACGGACAACACCACTGTCATGTGGTACTGCAACAAACAAGGCGGGGTGGGCTAGTGGACTTTATGTCAAGAGGCTCTGGACATGGCTGGAACATCAGGGCATGTCCCTGGTGGTTCAACACCTGGCAGGTTCACTGAACGCCAGGGCGGGCAAACTCAGCCCACAGGTGCAGGATGGATCACGAATGGCGTCTTCACTTGGAGGTGGTGCAAGGTCTCTTTCTACAGTGGGGAGAGCCTTGGTTAGATCTACTCGCCACCGAAGAGAACGCACAATGTCAGCAATTCTGCGCATTGGAATTTCCAAGGCGGCACTCATTGTCGCCACTTTTCATCACGATTGGAATTGTGTTCTTCTATACACCTTTCCGCCAATACCACTTCTGCCCAGAGTGCTGAAGAAGATCAAGCGTGACTAGGCCCAAGTCATTCTTGTGGCTCCGGATTGGGCATGAAGAGTCTGGTATCCCGAGCTGCTCAACATGGCCAATGATCCTCTTATCCGACTGTCTCTTCGGGAGGATCTTCTGTTACAGCAGCAGGGGACGTCCCTCCACCCGAACCTGTCCAGCATCCACCAACTTACGTGGAGATTGAGAGGTGGCAGTTGACGTCATTTGCCTTGCCTCCTGAAGTCTGTGATGTAATCTTGGCAGCAAGGCATCCCTCCACTAAGACGGTATATGCCTGCAGATGGAATAAATATGTGGCATGGTGCAAAGCACAGGCTATGGATCCCCTTTCTGCCCCTCTTTCTGAGGTTCTCTTGTTCCTCCTGTCTTTGGGCCAGTGGGCTCTGCTCTGCGCGCTCTTAAGGGCTTCCTCTCAGCCAGTACTGCCTGACTCAGGTTTCCTGATCGGCCTTCTCTTTTCAAGTCCCCTGTTGTAAATAGATTTCTTGAATGCATTACTCATCTTTCTCCTCCTGTTCCCTTCGTAATGCTTCAGTGGGACTATAACTTGGTTCTTACTTATTTGATGTGCGCTCCCTTTGAGCAGCTACATAACTGTCCTCTCAGACTCCTTACTCTGAAAACTGTTTTTCTGGTGGCCATCCCCTCTGCAGGGTGAGTGAGCTACAAGCCCTGTCTTCCAAGCCTCCCTTTCTGGCTGTTCATCAGGACAAGGTCATCCTCAGAACTCGACCTTCCTTTCTTCCAAAGGTGGTCACTTCTTTTCGTATGGGCCAGACCATCACTTTGTCAACCTTCTTTCTGCCTCCGCGTCCTTCAAAAGAGGAAAAGAGGCTCCACCGTCTGGATCCAAAACATACAATCTCCTTCCATTGGATCGCACCAAACAATTCCGGGTGGACGACCAGCTCTTTGTTGGCGCTAAGAAAGGTCAGGCTGTGCACAAACGGACCATCTCCAGGTGGGCCATTCTGTACATCAAGGCCTGCTATTCTTTGGCAAAGAAGGAGCCTCTAGTGTGGCTGCGTGCCCACTCCACTAGCACGACGGCAGCTACTACTGCTTTGGGACGGGGAGTCACCCTACATGACATCTGTCAGGCAGCTTCGTGGGCATCGCTCCACATGTTCACCAAGCACTATTGCCTGGACAGCCAAGTCCGGAGAGAAGGCTTCTTTGGCCGTTCTGTTCTCCAGGACTTTCTGGTGAGAACTTAGTTCGCAGACCCACCTCCAGGGTTGGTATTGCTGTGGTATCTATTCTAAGGTAAGGAATCTATAACTTACTGTTTCTTTCAGATGAACAAGTTGCTTACCTTTGGTGAAGATATATTTGTAAGAAACATTGGTTAGTTAAAGATTCCTTACCGCCCAACCTATCCTCCCCATTATGCAAACTGACCTCTATGGTTAAGGATATCCTTTCAGGGCCCTAGTTTTGGGCACCGGTGGTCAATGTCTTGCATAGCTCTGTGCTTCTGGTGTGGAAAGTTGTGTACAGATCTGATGTCAGCGCACAAGAGCGGTGTCTAAGTAGCTGCCATAATGTCATCCTGGCGCCACGACGCCAACGATGAACGCGTAGCTGACCGACGCCACCTTTCGAAGCGCAGGGGTACTGCTGATGAAAAACTTTTCAGATCCAAGCTGACGCCTGGCAATAATTCTGTGGTAAGGAATTTATAACTAACCTATGTTTCTTACAGATATATCATTACCGGAGGTAAGTAACTTGTTCTTTAAATATAGTCTGTGGGGTCTCAAGTGATGTATTCTTAATACATTTTTGAGTTTATGTTGTATGTAATGCTTTACTTGAGCCTTTGTTAGGATTCTAGGGTTTATCTTACCAGCTCTGGTCACGGTCAGGGGGATCCTCCAGAAAGGGGCTGCAGGCGCTGATTGGAGATTCAAGGTAGGTCATAAATCACCAGATCTCAGGTCACGATCGCCGGGGAGACCTCCTCGTGGTGGTGGGCCACTTGAACTTGGGCCGTGGGTATCGGGTGCAGAATGGTGTGGATTTGACTGGTGACAGAGTGTGTGGGTGAGCAATTCCAGTGCCCAAGGGAGACAAAGTTTTGGTTTGGGGAGGCAGGGCAGTCCTCCGGGTTCTTGGGGGCTGCTGGCTGCAGGACACACCGTGATTTTGCTGGAGCAGGTTCAAGGTGGGGACAGGCCGGTAAGGCTGGGAAAAAGTTAGTGAGTGTCCTCTTCTTAGTTCAGCGCAGCTTCTTCGGTACTTCTTCTCTTCTCTTGTCAGTTCTTGTCTGACTTCTTAGTTCAGGGCCAGCTTATAAATATTTAGGGGGTGTTTTAGGGATCTCGAGATCAGTCGCCAATGGGATACTGACCTTAGGGTGACTACACCCTTGGTGTGCTCACCCAACGTGGGGGAGCGGGCACAATCCCTAACCCTGATTGGAGAGTGCCTGCCATCTGCAAGAAAATATACTCTTTATGGTTTTACCGTGCTCACAATGTCTAAGATTGGACTTAGATACTTTAGGGGTACAGTGTTCATGCAACTGTGCCCTCACCAGTGGTAAAGGGTACTCACCTAGCGGGGTGTCTTACCTACACCATAGGCAGTGGGTTGCAGGCATGACACACAGGAATGTGTGCTATGTCATCTCTTCACTTTTCTCTTCACCAAAACACAAGCCTGCAATGGCAGTGAGTGTGTGTTAAGGTACAGGACCTCTAAGGGTGGTACAATATGTGCTGCAGCCCTTAGGGCCTTCCCTGGTCACAGTGCCCTTGGTACCTATGGTACCATTTACAAGGGACTGACACGTGGCCAGAGAGGTGCCAATTGGGGGAAGAAAAGTACAGTTTTGAGATAGAACACAGTCCCTGGGAACCTGATTGACACGGACCCAGGGCAAGTCAAAGTGCATCAAACATCTAGCCAAAAGTGGGGGTGGATACTGCAACACAAACCCAGCCTCCTACACCCACGCCCATGCACTTACGTCACTGTTCTATGGAGTCTGTCAGGAACCAAAAGGAATGTGACATCTCTAACTCACAAGACACCACAGGTGAACTGAAAACATTATTTCCATTGCATTTCAATGGCAATGCTCAACCTAGAAAACAAACGGCAGTTATGTCATTGAAAATCTGTCCAAGTGCACTTATGCTGTTCTCATATAGCTACAGATAGACCAGGGTTGCTGAACAATCTACAAAAACATAGATGGCTTGCTTTACACACACACACACAAACACAAGCTCCCACAGTATGATTAGAATAACAAATGTCACAACATGCAAAGTAACATGATACAGAGGGCCTCATTTATAAAAAGTGTCACGTCGCTGCTTGAAAGCAGCGATGCAACAATTTTCAGTGCACGCTCCTTGCGACACAATGGATGTGCCACGTTTAGGCAAGGATTGGCAGATACGTCGGAATCCTGATGTATCTGTCGGTGCAAAACCCACACATTGCTGGAGTTGTGTCATAAGCATGATGCAACTCCAGCAATGCATGGGGGAGGCCTACTCACATTGCACTGAATAAGGTTGTGACGCAGTATTGTCTTAGAAGTAACGAAGTGAAATCTGCTAGATTTCACTGAGCCACTTTTACAATGCTTTTTCACGTGGGAACGCCAACCCTGCATACATTACACCTGACACAGGAATATTGTAGTGCAAAGTGACACATCTGCTTAGATACGTCACTTTGTAAATATGGCGCAGAGTGGCACATTATTTACGCTGCCACTGTGTCACAAAAAGTGACACAACGGCAGTGCAAAAGTGTTGCAAGCCTTCATAAAGAAAGCCCAGAATGTTGTTTTAATTGAAGTAAAGTTGTAGGAAATACACATTTTGCCATCCTTCCTTCAATTTTTAGCATATCGGAATCTGGATATCTGGCGTTTAAATATCTGGTGCAGTTGGGACCTGCTTAACAATTCCCTGCTGCATGTGCTCTTCCCTAAATATGAAAGCATATATAACGCTTTGGCAAATCATATGTTCCAGAGTGCAAAGAAGACGCTAGCTGTGTGCAGGTGAGGTCTGAAATGTATAATACAGGAGAAGAACATTTAAAGCAGCACACATGGCGGCACAGGTATTAGACCTGATTCAAGAAAATCAAAGCCATTTCTGGAATTAAAATGCCTGTTTTAGTTAGCTGTAAATATGCATGAAATGTTAGCTGAAAGCTGAATGTATGATGTTTCCACACAATTAAAAAAGTGACATTAGATCTCAAGCCATGCTTTGTAGAAATGACTGCCAAGAAGCTGCAGTTCTAAATTATAATATTTCTCCTAAAGCTTTTTTTCTTTAACTTCTGTTACCAAATACCTACAGACATCACTTTTGCAGTGTGCAAGTAAATAAGTAGAAAGTATCAATGCAAACACTGGATCTATATTTTCTACAATGCTTGTTTGGCTATGGCTGTCATATTTCCTGCCTTAACGTTTATTCCCTTCCCTCTGACAGAGCATCATGTGTCTCAGAGATAAATGCAGTCTTTGACTCAACTGTGCAAACACTAAAAGCATTGGTAGCTTATTGGGCATCCTAATGGTTCAAGCCAGACCCTGGGCACATGCACTGAACACCATGGGGTGGGACAACATGTGTTCAGGAGGAGTGAGAATATACCTTGATTGTTGGGGGCAGAAGGTCTTTGGGTTGTAAATCTGGAGAGTGAAAAAGGTCCACAGGGTATAGGAAGTGGCAAACACCGGTAAAAGAACCATTACACCTGTGGTAACTGCACAAACTGTACATATTATTCAGTTAGCCCACGTAAAACTTCTGTCCTTCGTCTGGCGAGTGGGACGGACTTGAGTCCTCAGAGAGAGGAGCCGCAGTAAATGGATGGAACCCTGGACCCAAATGGAACTGGACATTCTGCTGTGTACTGAAGCTGAGAGTAGCCATCTGCAACAGGAAACCATAGAACAATGGGGCATATTAGCAACAATTTTCGAAAATTATCGCAAACCACGCTTAGAACGATTTTTTTAACGCAGAGATAACGCAGTATTACCAACGTTTATCTCCATGGCGATAAAAAATCCAGCGATAGCAGCGAATCCCATCTATTAACGTGAGATTTCCAGCGATAAAAATCCTATCACTAAGGAAAATCTTGCTAATAGGCAGGTGGGGACTTAGCCATAGACTCCACCTCCCATTGACTATTTTGGCTAAGTCAGGTTTTTACCAGGTGTAAAATCCTGGCGCTAATTGCGGTTAGCGCGTGTTTTTTTTTTTTTTGCGTAGCGGGTATTGCTAATAGGCGATAGCTGTGTTTGCGACTGCTTTCAGTTGCTATCAGTTTGGGTATGCCCCCTTTGCATGTCATTAGCGATAAATATCGTTGACATGCAGAGCGGGCCCAAACGGGTCGCTATCGCCAGGAAGCTGTCGCTAACTGCTGTTAGCGACAGCTTGGTACTTGGGTGATAAAAAAATCACCTCTTTATCTGAAAAAAGTGCCCTTGCTAATATGCCCCAATGTCTGAGGAACTGCTCCTCAAGATCTACACATGTTTCAAGTGTTACGATTAACAAATCTTTGCTATAGACTTCATTACCATGTTTTAAATAACAGACACTTGTGTATTGTCTAATGCTTTAGTTGGCATTCAAATACTGACTGTTGTTGTAAAAAAGTCTTCCAATTTCTTTACAGTAACTTCTGATCCTGACAGAAGTCTCTCTTCATTTTTCTACCTTTATACTCAAGGGAAAAGAAGATTCTGGCAAAGTAACACACTTATTGACCGCATTGATCAGGAATGAATTCAGAGATTTGAAATTAATAGGGTCTTCATGAATAACCTCCTATCCTTCTTATAGGATTGTGCTCTTGTTGGTTAATCTAAATCAGGTTAGCATTTTTCGAGAAATATGTATTTAAAGAGATGCTTGTGGTGAGCAAGAAGAAGGAACATTTTAGAGAAATCTTGACAGTTGAAAGTTGTATTTTTGATTTGCTCATATCTTTAGCACTGTTTGACAAATTGTATTAAGTTTGGCAGATGCCTAGTGTGTGTACCTTGCTTTTTGTATTTTTTCAAATTTATGCAGATTTGTCTAGGGGGCCACTTTTTAAAGAGAAGGCAACACATTTTCTATTGGTAATAAATATTGTGTCATTTAACGAATTCATATGAAATTTGGCAGATATTTAGAATGTTTAATCTTCCGTGGCTCTGGCAAATTTTGTATATATAGATCAGTCAAAGCAGAGCAAAATTAAATTGGGCAGAAATGATTTAATCTGCTCTGCTAATGACTGTGGTGCTCTGTAATAAATTTGCAAACATTTTGGCAGGCTTGTAGCATGCTAAGCCCAGTACAAGGATCTTGCTGTGAGATGAATCTTCAAAGATTTGGCAGGCTCATAGCATACTAAGCCTATTGCAGGAATATCAGGTTTCATGCAGATCTTAGAAGGAGTTCAAAGTTAAGAGGGGGGTGGGGCAAAATGATTTATTTGTTAATAAATTTGTCACAGTTTGACAGTTCTGCACAACACCTGGCAGACTCCATGTTTAGCTACTTGTGATGTTTTGAGTTTCATGTAAAACTATCAAGTGGTGGTACACTTAAATCGGTACTCAATAAAAGCACTTCCATAAGAATCTGTTCTCTCCACTACTCAAACCCTGAAGAGAATTATAGCAAACTTGACATTAAGCTAAAACATAACTGGAGGAAGTGCCATTTATTGGTTTGGAGTAAAACAAACCAAGAAGTCAGCATTATAACTGTGTGTCAAAGTCTTTGAAAGGATTAAAAGGGGGAGATATCTGGACTGTTAGTGAATGCACAGTCCTTCACCTAGGTTTGCAGACTGGGCTTGGACTCACTTCAAGAAATAAAATCCCTCATTGGATAAGGAAGCCTTTCGCACCGGTAGTCCATTTAGAGTCCGTGGGACCAGAGCTGATCTGTGAACACATCGAACAGGGTGGATAACTAAAATACCCATCCAGGCTGCAGGTTAGAACCTTTGGCCAACCTGTGCTATGCATGATTGAACAGGTTAGCAAATTATTAGCAAATGGGCTCTTCCTTGCCCCCCCCCGGAATGCTGTCCAGAATCAAATTGTTTGCAAACTACATTTACAGAGGGTAAGCTAAATATGGTAAGATTCTGCCAAATTTCATAACACTTGGTGATAAAACACCAAAGATATTATCGAATAAAAGAATCTTTGACCCCCTGCTTTATATTTGCCATATGTCAGAACTGCTCGAACCTTGAGAGTCCTATGGTGGGTTTATCTTGCATGACGGAGCACACATGAAAGTGACAGAATGGCATTTTAGGATTGTTTATCTGCAGGAAGGGACACCTTCCCACACATATACAATTCTCCGCTGTGGGCAGACACCCTTGCACCATGGTTGCCTGCGCTGGCGCTAAGTTGCTAAACTTAGCGTCATCACAGGGGAAACACAAGGCTGCACCACGTTCTTGCAAATATGGTGCTGCCTTGCGTTTCAGAAGTGGCAGAGCGCGGCGTTAAGCCAAGGAGGCTAACGCCTTGCTACGCCTCTTCCTTGTACATATCCACCCCAGTGTTCAAGAAATACAACATATCCTGAAGTATTTAACTGTTATAATTTACAACAAGGGGTGGTGATGGACAGAGTCTCTGAATTAAGCAGAGTACTCTCACCCAGTCAAGAGATCAGGGCTAGATCCAACACCGTTTTTTAGCTCATTGCACCATCCCAGTTTCAGAACCTGGCTGTATGCAAATTAGTCTGTCCCTGGCCCAGTGCATCATGGGAACAGGGCAGACCAGACTACAAAAGCCAATTCTTACACTGGGAAGAAAAAAACAAGCTTCCGGGGACCGGTTTCTGCCATTTCAGGCGTCTTCGGCCCGGCTTGCTTGAATCCTGATGGTGCAATGAGCAAGGGACTCACATCTGAGTATGCCCTTCCACGCTTAGGGTGGACAAAATAATTTACAACAAGGGGTGGTGATGGACAGAGTCTCTGAATTAAGCAGAGTACTCTCACCCAGTCAAGAGATCAGGACTAGATCCAACACCGTTTTTTAGCTCATTGCACCATCCCAGTTTCAGAACCTGGCTGTATGCAAATTAGTCTGTCCCTGGCCCAGTGCATCATGGGAACAGGGCAGACCAGACTACAAAAGCCAATTCTTACACTGGGAAGGAAACAAGCTTCCGGGGACCGGTTTCTGCCATTTCAGGTATCTTCGGCCCGGCTTGCTTGAATCCTGATGGTGCAATGAGCAAGGGACTCACATCTGAGTATGCCCTTCCACGCTTAGGGTGGACAAAATAATTTACAACAAGGGGTGGTGATGGACAGAGTCTCTGAATTAAGCAGAGTACTCTCACCCAGTCAAGAGATCAGGGCTAGATCCAACACCGTTTTTTAGCTCATTGCACCATCCCAGTTTCAGAACCTGGCTGTATGCAAATTAGTCTGTCCCTGGCCCAGTGCATCATGGGAACAGGGCAGACCAGACTACAAAAGCCAATTCTTACACTGGGAAGGAAACAAGCTTCCGGGGACCGGTTTCTGCCATTTCAGGCGTCTTCGGCCCGGCTTGCTTGAATCCTGATGGTGCAATGAGCAAGGGACTCACATCTGAGTATGCCCTTCCACGCTTAGGGTGGACAAAATAATTTACAACAAGGGGTGGTGATGGACAGAGTCTCTGAATTAAGCAGAGTACTCTCACCCAGTCAAGAGATCAGGGCTAGATCCAACACCGTTTTTTAGCTCATTGCACCATCCCAGTTTCAGAACCTGGATGTATGCAAATTAGTCTGTCCCTGGCCCAGTGCATCATGGGAACAGGGCAGCCCAGACTACAAAAGCCAATTCTTACACTGGGAAGGAAACAAGCTTCCGGGGACCGGTTTCTGCTATTTCAGGCGTCTTCGGCCCGGCTTGCTTGAATCCTGATGGTGCAATGAGCAAGGGACTCACATCTGAGTATGCCCTTCCACGCTTAGGGTGGACAAAATAATTTACAACAAGGGGTGGTGATGGACAGAGTCTCTGAATTAAGCAGAGTACTCTCACCCAGTCAAGAGATCAGGGCTAGATCCAACACCTTTTTTTAGCTCATTGCACCATCCCAGTTTCAGAACCTGGCTGTATGCAAATTAGTCTGTCCCTGGCCCAGTGCATCATGGGAACAGGGCAGACCAGACTACAAAAGCCAATTCTTACACTGGGAAGGAAACAAGCTTCCGGGGACCGGTTTCTGCCATTTCAGGCGTCTGCGGCCCGGCTTGCTTGAATCCTGATGGTGCAATGAGCAAGGGACTCACATCTGAGTATGCCCTTCCACGCTTAGGGTGGACAAAATAATTTACAACAAGGGGTGGTGATGGACAGAGTCTCTGAATTAAGCAGAGTACTCTCACCCAGTCAAGAGATCAGGGCTAGATCCAACACCGTTTTTTAGCTCATTGCACCATCCCAGTTTCAGAACCTGGCTGTATGCAAATTAGTCTGTCCCTGGCCCAGTGCATCATGGGAACAGGGCAGACCAGACTACAAAAGCCAATTCTTACACTGGGAAGGAAACAAGCTTCCGGGGACCGGTTTCTGCCATTTCAGGCGTCTTCGGCCCGGCTTGCTTGAATCCTGATGGTGCAATGAGCAAGGGACTCACATCTGAGTATGCCCTTCCACGCTTAGGGTGGACAAAATAATTTACAACAAGGGGTGGTGATGGACAGAGTCTCTGAATTAAGCAGAGTACTCTCACCCAGTCAAGAGATCAGGGCTAGATCCAACACCGTTTTTTAGCTCATTGCACCATCCCAGACATGAGTCCCTTGCTCATTGCACCATCAGGATTCAAGCAAGCCGGGCCGAAGACGGCTGTAATGCCAGAAACCGGTCCCCGGAAGCTTGTTTCCTTCCCAGTGTAAGAATTGGCTTTTGTAGTTTGGTTTGCCCTGTTCCCATCATGCACTGGGACAGGAACAGACTAATTTGCATACAGCCAGGTTCTGAAACTGGGATGGTGCAATGAGCTAAAAAACGGTGTTGGATCTAGCCCTGATCTTTTGACTGGGTGAGAGTATTCTGCTTAATTCAGAGACTCTGTCCCTCACCACCCCTTGTTGTAAATATTTTTGTCCACCCTAAGCGTGGAAGGGTATACTCAGACATGAGTCCCTTGCTCATTGCACCATCAGGATTCAAGCAAGCCGGGCCGAAGACGGCTGTAATGCCAGAAACCGGTCCCCGGAAGCTTGTTTCCTTCCCAGTGTAAGAATTGGCTTTTGTAGTTTGGTTTGCCCTGTTCCCATCATGCACTGGGACAGGAACAGACTAATTTGCATACAGCCAGGTTCTGAAACTGGGATGGTGCAATGAGCTAAAAAACGGTGTTGGATCTAGCCCTGATCTTTTGACTGGGTGAGAGTATTCTGCTTAATTCAGAGACTCTGTCCCTCACCACCCCTTGTTGTAAATATTTTTGTCCACCCTAAGCGTGGAAGGGTATACTCAGACATGAGTCCCTTGCTCATTGCACCATCAGGATTCAAGCAAGCCGGGCCGAAGACGGCTGTAATGCCAGAAACCGGTCCCCGGAAGCTTGTTTCCTTCCCAGTGTAAGAATTGGCTTTTGTAGTTTGGTTTGCCCTGTTCCCATCATGCACTGGGACAGGAACAGACTAATTTGCATACAGCCAGGTTCTGAAACTGGGATGGTGCAATGAGCTAAAAAACGGTGTTGGATCTAGCCCTGATCTTTTGACTGGGTGAGAGTATTCTGCTTAATTCAGAGACTCTGTCCCTCACCACCCCTTGTTGTAAATATTTTTGTCCACCCTAAGCGTGGAAGGGTATACTCAGACATGAGTCCCTTGCTCATTGCACCATCAGGATTCAAGCAAGCCGGGCCGAAGACGGCTGTAATGCCAGAAACCGGTCCCCGGAAGCTTGTTTCCTTCCCAGTGTAAGAATTGGCTTTTGTAGTTTGGTTTGCCCTGTTCCCATCATGCACTGGGACAGGAACAGACTAATTTGCATACAGCCAGGTTCTGAAACTGGGATGGTGCAATGAGCTAAAAAACGGTGTTGGATCTTGCCCTGATCTTTTGACTGGGTGAGAGTATTCTGCTTAATTCAGAGACTCTGTCCCTCACCACCCCTTGTTGTAAGTATTTAACTGTTATGACTGACTGGTCAGAACACTGTTCAAAGTTTGCATTCCAACACAACTTGATTCGCCAGGATAATTCTCTGGACTGAAAATGCTCTTTTATTAACTCCAGAAGAAGTAATAGTTCTCCTAACATGAATCATTAATCGAAAAGCAAAGGTCCTGGCCGCAGCAACATTGTAGCATGAATGCCTAGCTAGTCCACTGCGGACACAAGGGAAGTTATATCCAAAGATCCAAGATGGTCTCCAAAAACATTGGGTTTAAAGATTCCTGGGATATGTAGTTTTCTGACTGTGCGCTATTGTGTACTGTGTTCTCAACAGGCGCAAAGCCTTTTGCCAGCCTATGCGGGAACTTACTGATCACCATCAGCGTTTAATCCCAAGGTATAATCAAAGTATGAACAGTATTATAGCCCCATGCCCACCAAGCCCTTACCGGCCACACATCCTGATGGTACATTTGTCTAGGGACAGCTTAACATTTGTATTATTTATGTGCGAAAAATAGACCAATAGAAACCCAGCATTCACCTTTAACGTGGCTCTCTGAGATAGGCAGGAGGTCTGCAGTCTGAAGTTAATGCCTGAAGAGGACAAGCCACCTCTGACTTAACACAATATAATATGTTGAGGTATAGAAGAAACAGAGAAAGGCTTGCAGCCCAAAACTCTGCCCTGATTCATGAAGAGGAGAAGTCTGTATCTGGTGTTCAAGGACTAAACTCAAATTACCAGATGTAGACCACAAGGCCCTTAACCTCCCGCTGGGACCAGTAGGGTACTGCATTCCTCTGGAGGTCATGAAGTGTCTAATTAGGTTTGGCATCCAAGCACAGCCAGATACCCCACCTGGATTCTCCTGTAGGTTAAAAGACCTTGAAATGCATGCGTCTTTGTGTCTCTTCTGAGGACCAAAGGGGAGGGTGACTCGTGCTCTGCCATTGGCTTCCTCATGCTGTTGGGCAATTGAGATGCTGTTCAACTTTTAACCAATGTGCTAGCTCCACCTGAGCACGGAACCACCACTAAAGTCAAGGGGGCGGGCTGAAGGCAAGTGATCTCTTCCATTCCCAAACTGACCTGCTCGCATGAACATATGAGAGCCGGCAGCAGCTCCAAGAAGGAACAGTGTGTATCTACCAAGGAAACTGGCAACAATACAGCCCCACTGTCCTCTGTGAATACACCTGACTGATGCTGTCGAAAGAATGGCTTGGTGCGCTGTCACTCTAGCTAGCGGCCATACTATTTTTAAGCGGGTAAGCATTTTTGTACAGAAGTGGCTTTTTTAAATTATTGTTGTGTGCCATTTACAGTCCTTTTGACCATACCCCAAATTTGTGTTTTTGAAGCACCTCAAAAACTAATTGCACAGACTGGAAAGAGTGCAAACCCAGTGAGCCAGAAAACAAGCATTGGCAAAGTGAATAGGTCTGGCTTTAATGTGTCAACACATACAAACATAGGTATTCACAAATGGTGTTTGCATGCATTGTAAGCACAACTGAGGTTTATCACATTAAAATCTTTCCTATTGGCTGTGCCAGTGCTGAGAGGTAAAGTAGTGAGAGAGCGCAAATCGAGAAAAAATAGAAGTACACCATATTTACAAGCACGTTGCATTAGTTTAGTAAAGATTATATAAGAGTGTCGAATTTATGAAGTGAAAATATATAAGAGTGTTTAACTAAAATAGAATGCATATATCAGTGTAAAAAGCTAATATAGAAGTGTGTAGAGACGTTAGAATAATGTTGAAATCCCATGTTATGTGGCTGTTGTCAGAAAAGAATTTAATGCTGCTAAACATAGAAATGTGTAGGCCACATGGCAGTTCACAGAGAATGAAAAGGTGCCGCTACACTTTCACATGATGTGGATTTTTAATGTTGTAATAATTCAAAGTAATATTGATCACAGAACCGAAATATATGTTTTATAGAAGTGTTTCATATAACCATTGTGTGTAATAAGTTAGAATACTGTTTAGACAGAGTGCACAGGCCCGTTTCATGTAATTCTAATAGGCCTGAATAGTTAAGTTCATTTCTTTTGATCTGCATGTGTTAGTTAGAGGAAGGTCATGTTAAGCATAAAATTGCAGAGACTGCTTGATGGTTTACGACTTAGAAGATACGGTGGAGGCCGGAATTTGGGGCCCACTGTACAAGTGTCTGTTTGCAGGTGCGAGGAGGTTCCAATCAAGAGAGCGATGAATAGAATATTGTTCAGGGAGCCAGGCACAGGCCTGGAGGAGGCTTCAGGAATTTCCTGGGGGGTACCGTCCTGCCGGAGAAGAGCCTGAGAAGCAAGGTCAACGCTAACGATGAGGCCCAGAGGAGTATCAGCATGGAAAATACCAGAACCAACACCACGTGAGGGGCGTCTCTAAAGGGTGTTTCTGTTGTAAATGTGATTTTTGTATTAGGGACAGCACCCCTGGGTGGAGTTAGGGCAGATGGTCTGAGGAACCTAAGAGAGCGGATGGGTAGGCAGATAGGATAACAGCGAGACATTGATTCACAACGAAGACTAAGGGAAGTGAGTGATCTTCTTTGGAAGTCACCACGGCTGACACCTTTTTAGGTTAAGATTTTGCTAAGTAGGGATGTCACTTAGTCTAGTATAGGGACAGTCTAATCTGGATTTCCTTTCTTTCTGTAAATGACTCATAAGCTACAGCTTGTGTCTATTCTTGCAACTCTGATGATTTTTGAATTGGTTTTGGTGATATTCTTCTGCCGACTAAGAGCACTTAGAAAATGTATGTTTGTATTGATACCGGTACATCTTTTGAACCTTATTTTGAGATGTTTGTATCTCCAGTTAACTTTGGCTTTATAATAAACTTTCAAAACTTATTCGTAGTAAGTGGTTCTTTAGAGTGGTGTAAGTCCTTAACTGATTGACCTAGTAGTGGATTGCCTTTTACTCTATGACAGGTATCAACGGTACAGTCGACCTGAGTTGGGATCTAGACCTATAGCAATAGATCAGAAATCCCGCCGTAACAGTAGTAAAACGTGATTGCTTTCTATATTGAATGCAGAGAGAATTTTTATTTTTTAACATAACAATGAGTGTGATTGCTGAGTGTACTTGGGCATTCCAATGGAAACACTTCCTACAGGGGCTTAACACAGAATTTTGGGACCACAGTCTGAGGGAAAGTGCCCTTTTTCCAATGAGAAGAAACTGAGGAGAGGTGGCTACTTCCATGAACTAGTAAAACATACAGCATCCGTGGGGAGAATATCCTCTCCATCTGGGTACTATTTCACCCTCAAGGGGGAGAAGAGATCCTACTTTTAAGCCTTATTGAGGCTCACTGAAAGAGTGTATCTGTAATATAGCATAGCATGTGTAAAGCACATGGTCACCACAACGTGGTCTCTAGGCACTGAATAACAGATGTATATTGTTACCCAACTCAATGGTAATCATTTTATCCACCTCAGATGGATGAAAGGCTGAGTGGACCCACTGGGATTTGAACCTGTGACCATGAGGTTGAACACAGGCCCCTGCAGTGGATGCATTAGTCCACTGAGCCACCAGACCCTGTAACATTTCTCATCTGGGTTGGTTATGGATTCATGATCTTCGGAGGTACAAGAGGCCGCTGTCTCTGTATCTGACATCGAGGGTTCTATTGATAATTGTCAGCAATTGACAGAGTGTGAGAGCAATCCGCCATTTTAGAAGAAACACTTCCAGATAGGGGGGCTCTTTTTGAGAAGAGGGGGCTTTGTCCCTTTAACCAGTAGCTCCACCACCTACACACTGAACTGCAACAGTGCATCAACTGTGGAATTTTAGTTCATGTATTGAACATCATCTACGCCATCTTGCAGACCCACGTACGAGCATACACGGCAGCCATTTTAGGTACCATGGTCTCCCTGTTCACGATCACTCATCAGCGCACTTCCCTGACCCTGCAAGCGTCCCCCATGCACCCTGACTACCCCCGCTCTCTCATGCACAAGTCATGAGCCCTCCCCTCCCATGACTCTGTCCCAGGGAATCGCACCCCGCGCCTGACCAACACCTCCTCTCCGTCCATGAATACCCCTCCTTTGATGACCCCTTCCTCTGAGCCTGAACGTCAGCACGGACCGCTGGTCATCCTCTAGCCCGAGGATACAGTTTATTGCCCATTACTGTATGCACTCGCCTTTCCTGAAAGAAGCCACTATTGATCACGACCCTCCACCCCCAGAGATTCGATCAGGCGCACACATTCCAGAGAGATCGGCAGAACACTCAGCTGCGTGATAGCCCCTCCCAATCATATGAGGGGAAAGGGTCTCTACTGTTGTCATGTGTTGGAATGGGCTGGAACTGGGGGGTGACAGGGATATCGTTCTGATGTCATTCTCATGCTCTACAATGTCCCTGTTGTAATAAAGGACGTTCACATGTCTTGAACCAGTGTATAAAAGACCAGGTCTCAGAGAGGTTGAGGGAGCACCTCGAGACGATACCTTGTTGTCCGATCTGACGTGTTCTACTCCGCCGGAATAAAACTTGTTTCCTGTCTTCCAGTCTCCAGCGCCTGCCTCTTTATTGAATAACTTCATATGGTATCAGAGGCGTTTTTACGCCGGGCAAATCTAACTTAGGAAACAACTACTGATATTGCCTGACCATTGTAAATTGATCTTTATCAATTGGCGCCCCAAACGCGGGGCCCATCAGCGACACGTGGATCCAGTGGGAGAGGTCCCAACGACAGAGTGAACGACTGCAACGATCGGAAGAGCTCCTGTCCAATAGACCCTCGTCTGACAGCCGATCATCTGAACTTCACTGATTCCGAGCAGACCTCTCCCGAGTGATCTACGGTCCTGACTGGGAACCACCAGGAGTGCCGCGATAGCAACAGAGAGTAGAGGACGATCGGGCGCTGGAAGCGGAAGACGAGAAACTGTCCATGCGGTCCGGGTAAGGTCGTGACACACGACAAATTGCGAAATTGATTGATTGATTGATTGTTTGATAATACTAGTATTTCCTATTGATTGTTTCTGGGAGATTCTCTATTTGCAAACAAACACAGAATCGCCATACTCTGTTTAGTCTTTGCAGATAGTGAAGGGTAGGCAATGCAAAACTTTAACACGTCGTGCCTATTTTTTTCCTCCCCATTGATTGATTGATTGAATCGAGCATTGAATTGTTCGAAGTTGGTTCTCTTAGGAATCTTCTCTGCCTGCAAACGGGAAGAATAGGAATATTCTCTCTCCCTTTGCCGATAGTGAAGGGTAGGTAACGCAAAAATTTAACACGTCGTACCTATTTCGTTCCTTCATTGATTGATTGTTTGCCCAAACATTGACTGTTTTGGGAATTGGTTCTTTCTGGAGGTATTCCCTGTTTGCAAATAGCGTAGAATAGAATATTCTGTCCAGTCTTTGCAAATAGGGAAAGGATAGGTAGTGCAGGCTTTTGCCCCCCATTGTAATCCGTCATGCCTATCTTCTCCCCATTGGCTCATAGTTGGGTCAACCCGGACCGCTTATTAGAGATGGACCATCCAGCTCCACTGGAAGGCACCCCTAATAAGGACATGTTTACTAAGCAAGGACTAGTCGCTATAGCTTATAGTAAGTTATGGCATAAATATACAAAAAGGGATCCTAAAAACCAGTGGCCACTGATAGGTTCTTTTGATGAAAATAAAATAAAAACACTAGAAGCAGCTGTAAAAATAAATAAGGTAACATCCACTATGCTCGATAGTATCGGCATGTGGCGCAAAGAAGCAGAGCATCGCAGGAAAAAAGAGGAAGCAAAAACAGTGAAAGAATTACGAAAAGCAGCCCATCTGGCCGCAAAAGAACTAGATGAAGAAATAAGAAGAAGAGAGGAAGTTAAACAAACGCAAGAATCAGGACTGACAGGCCAATGCCCTGTCAGGACCACCTCTACGCTCTACCCGGAGATTCCCTCCAAACAGCGAGCAAATGACGAGTTACTGCTCGGTCCTCCAATGATCTACATGCCTCCTCCTTATGCTCCCTGCCAGCCTCTAGCACAACACTCACCAGTCCAGAGTGCAGTCGAGGGTAACCCTAGCGCTAGTGCCCCGACTCTTACGGCCTTCGCACCAGCCACATTGGTAACAACACCAGATGAACTTGAGACTGGCAAACAGTTAACAACCAGACCAAATAGGTTGAGCAAAGATGAGCGGGATGGAATCGACCAGATAGCAAAAACCCTGGTAGAACGGAAGGAGAGTGAAGAATATACGATGAATATGCACAACTCACATGCCGGTAGTCACAGACGGCATTTTATTTTACGGTTCAGCTACCACACCCTGAACGCGTATGAGGATAGGTACCAGACTAAAGGTCCTGCTAAAATGACGACTCTATATAGAAGGGTTGATGTCGGAGATGGGGCTGAAAGTGATGTGACGGACCTCTTCATGCAAACGCTTGAGGTCTTCCGCCACCTCGCGGAACAAAAACCAGAGGTCAAGATCACAGTCCCTGAGACGATTGAACACTCACTAGAAGCAGCCAACACCATGATGCCTATCAGAGAAGCTGCCCCCTATTGGGTTCCCCCAAGAGGTCAGGGAACAAACGATGATATCAACCATGCAGATGCCAAAGGGAGGGTTGTGTACAACTGGGTTTACCAACCATGGGATCGGCAAGATATTTTAACTTTTAGACAAACCCTGCCCGACTTAAGAAAGAACCCTACAGATTCTATACCGAATTAGGCACAGCCTTGGGCTCAACCATAATGACTCTAGCGGACATGGATTTGTTTTTCGGGTTGTGTCTGCCGGCTGATGTGTGGAAGCAAATCCGGAGAGCCGACCACACAGATCTGTTCGGACACACCTGGACAAAACTCGATGAACTAGATAGGCAGCGAGAGCCCGGACAGAAACCTGTAAAAGACATATTGGAACTCCCTGACAAAATAGTGCAGAAGCTGAAAACGTTGATCCCAGAAAAGAAGGTAGACTGGTCGATAGTCACGGCCTGCCGCCAGAAACCTCAGGAGGACGTATCAGAATACTTCTCACGATTTGAAACAGTGTTCTCCGACTACAGTGGCCAAGACATGACCACCGCAACCGGACAACACCTATTCGTGCAGAACTACGTAAAGGGGCTATCGCAAGAGGTCTCCCAAAAGTTACAGACTAGCGAAAGTAGTTGGGGAGCCTCTAAACCTGCAGCTATCCTTCAGATGGCTCAGTATTACGAACACCAAAAGAATGAGAACGAAAGGGCAACTGAGAAAAAGAAAAAGGACCTAAAGGAACGAGTAATGATTGCACAACTACAGGGAGTGACCACAGGGAGGGAACGGTATAGGGGGAACTACCAGTCAAATGCCCCTAGGAATTCGGCCCCTAGAGACCGCAACCCCACCCCTGGCGCTCCACGAACCGACCTTGATGAGAACCAATGTGCATTTTGTAAAGAATTTGGACATTGGAAGTCTCAATGCCTAGCCCTTCGGGAACTGATTAAAAATAAAGAGACAAGGGACATGACAAATGGCCCCAAAACTGGAGGGCAGGGACGAGGACAGACTCACGACACCACCAATGACCGATCTGGTAGATCAAACACATTTGACCGCCCCCGACAGAATCAGTGCCAACAGTCCGATAGCTACAATGATCACGACTCTGCATAGGACTGCCAGGGGCAAGGGAGGGATCCAGTCGAGCTCTGTGTTGACCAGCAAGGTCCTTATGTCACTGCTAAGGTCCTGGGTACAAAGTCTCCATTTTTGGTAGACACTGGAGCGACACGTAGTGTGTTATCAAAACGACTGATTCCAAGGGCACCCTTGTCTGGCTCACACATCACCTCGATAGGTTTCGATGGGACGCCCTCCACTAATCCCCTGTCTGTACCTATCTCCTTTGAATTAGGAAACAATCCCACTGACACGACATTTCTGCTCTCCTCCAACTCCCCTGACGCTATTATGGGTATTGATTTACTGAAACATTTCCGAGCTACTATTAGGTGTTCCCCGGATGGAGTCCGAGTCATCCTGTACGACAACCCGAGCATGTCCAGACCCTACCCCGCACGACATATGTATGCCATAACCGATGCTGACCTATCCTTGCTCGATTCGCTACCCCTGCACCTATGGGCCAGAAACGACTCGGATGTAGGACGAATGATGATCGATCCTGTACACATAACTGTTCGACCAGATGCAATACTCCCGAAACTCCCACAGTACCGGATATCGCCCGAAGGCGAGAAGGCATTGGTAGCGATTATTCAGTCCTTGGTAGATGCAGGAGTGGTAGAGGAAGTGGTCAGTAATGTCTGCAATAGTCCTATCCTACCCATTGTTAAGAAGCAAGGTGAGGGGGATGAGAAAGCGTACCGCTTCATCATCGACCTACGAGAAGTCAACAAAGTGGTGGTGCCACAGTACCCCGTAGTCTCAGACATCGCCACCATTCTGACCCTCATCCCGTCCACTGCCACCATCTTCACCGTTATAGATCTTAAAAATGCATTTTTCTCTATCCCCATCCATCCAGACAGCCGTTATCTCTTCGGCTTCACTTTAAAAAACCGTTCATACCGATTTTGTAGAGCTCCCCAGGGCTACACTGAAAGTCCCAGCATTTACAGCCAAGCCCTGAAAAGGCAGCTGGACGCTGTCCAGCTACCAGATGGAGTAGTGTTGATCCAATATGTCGACGATATCCTTTTGGCTGCCGACACCACACCACTTGCAATCACAGCCACTATCCAACTCTTGCACTTTCTCGCGGAAAATGGCCACAAAGTCTCCAAAAAGAAACTACAGTTCTGTCAGTCCCAAGTAACATATCTAGGTCATCTCCTGTCCAAAGAAGGGAGAAAACTTACACCCGACAGAATCCAAACCATCCTAGACACCCCTATTCCAAAAACACAGAAGCAAGTCCGTTCATTAGTAGGCCTTACTTCTTTCTGCCGACAATGGCTACCAAATTTCAGTCTCATTATAAAACCCCTACTTTCCCTGTTGGCCAAAGATGTTCCGTTCCCACTCCCGTGGACCCCCGAATGCCAAGCATCCTTTAAGGAGTTGCGAGATGCCCTTTGCTCGGCACCCGTTCTAGGAACACCAGATTACTCCAAGCCCTTCTCCCTCTTCACTCACGAAAGGGAGGGATGCGCATTGTCTGTTCTAACTCAGCCCATCGGCGCCAAGCAGCGCCCTTGTGCCTACTTCTCTGCCACTCTTGATCCAGTCGCCAGAGCTCTACCAGCCTGCCTTCGAGCAGTAGCTGCTGCTGCTGTCTCTATCCGACAGAGTGAGGGAATTGTAGTTTCGAACACTCTCACAGTATTAGTACCCCATGCAGTTGACACGCTTTTGAACCCGACAAAGACTCAACACCTGACTAGTGCACGACTGACAGGATACGAATTGACTTTACTTGCGCCCCACATCACCCTGAAGAGATGCACGACATTGAATCCTGCTACACTGTTACCCTTGCCCGAAAATGACCCCAATGTGCCCCCTATACACGACTGTGTGACCCTCACGGACGAGCAGACTAGGAGTAGAATTGACCTCCGAGACATTGCTTTCACAGATCCTGACGGAGAACTATGGGTAGATGGCTCTTGCATCAAACTCCCAGACGGCACCACTTCTGCTGCCTATGCGGTAACGACTGCTCGAACAGTAGTTGAAACAGCTTGCATCACACAACGATCCGCACAGGCAGCAGAACTAATTGCCCTCACACGAGCATGTATCATAGCAGCAGGAACCACGGCGAACATTTACACAGACAGCCAGTACGCCTTCGGGGTAGTTCATCATTTTGGGATCCTGTGGAGGGAAAGGGGATTCCTGACGTCCCATGGTACACCCATCCTTCACGGAGATTTAGTCTCCGCCCTGATTGAAGCAGTCCTTCTCCCCACACGATTAGCAGTGATCAAATGTCAGGCACACAAGAAGGTGACAGATTTAGTTGGACAGGGAAATGCACTAGCCGACATCACTGCCCGAACCACAGCCGAGAATAGGGCCACGTCACGCATGTATGTGACCAGGTCACAAGCAGAAAAATGGACGAACGCTAGGGAAACGATCAGGGATATCCAATCGACCAGCACACCACACGAACTGACTGAGTGGGCACGGGTGGGTCTAAGGGACGATGAAGGCTGCTGGCGAACAAAGGACACAAACAAATGGTTGCTGCCTGATGCATACTTGATTCCCATACTGACAATGGCACATTCCCCTGCTCACATAGGTTCTGCCCCCATGATCGAACTCATTTCCAAAGTCTGGCATAACGGCAAGATCCCCGACTCAGCCAAACGCCTAGTCCAACAGTGCCTTATCTGCTTACAACACAACCCCGGGAAAGGAACTGTGGTACCCCGGGGAGGGTTTGGGATCCCCGACCACCCCTTTGAGGTCCTCCAGATGGATTACATCCAGCTAGAGAGGTGCCAAGGCTTGAAGTACGTATTAGTCATTGTATGTGCCTTCAGCAAATGGGTGGAAGCCTATCCGACCCGTGATAACACTGCCATGACTACTGCCAAAGTACTATTGAAGGAGTTTTTCCCCTCGCTATGGCCTTTGTCGAATTTTATGGAGCGACAATGGCCCCCACTTCATAGCTGAAGTTATCCAACTTATCCTGAAGGGGTTGGGGGTCAAACAAAGGTTCCATGCGGTCTTCCACCCCCAATCCGCTGGCCTGGTTGAACGACACAACGCCACACTGAAACTGAAACTGTCAAAAATAGTGGCCACCACAGGACTTAAGTGGCCAGATGCCCTTCCACTGGCATTACTATCGATGCGCTCCACCCCCACTAAGCACCACTTGACCCCCTACGAAGTTGTGTTTGGGCGGCCTATGAACCTCTGGACTGCCCCCAAACCAACCTCCATTCATGACGTCCCCGACGTCCTGCTGTCAGATTATTTGTACAAGTTAACTAAAACGTTGTCTGTCATTCATCAACAGGTGCAGCAGGCCATCCCCGATGCTTCCAGGGGTCCCGGTCACGATATCCAACCGGGCGACTATATTTTGATCCGGAACTTTCAACGAGCAAAGAGTCTGGAACCCCGGTGGACGGGCCCCTGGCAAGTACTGATCACCACTCGGACGGCTCTTCGAGTGGAGGGGAAGAAGCACTGGCTGCACGCCCATCACTGCAAAAAGATTTCCTCGACCCTGGCCACGACAGACAACGTCAGCACCCAAGAAGAGCTCCTGAACAAAGACCGACCTTCACTGAACTGCTATCCTGATACCGAGGCCCTTGAACTTGCAAAACACTCTGATCCTACTGTGCCATCTCGAGAAGGGTATTTCCTGCGTCGAAAGGAGGGAGCTTCGGCTAAGTAGGCCACTGACTAAGTTAAAAATCTCAGAACGGTGACCCAAAGCAACCAAGGGTTACCTGGAGAGAAGCTAAACTAAGTCTGTGGTTCTGCCCACTACCGAGCACCTTGAAGATGAAGATGATGGAAGCGCCAGATAAGAAGATGATGGAAGCGCCAGATAAGAAGACGTCGAAAGCAACAGGAAATACCCACTATAGGAATCCAAAAACTGACAATTTGCACAAACCAAAGACAATCGCTTTCTTCATTGTCTTCCTCTTTTGCCTCCTCCTCATGACTTCCTTCTGGATCCTGGAGGAAAGCACACCCGCTCACCAAATGTTGCCAACCACTGTCCAGCCAACCACCGTGAAAGAGCACCACCTGATCACCCTTTCACCTCAGCTTCGAGAAAGGCGTAGGGAATTCTGGAACAATTCCTTTGTACAACTGTTGCACCAACACAACCTTGCTGCAAATGCCACCAACTGCTGGATCTGTGGGTTGCTCCCACATGCTACCGGACACTCCATCCCCTTTATTCCTTCACCTTTCTCAGTTCACGGCTCTTGCCTCGCCTGGTTGATCCTCATGCAAGAAAGCCACAAGGACAACGCCACTTCTGGTCAGACAGTGTCGCACTTCTACTATGGGTTCTGGCCGAACAACACAGGAAAGCCCTTTTGTCCCGCAATTTCAGGTTCAACCTTCCTTGCGAACATCCCTGCCAAAGAAAGGGTCGAAATGCAGGTGCTCCACAATCCAGCCAGATCCACCTTCTCCCACCTGCGCAAACAAACGGCTGCCACTCTGACTGCGGCCCTGTCTGTCATCAATGTCACAGGATTCGTATGCCTCGAAGGACAAGGAACGCAACTGGTGGGTCACAGTTCTTGCCGCATCACCAAAGCATTGGCCTCAGCTGACCCCCCCTCCTTTGTTGCTTCCCCGAATATGTACTTTGTTTGTGGCACCAAAGCTTACACGTGGCTCCCAAAAGGCTGGAAGGGTACGTGCTACATTGCCTTCATTCTTCCTCCCACGTATGTGGCTCCAGCCAACCACCACCGGCAAAAGCACGCTGGAGATGTTGAACAAGCCGACTCCACCGGAGCACAGTTCCTGGATGCAGCAAAGGGACTTGTTCCTCTGTGGGGACCAATGGCAAATAGCCGCGCTATCCGACACCTGACTCAGGCATTAGAAACAACTATTAACATCACCGCTGGCGTCCTCGCCAACAACACGGCTGAGCTTCAGGCAGTCCGCCTGGTGGCTCTTCAAAACCGTCTTGTCCTAGATGTGGTTCTGGCCGACCGTGGAGGTGCATGCCGCATCATCGGCTCCAGCTGTTGCACCTACGTGCCAGATAACTCACCTTCAGTCTACAAAGCAATCGAACACCTCCACAGACTGTCCTCGGAGGTTCACCAGGAACAGGAAGGATGGTCGCTTGGAGGCTGGTTCTGGGACACTTTAAAGAACTGGGGATGGAGACTGTTCACGTTTTTGCTAATACCAATCATGATACTATGTGGGTGTTGTTTAGGTATTCAATGTTTACCATCTTTATGTGCACTCATTTCCAACTGTATGTGCCCAAAGACTTTGAACTTTAAACCTGAGCACATGAGTCCCCTATACGAGGTAGAGGTGCGTGGTCTCATGGGGATTGATCCGAACTGACAAGCTGGCGAGACATGTTAAAGGGAGGACTGTGGAATTTTAGTTTGTGTATTGAACATCATCTACGCCATCTTGCAGACCCACGTACGAGCATACACGGCAGCCATTTTAGGTACCATGGTCTCCCTGTTCACGATCACTCATCAGCGCACTTCCCTGACCCTGCAAGCGTCCCCCATGCACCCTGACTACCCCCGCTCTCTCATGCACAAGTCATGAGCCCTCCCCTCCCATGACTCTGTCCCAGGGAATCGCACCCCGCGCCTGACCAACACCTCCTCTCCGTCCATGAATACCCCTCCTTTGATGACCCCTTCCTCTGAGCCTGAACGTCAGCACGGACCGCTGGTCATCCTCTAGCCCGAGGATACAGTTTATTGCCCATTACTGTATGCACTCGCCTTTCCTGAAAGAAGCCACTATTGATCACGACCCTCCACCCCCAGAGATTCGATCAGGCGCACACATTCCAGAGAGATCGGCAGAACACTCAGCTGCGTGATAGCCCCTCCCAATCATATGAGGGGAAAGGGTCTCTACTGTTGTCATGTGTTGGAATGGGCTGGAACTGGGGGGTGACAGGGATATCGTTCTGATGTCATTCTCATGCTCTACAATGTCCCTGTTGTAATAAAGGACGTTCACATGTCTTGAACCAGTGTATAAAAGACCAGGTCTCAGAGAGGTTGAGAGAGCACCTCGAGACGATACCTTGTTGTCCGATCTGACGTGTTCTACTCCGCCGGAATAAAACTTGTTTCCTGTCTTCCAGTCTCCAGCGCCTGCCTCTTTATTGAATAACTTCATATGGTATCAGAGGCGTTTTTACGCCGGGCAAATCTAACTTAGGAAACAACTACTGAAATTGCCTGACCATTGTAAATTGATCTTTATCACAACTGGTAACACGAGAGATCCCAAGAACCTGGGCTCCACAATGGGAGAGCTTGGTAAAACTCATAATAATTTACTTTCATCAAATGATGTCAGATGTGACTGTGACAGGGAGCTAGGAGAACCCTCGAGCTGTAGGAAGTGATTTTGAGGGCCACTTTGAGGGTGTCAGATCAGAAACAGGCCCTAATTTGAGGGAGGAATCATTCCCAAAGAGGGTGCTGTCTTGACTGACCACCATAATGGATGGCTAGGTAGGGGCTCGGCATGGCCCCAGACTTCGACCAATTAGGGAGCGAGCACAAGCTAATCTATGCCTATTTGATGCTTATTTCCCATCTCTAATTTATCATAATTTACTTTTGTTGCTTTCTGTGGTCTGATACCTTGTACAGCAGTATTCAGAATTATACTGAGACGACTGAGTGACATCAAACATAGCTTCATGTTCAACCATCAAGAGCTCAGTGAAGAAAGAAGCCAACCTCTTCCAGGACAGCCTCGGCACTGGTGTGACTTACCCGGGGTCTTGTGCGCCCGATCCACTCCCATGAGCCTCAGAATGCTGCGAAGTCCATTGGTTTCCCAATATACAAACAACATTCGGTGGTTGGTGTAATATCAATCTTGATATGGTGCCATTTAAAGGACCTTTGGTGTATCTTGTGTCGTTTTGGCTTCTTTGTTTGCTATCCACAAATTCCAGAGGGACGACTTTGCTTCCGATCCATGTTCAACCTGCCCGGTCACCCTCACAACTGCTATATCATCAGTCATATAAGACCGCTTTGTGATTTGGCACCAGTGTGCCAAGGATCTGTTTGTCCAGCTGCCTACCAGATCTCCACAGACCTCATGCTCAGTCACAATATTGTATACAGTCAACTTCATGCACACCTGATAAATGCATAGAGTTAGAAAGTGTATATTCATAAGCTGACCTGCTAACTCACGCGGTGCCACCGTGGGTCACACGATATCGGCTTCCCTTCACACGGTCACCCAGTGAGGAGCTGATTACACACGGGGTCAGTGAGAAGAAGCCAAAAAAACATTCAAAGAGTGGACTTCCAGCTCTTCTTTGTGGGCCTTGAACAGCTGATGTCAGTCAAGATCTGGGAAACCACCCAGGACACTGACACCAGGGTCATAAACTTCCTTTTTTGGGGAGGACAGGGTTTGGTACATGGAGAGGGCGAAAGTGCTTCGTTCTCAGATAGTTCTCGGAAAGGGGCTCCGCCCCTCTTCACACCATGACATTTTTTTTCGACTGGCAGATCTGTGTCAAGTTAATATTTTTGGATAAATGTCGCCCAAAAATAAAAATATGTTAAAATGGTAATACTGGAAAGGAGATGCCTGTCAGAGAGCCACACCTGGCCTAGTACACACCAAGCGCGCGTCACGAGGAAGTCATTTTCCTGCCCCAAGTTTGTGAGGAACATGCAAGCTTCATTGCAATGCTACATACTCCATAGACTGTACAGTTACATGTTCAGCTGACATTCCGCCCTTTGACCTTGGGAGAATGCCTCACACAAAAGGAGAACTGACCCCATCTAAAAATCCAATGTGAGGCCTAAGAGTGCTGCGGAGCCTTACAGGCTTCTAAAACTGGGTGTCACCAGCACCGGTGCTACCCGGAGAATAGACGAGGCGGGCACTGCATTGCCTGTGGCACCAGCATGCTGGTGCCATGGTCTCTTGTGGATATGGGAATGGTGGGGCTACATTGACGTGCTCTGCCTTTACCCTAGGGTGACCAACCTTCCGTAAATTTCACGGACAGTCCGTAATTTCGGCCGTCTGTCCGTTAAGGATTCTTTAACGGACGCCATTTGTCCGTAATTTTAACCGGGCACAGCTTCCACCCACCTCCCTTCTTGACTCCGATGCTGTTGAGGTCGGGTGTAACAGATTCCGAGGCAGTACCAAAGCTCCCAGCAGCATTGGAGAAACACAGCGGGATGGCAAACCTCACACCTTCAGCCCTTGATGAGCTGTTAAGAGGTGCTTGAAAGCTACTGAGAGGGAGGGGCTGCAGCTTCAGGAGCAGAGGCATCTATTCAGATGCAAGACAAAGAATTTGTAGGTATTCCCTGGGTTATTCGTAGTTATTTAAAG
This sequence comes from Lissotriton helveticus, assembly GCF_964261635.1. Lineage (NCBI taxonomy): Eukaryota > Metazoa > Chordata > Amphibia > Caudata > Salamandridae > Lissotriton > Lissotriton helveticus. Next base: position 169,223,116 of record NC_136059.1, on the reverse strand, counting down.
AGACACAGTGTCCCTATATGAAAAGAAGGGTGCTATCACTCACATATTCACAAACCATTACCCATATTTATGAAATTGGTATAGTCTAGTAGTGGAACCACAAAAGCATATAATAATTTGGCATAGAACAGTAAATAAAATTATTAAATCTTTTTTATTTGTTTAAGAAAGGCAATAAGTGTTTATACTTAGACGATATGATCATGCACATTCCACTTTTTAATACAATGCCTAATGCTCACTGGTTTCACATTACAATTGCACACAGTTTTAATTAATTAAATTAAAAACATATAACAACACAATTCATAAAAAATATCGTGAATAAGAAAAACCTATTTGGGGTGTCGACGCGTTTCGGTGGATAAGGCACTTGGCCCCACCTTCTTCAGGAAATTTAAAACAACATGGATCTGAGCATATTCAGGTCCGTATTCGTTATTGATTTTGGATACGTTCTTGTTCAGGGTCTTGTCAGAATACTCTTCATATGAGTGATTTAAATCGACAAGGACCTGTGTTTTCTTATCACAGTGACTTCTCAATTCCTGCGCTGTTCATCACACTTCATGGTAGGATGCATTGCTTTACGATCGCTTTATTCAATTACGACCTGTGATTCCTTATCTGTTCATCTGGACTGGTATGCTCTTATTGCTTCATTTTATGTTGGGGCGCAGTTTCTTATATTGTTGTTTCACAAAAGACACGGATGTCGATTTCTTCTTTCTATTTCTGTATCTTATTATTATTATCTGGCTCGACAGGCATACGTTTGGAATTATATTGCCTGTTGCAGATCGATAACAGAGCTCGAGTTTGGTATTCTGTTTCGCTTCTTAGGCGGGGCTTTTCTTTTTTCCTTGCCTTTACATCTTCTGCTTTATTCGTGTTGTGCTGCCACCGGTCTCTGTGCTCTATTCAGATGCAAACAGCCCTGAATGCGTCTTGTCTCTGCAATTTAGAGGGGCTTCACACATTGCCTTTCTGCCCAGGGTCCCAAACATCATAGAACCGGCACTGATTACACTCAGGCAGCACTGGTTCTCTTCACAGAGCTTAATTACTGTCAATAAATTGTGAACAAACCTCGGTTCTTCAAACATGCAGTCTATAATGTAATAAAATACAGAAATGGCACAATCACACCCACACTGATTAACAAAGTATGGAGGACAATCAGTTAAATCAGTTCTCTTGGAGTATCTCCTTTAAGCACTGTTCATCACAGTGGAGGATGGCAAAACTAACATTTTGGAAAGAGAGCCTGTCTTCTCCTTGTCTTGTTCAGGAGGGGGTGAGGAGCCCTACCCCACCCTTGAAGAGACCAGGATGATACTAGAATATGGCATGCCCACCCCTGTGCCCACCCTGGTGGATCCTGTTCCTCCTCCTGTAATGGCTCCCCCCCCCAGTGATGGCTCCTGTCCCCCATGTGGTGGCTCCTGTCCCCCGCCTCCCGCCTCCCCCCTCCCCCCGCCTGTGATGGCTCCTGTCCCTCCCAGTGGTGGATTCTGTCTCTGCCCTGGGTGGCTTCTGTCCCAGCCCTGGAATGGTTACTGCAGCGAGGGTGAAGTTCTTGATGGGCCTCTTCTCAAAAAGGCTCAGCTCAAAATGAATATGAAAATGTGGGCGAGTGAGTAAGTGAAGGGATGGCTGCATGAATTAGCGAAAGGGTGAATGGATGAATGAAATATTGAATAGATGGATAATGAGAGAGGATGGATGGATTGATGAGTGAGTAGAAGGATGGAAGAGAGAAAAGGTAAATAGCTGGATGTATGGGTGGAAGGGTAGCTGGATGGGTAAAATGGCGGATGGATGAGTGAAAGGATCAATGAGTGAAAAGGTGGATGATGATGAGTGAGTGAGTGGGTGGATGGATGAGTGAAATGATGGATGGATTGATGAATTGCAGACATGCCAACCGTCCCGATTCAGGCATGAGACTACCGATTTCAAGGCTAGTATCCCGCCTCCCGATTCCTGAAAGCAGAAACCCGATTGCTCGGGGTTTCAGCTGACAGGGCTTGGTATTGTGTAAATTGCTAATTCTTCCAGCAATAGTCAGAGTGGCCATGCAGGGGCTCTAGAAGGGCTGAAAAACTAACAAAGCTTCATTAAGAAGGGAATGGTCATTGAAAGATCTGTGAAGTAGTGGGGGGGGGGTCGGGGCGGCTCTGTGTGTGCACGGAAAGCCTGTTTCAGTCTGGGCTGTTACACAGGGGGGAAGGGGGGGCGTGGGGGAGGAGAATGCACTGCCAGCAACCTGCCAGACCAGTGTACAACACTTGCAGCACCCTCTCTCTCCCTGCCATTGCGCTCCATACTTCTGAAAGGTAAGAAAAAACGCGCATTTGTGTTTCAAATGTCCGATCCTACAGCAGCACACTTCCAAAGCCCATAGATGCCAGTAACCCGATTCAAAGCCTCATTCTCCCAATTTTGTTTTTAAAATCTCCCTCTTTGCTCCTCTGAAATGTTGCAATGTATGGAATTGATAAGTGCAAGGGTGAAGGGATGGATGGATGAGTGAAAGGGTGGATGTAAGGATGGATGAGTGAGTGAAAGGGAGGGTAGATGGACAAAAGGATGAATGAAGTGAAGGAGTGAAAGGATAAATGGATGAGAGAAAGGATGGATGAGTGATAGGGTCAATGGACGGATTCATGAGTGGATGAGTAGATGGATGGGTGGGTGGATGGATGGAAGGCAGGATTGCTAAGTGAAAGGGTGGATGGAGAGAGAAAGGGAGGATGGATGAATGACTGAAAGGGTGGATGGGTGGAAGGATGAGTGACTGGGTGGATGGATGAGTAAGTGAAAGGATGGTTGGATGGGTGAAAGGGTAAATGGCTGGATGAATGAGTGAATGGATGGATGGGTAGAAGAGTGTACGGAGGAGTGTACAGATGGATAGGGTGAAAGGGTGGATGATTGATAATGGATGGATGAGTGAAAGGATGGATGAAGGGATGGATGAGTGAAATGATAGATGGAAGGATACATGATGGATAGGTTTGCAAATTGTTGAATATGTTTGGATATGGCTTGGCTTACTTATATATTATTGCGCGACCTCTGATGTGTCTCTAAAATGTATCCAATTGTCCTGAAGTTTTGTCCTGAATTTTGACCTCCTGATCTGAATTTGTGTCCTGAATTTTGACCCTTTGTCCTGAATTTTTACACTTACTGTCCTGAATTTGCACCAATGCCAGTTGGTCACCCTACTTTAACCACACGGTCCCCCAGATGTATATAGAACGCGTTCGCGTGGGCAGTTCCTTGGTACAGGCCCCCTTGTTACTGCCTGTCACCCATCTCCTCCTCAGTGGGCCGCATTTTGTGACGCGTCCTCCAATATTCGGAGTGAGGCTTCAACGTCACTGTTTTGCTTCCCAAACGCAAACTCCACACCGACCGTGCGTGCTCTATCTGGCTTCAGCATCTACTCCTCTGTTAATTACCGCGTTCATAAAGCCTGCTAGTTGTTGAAGGCTCCGACATGCCCCCCTACTATCTTTTTAATTAATCTGACAGCCCCCCACCAATGCTTCGCGCCCAGCATCAAACTCACGCCCCCCCCCCCCCCCCCGCGTCATCCCCCCCGCCAGTTAGAGTGCTTCAAAGGGTTTTTGCATCGCTATTTATTTTATGATTTCCCCCCCAGCCTGAGAGTTGTGCATTTGCAAGCTGCCTCCGTCTGCGCGAGGCACCGAAAATCTGGTCGCGGAACCCACTGATCCCACCAAGCTTTGATCTCGGGCCAGCAGCAAATCAATGCGTCGCAGCAGTGGTAAATTAGCAGCGCGGATATTTTTTCTTTCCCTTTCAGATGCATGAAGCGCTGTCATTAGTGTAGCCAGCAGCGGGCTCCCAGGGGGGCGCCCCTCCCTGCTTCCCCACCTTTCCTTTCTGCACCGTCTTGCCTGGAAGCTCAGGCGGCCCACATCCCTGTAACATCACAGAAGCTCTTTCCTCCCATCCTGCAGAAATGTGCCATCCTCCCGCCACACTCGCAAATCGTGTTTTAGAAATAGAACTCGCAACACAATCCTCTCTGGCATCACGTGAGGGGCAGGGCTGACCATTAGTATGGGCGAACTGGGCCCAGGCCCAGGGCGCCAATATTCTGTGGGGCGCACGGAGCTCTGAGCATTAGGCAGCGCCCTTATCCTCTTGCTCAAGCCTTGTCCTTGTTCCTCTGCCTATTTGTTTCTGCGGGGCTATCCCCCACATGCATCATTGTTCCATTTTGCGATTCCTTAATTGCGAAAATTAAGGAATCGCAATTAAGGAATTCCAAAATGCAATTCATTAAGAAATTCGCAAAAAAATTGCGATTTCTTAAAAGTCCTTAATTGCGATTCTCTAATTGAGAATCGCAATTAAGGAATTTCTAACCATTCATTCCTATGGGCCTAAAGGCCCATAGGAATGAATGGGAGGGCATTCTCAATTTGCAATTCATCATTGTGAATTCGCAAATTGAGAATGCAATTTCAAGGGTTCAGGGGTGTCCAAATGACACCCTGTAGCACCCCTGAAATTTGCTTTTGGATACATCTTACACACACACATGCCTCAAGGGCATGTGTGTGTGTAACATGTAACAAAGAAAAATGCATTTAAAAGCATTTTTCTAGATTTTTGCAAATTACCATGAAGGTCAACTTCATGGTAATTTGCATTTCTAATTTGCAAATTCGCAATTTCTAAAAGTATGATGAATTGCATTTAAGGAATCTCAAATTGAGATTCCTTAAATGCATTCGCAATTTAAGAAATCGCAATTGTGCGATTTCTTAAATTGCGAATTTCTGAAAAAGTTTGGTGCATCCCAAATCAGGAAATTGCATTCGCAAACGGCCGAAAAATGCGATTCGCACCGTTTGCGAATGAAATTGACCTTGATGCATGTGGGCGTATGTTTCTAACGCCCTTTTAGCCCCTTCCTTTGCCCTCCCTTCGACCTCTGACCCCTGCTGACACACATCAACAAAACCATCATCTGCCCACTGACACTCTTCAGCAACAGTGCCAGGACACTCCCTGGAGCAGCAGTTGTGCTTTATAAATATTCCTACATAGACATAGGCAAGGTCGGATTGGTAACGCAGGGCAATGCAGGAGGGGCCGGTGCACAGTTCCAGCTGTGGGCTATTTTTTTTAGCAGTCTGGGGGGCCATTTGGGTGGTTTCTGCTTTGTTCGATGCTGCCGGCGGCCCAATGGGTGCCTGAGTGGCCTTTCTGGAGGCAGATGGGCGTCCCTTACCTCCCTTTTATCACCAGGCAGGGGTTTCACTCCCTTTGTCTCGCTTGGCTGGCACATTAGTGTATGCATATTGAATATTGATCAGGGGTGGGTGTAACTCGCATAATTCTGTGTAGTGTAATTTTGTGGAACTATTTAAAAATGTAGTAAGATTATGTAGAATCATGGGAGAAGATTAATTCTGCATTTAGCACTATTTTCACTGCCCAAAGAAAAATGCCCTCTTGTGTCCTAACTGGACACATGGATGCAGTTTGCACTAAAAATAGCACTACATTTAAGAGAACAAGAATGGCAGCGTGAGCTGCTGCTCACGCTCGCTAATTGCGCACTTGGGGTACAATTTTTCCCCAACATACTCCCTGCATTCAGCACTGGTTTCTTAGTGCAAAATGCACCCTCGCTTCCAAAATGGAAAATAGGAAAAAAGTACTAAATGCAACGGAACAAAACAGCAGTGCAAGCAGCCGCTCACATTCACTAAATGTGCTATCACGGAAGGATGCCAGTTGCAAAGTATCATTTAAAAATTAAAAAAAGAACACTAAATTTCAACTGCTATTGTTGACTGAAGTAACTATAACTTGAGATACAAAAGGCACAGCAGCAGACCAAGCGCATTAATTCTGTCTGTTTCAAATATATGCTGGTGCAACTTCTCCCAACTCGGACTGTATGACCAGTTCGAGAACGTGAACACCAGGGACAATTTCAGCCTGGTGACACTTCCTAGTGAGGACCCTTACCAAACTGATTAAGATCACCAATTCAAAGGTGTTCACTGCGTAAGGCCTGACGAAGTTCCCATGGCACTAAGGGAACAAAACGCTTTGGCTGTGCCTTTTTTATGAAAAGATAGAATATGAATAAAGGAAAGAACTTTCAAAAAACTGTTTTGCCCAACTGACTTCATTGGAGTGCACCTACCTTTTTCTATTAACTATACCTTGAGCCCTGAAGCAACTATAACTCACGTACCGGCCATGCACGGTTTTGCATCAATGATGTCATCAGTGATGTTATCAGTGCTGTAATTGAACATGTCATGAGTGATGTAATCTGTGAGCGTATCAGCAGTACATGGCAAGGATGCAAGTTATAGTTACTATAATTAACCTGGAAATAATACAATACAGATTACAGCACATTATATCATCAAATTGCATGTATATTAATTAATAAAATATTTCCCATTTAAATTTATTTTAAAATATTCATTTTAAACAATATTCAAAGAACTACCTTCACTAACATTTTTATGTTTATTAAATATTTAGTGAAGGTGGTCAAACGTAATATATTTAATAATTATTTAATTTAATTATTTAAAGATCTTTATATGTTTTTGAAAAAAAAAATCACAATTTTAATTGAATTTACTACAAATATGTGTATTACTATTCTTGTAAAAACGTAATCATTATATTTTTGTATCACTTAAAGATATATATGTAAGTGTGCATGTTTGGACACATACATATATATTTTAAGTGAAGTTTATTGCGTTTTTAAGCATATATTTGTAAGTTTTCTTTGGGAGCGCATTGCAGTACCAGTGGTTGGCAGTGTGATTTACTTGACTTACCATAGGCCAGGCTGGAGTCGATTTGAGCCTGCTTTGGCATTGCAATGGCTGTAGTAATTTTAAGCATGTTTTGTGAATTGCAATTGTGTCACTCTGTTGTGGGTGTTTGTTTTGTATTACACATCCTCCCAAATCCCTCCTTAATTCTCTCTAACCCCCTGCTATTAAGTACGAATTATTTCTCATTTTCCTGCCACTCCCCCTTGTTCCTCCCATGTTTGCTACTAATTGATATACCTACATGTTAATTGACATCTGCCCCCTAGGTGGCGATCTCCACAAAAAAGATAGGAAAGGTGGTCATCTGACCATAGGTTTGTGAACTGCATTTTGTAGTGCATGTGTAGGACTACTGTAGTACTACCTTATATACTACAAAATATAGTCTGTGACTCAGGTCCCACATCTTCATGCTTGTGCATCACAGGATAGCATCTGGGACCATATGGGCTCGGGTCATCAGAGTCTTCCAGAATCAATAAACCCTGATATGGTATGTTACTGTTAGTTTACGTTGCATCTTGCCTTGCATGCCCAGAAGAGGATTATGAAAGTTTTACAAAGAATTTAAGTAAAAAAAGGTTTTCCTTTCGGGAATAATTATATAGCGCTCAGCTCATTCACTCATAACACACAATTACCAACCCTTTGTGGGGTTCAAACTCTCTCCATCGTCCAGTGAAACACTTACAAGAACAATTTTCATGAAAAAACAGACTATTTATTTGCTTGATAATATAAAAAATACCATCGGTATAGTCATTGATACATCCAGTACACAATCTTCATTACAATTGAATTTACAAAACTAAAAACTATCAGCCAGATTAATCATTCTCCCATTTTGCGAGCCCCTAATAGCGATTCATAAGGAATCGCTATTAAGGACTTGCAAAACGGGATTCATGTAGGAATTGCAAAAAATATTGCGATTCCTACATATTCCTTATTTGCGATTAGCAAATTGCTAATCGCAAATAAGGAATAACTCCCCATGCATTCGCAAATAAGGATGCGATTTCAAGGGTGCAGGGGTGTCCAAAGGACACCCTGTAGCACCCCTGAAATGTAATCTACATTGGTGTTGCGCACACACATGTCCAAAGGACATGTGTGTGTGTAACATGCAACTTAGAAAAATGCATTTAAATGCATTTTTCTAAGTTTTTGCTATTTACCACGAGGTCTGACCTCTCGGTAAATAGCGGCTCAAAATTGCAATTTCGCAATTTTAAAATGATTCATGAATAGCATTTAAGGAATCTCAAATAGAGATTCCTTAAATGCAATTCTTCGCAAATGTGCAAATTCTTTAATAGCGAATTTTGTATTTGGGATGATGAATCCCAAATGCAAAAATTGCACTCGCAAAAGGCAAGATTCTGAGAATCTTGCCCTTTGCAAGTGCAATTTAGCTTGATGAATCAGGCTGTAACAGCCAGATTCATCATTCTCCCGTTTTGCGAGCCCCTAATAGCGATTCATAAGGAATCGCTATTAAGGGCTTGCAAAACGGGATTCATGTAGGAATTGCAAAAAATATTGCGATTCCTACATGTTCCTTATTTGCGATTAGCAAATTGCTAATCGCAAATAAGGAATAACTCCCCATTCATTCCTATAGGCCTACAGGCCCATAGGAATGAATGGGGAGTTATTCCTTATTTGCGATTAGCAATTAGCTAATCGCAAATAAGGATGCGATTTCAAGGGTGCAGGGGTGTCCAAAGGACACCCTGTAGCACCCCTGAAATGTAATCTACATTGGTGTTGCGCACACACATGTCCAAAGGACATGTGTGTGTGTAACATGCAACTTAGAAAAATGCATTTAAATGCATTTTTCTAAGTTTTTGCTATTTACCACGAGGTCTGACCTCTCGGTAAATAGCGGCCCAAAATTGCAATTTCGCAATTTTAAAATGATTCATGAATTGCATTTAAGGAATCTCAAATAGAGATTCCTTAAATGCAATTCTTCGCAAATGTGCGAATTCTTTAATAGCGAATTTTGCATTTGGGATGATGAATCCCAAATGCAAAAATTGCACTCGCAAAAGGCAAGATTCTGAGAATCTTGCCCTTTGCAAGTGCAATTTAGCTTGATGAATCAGGCTGAATATATACAATTAAAAATGTCTATTTCACAAAAGGTGGCACAGGAGAAAGAATAGTGGGGGAAGACAGTGAACTTTGTCTTATTCTTGTTAATTTGAACCCAATGTGGGCAACACACATTAGGGCTTATCTTCCCTCTAACCAAATGTTTGTTGACCACTCCAAATTTAACAAATGTACAATGCGTCGACGTGTTTCGGAAGCTTTCGCTGATTCTAGCCTTTAACATTTGTTAAATTTGGGGTGGTCAACAAACGTTTGGTTAGAGGGAAGATAAGCCCTACTGTGTGTTGCCCACATTGGGTTCAAATTAACAAGAATAAGACAAAGTTCACTGTCTTCCCCCACTATTCTTTGCCCTGTGCCATCTTTTGTGAAATAGAAATTTTTAATTGTATATATTGTTTTTAGTTTTGTAAATTCAATTGTAATGAAGATTGTGTACTGAATGTATCAATGACTATACCGATTAAATTGGAAGAATTTATCGCAAAATCTGAGTCCATACAAAACAAGAACATAGCCTTAGTGCTAGAAACACTCAGCTCACTATTAACAAAAGAGAAGTCAATCAAATGTTCATTAAAATCGACTAATAACGAAAATGAATATCCTGAAAATCTGCCTCAATATAACAACTACAAACAGCCTTCACTTATCTCCCCGTTGGGTCTAGCCCTAGACGCTTCTAATGAAAACTTAAATGTACCTAATATTACTGCATCAGCAGCAGTCCCAGTCCCATTTGTCGATTCCGAGCCCCCTCTAGTTGAAACCGACGAAGCGAATGGGCGGCAGAGGGCCTATGCATGGATAAACATATTGCCGAGCACGGAACCCCAAGGCCTATAGTTGCACAAAACATGCCTATAAATGATCTCCCAGAAAAATCTAACCCGAAACCCGCAAAAAAACGATTTACATTAACCTTTCTCCTGAATCTCATCCATTCACAATAGTTATGATAGGTGTCCCAAAATTGAGTGAGGGGAAAACAGAAACACAAGGGGAATTAAAAAATAAGGTGAGCCATTGGCTAACCACATATAGACCGCTTTCTCCAAATCTTGACGGTCGCATAGCCCATGTCAGGAGGGTAGATTGGGTGGGATATAGATTCAAGTCCACCGAAGGAGATTGTATCATTGTTACATTTAAAAGCCCTCGTGTGGCAAGCTACATCACCCGATGGAGGGTTAGTTCTGTAAACAGTCTGATCCGCACCATGGACCTCAGATATTTCTATCCCTCAAATGACCCAGGGTCAAATACTAGGCACCTATATCCCCAGGGGACCAGAAAGGGTTCTATCCCAATAATAATCAACATCAAAATTGGGATATTGCAGGCAATTATAACCATTACAACATAGGGAGGGAAGGCATATATCAGGCATCTCAGCAGGAATACCCCCTTTCTACATACACGAACAATCAGTACAATGTTTCAACCTCAAATAGATTTAATCCTTTTTATGAGCAGTGTGACTTGGAAGGGGTTGATTGACTACCTGACCCACGAACCCCCCCTGTATACAAAGCCAACGCCAACCACGAAACCACATTTGTTAAAAGTGATGGTACAAAGGGCCCAAATGACCTTAACACCACAAAGAGTCTTCCACTGTTTGAGCAGACGGGCCCAGATACAAGAATCTTATCAGCATGCCCCCCTACACAAATCAGATCAGAAATAATCGCAGATTACTCAGAGGCTCCTATTCGTGAACTAACTGACACAGAACAAAATTATAACCTCACTGAAGACCTTGTTGCCAAACGATCAGAGTCTATCCACCCAAAATTTACCAACCCTGTTATCATGGACACCGAGCTTGAAGTAGATACTAGCTTCCCCTGTAACACAAGTTTGGTCTCCTGGAACACGGCAGGCCTGGCTGACAAAATCTATGATCCCACCTGGTTGTCCTTCGTTAAACAATACGCAGTGATATGCCTGCAAGAAACATGGATGGTGCATAGCAACACTGCCCATATCGAGGGATACCAACGTTTTTTTACCCCTGCTGTACCCTCTAGTAGTGGAAGAGCAAGAGGGGGCCTGGCAATTTTCATAAGTTTGGCTCTCACCCACCATAAAAACATCCGACACACAGGCAATAGGAATATCCAAGCTCTCGACCTGAAAAGGGGTAAACACACCTGGACCCTAATTAATTTCTACAACGCAATAAATCAGTCTGGAGAATGTAATCTATTAAAGCTGAGTGACTTTCTTACAGATAACGAATGGTCTTTGTCGAGTAAACTGCTGATTGCCGGTGATCTCAACACCCACCCTGTGGGAACCCGGGAGAGACGCCCATGGGTCAGCTAGGATGCAATAGCTTAAATGGTTTTCACTTTGACCACTCCAGGCGTGGAACCCTGCTCAATAACTTGATGGATAAAAATAATCTAATTACAGCCATGTCTGTGACGGCGGAGCACACTCTCTTCGAAGTTCCCACATATAAAGGCAACACAAATGGCTCGTATATAGACCATATTCTGTTATCTACGGATCTTGCTAACTTCGCCTCGTACTTTCGCATTCAATTAAAGGCCCACAGTGATCATAACCCGATTTCCATCGTTTTGGGTGGTGGGATTCTTGATTTGCGAAAACGCAGCGAAGGCTGGGGAACTACGAAGTGCATAAATGGAAAACGTCGATTGAAATGGTCAATGGTGGATTGTGATAACCTATACAACTCGATAAACAATCTCTGCAGTTCTGATTTTTTAATTTGTTTGTCACCTACATCAACCCCAGGCCAAACTTTGTTAGCATATGACGGGATTGCGGATAAGGTGGGGTCCCTGTTGACGATACCAGCAAATGGGCAAGTCGGAGGGAACCCAAAGTGGTTCGACCATTCTTGCACCAAAGCAAATAGAGACCTCAAGATGGCATTAAAAGCTAGACCAAGAGACCCGGCCTGTATCAAGGTCACGCGAGTACTATATAAAAAAGCTATCGCCCTAAGGAAAAAAGAGATAAAGGAAAAAACCTGGGAGTCCCTCTTGGATCCCAATACCTTGGGCAATAGCGCAAGGTTCTAGGAAATCATTAATAAACCTCTGTTTGACGACCCAAGTAACATGGCCCTCGGCACAAATATCCCAGAGGAAGACTGGGTCACTCATTTTATCACTATTTTTAAAAGTGATAAGCCACAGACAGTGTATAATTCTATTACTCCTATGGAGAACTTTTTACAATTCTCAATAGACGAGGTAGGAAAAGGTATTCAAGGCCTAACTTGTAACAAGGCCCCGGGCCTGACGGCCTCCCCCCAGATCTCTTTAAATCATGTCCAACACTATGGGCTCCAGTCCTTACCGCAGTAATCAATGCTGCAGCAGCTTCTGGTTGTCCCAAATCGTGGGGAACTTCCACTATAGTTCCCGTATTTAAAAAAGGAGATCGCAATAACCCACTTTGCTACAGGCCTATCCGCTATATGTATCAACAAACCATTTTGCATTTCCTAAATAGCGAATTTTAAGGAATCGCTATTTAGGAAATGCAAAACGGTATGTATGTACAAAATCGCTTTCCAATAGCGATTCCTTAGCATTCCTAATTTGAGATTAGCAAATTGTCATTCGCAAATTACCCCTTCATTTCCATGGGCCAAGAGGCCCATAGGAATGAAAGTGCAATTTGCGATTAGCAATTTGCTGATCGCAAATTAGGGATTTTTCCAAGGGTGCAGGGGTGTCTCAAGAACACCCTGCTGCACCCCTGAAAAAGACATTTGGGGGCATATGGCGCACATACATGCCCTAAGGGCATGTATGGGCGTCATGTGGCACCTTTGGTTTTATTCAAAAAAGCTTTTTGATAAGAATTCGCAAATTACCACCAACTAGAAGTTGGTGGTAATTTGCTAATCCTTAATGGCATTTTTTCCATAATATTTGTTTGATACATTGCATTTAAGGAATTGCAAAATTTGCAATTCCTTAAGTGCAATCGCAAAATAAGGATTAGCAAATTTTGCTAATCCTTATTTTGCATCAAACTTGTTTGATACATTCCATTTGTCTATTTAGCATTCGCAAAGGCCGAAATTCGCAGAATTTCGGCCTTTGCGAATGCTAAATAGCTTGATACATATAGCGGTTAATCCCTAATTAATTCTGTAGCTAAAGTAGTAGGGGGTGTAATTTTAAATAGATTAACAGCTTGGGCAGATGAAAACAATGTAATTTCCCCAATTCAATACGGATTCAGGCCAGGTCATTCAACAATTACCCAGTGTCTGAACCTGTACATGATTATGGGGAAATATAGCATGGCCAGGAAAGGTACAATTCACATGGCATTCATGGATCTATTGACGGCTTTCGACTGTGTGGACCGAGGTAGACTATGGGATGTCTTGGCCAAAATGGGCATAGAACAAAACCTAATTAACATCTTAGCCGACATGCACTCTGACACAAGAGCAAATGTCAGATACACACAAGACTTAATAGTAACTAGGAACTTTGGAATACACCGGGGCGTTCGCCAACGCTGTATTTTAGCCCCATTCCTTTTTAATCTGGATATTAATGATCTTGAGGAGTGTCTCCTGGGTACTGGAGTTGACTACCCCTATGTTGGTCGGAAAGGACTGCCGGTACTGCTTTATGCAGACGATGCAGTCCAGGACTGCTACAGGCCTACAAACTTTGCTATAAGCGTTTCATGACTTTATGAAGTCACGGGATTTGAGTATTAATAACTCAAAATCCTATGTCATGAAGGTAGGCTTGGGGAACAAAAAGCCAAACTCTTTTTATATCAATGGAGGTAAAATCCCCGTGGCAAAGACATTTTCTTACTTGGGTGTCCTCTTTGACCATCAGCTGAATTGGGGACCTGCATTACAGAGGAAAATGGGTGAGGTAACCAGGGCTAATGCAGCAATACATGACTTTGCTAGAAAAATGGGAAACAGCCCGGTGGCTGCATTACTTCAACTTTACCAAGCAAAAAGCCTAGCTATTGCATGTTACGGAAGTGAGCTATGGGGGTTCACCTCGACTAGAGGGCTAGAGGTTGCAAAAAACAGTTTTTTAAAACAGGTTCTGAGGGTACCAAGGAGCACGGGTAACTTCTCAGTCCATGAAGAACTAGGCGTGCCCTATTTGAGCGACAGAATAGCCGTAAATCCCATACTTTGTTGGCTGAACTGTTGGACAAATACTGAAATACCCCTTACCCAACAAATTCTGAAAGAAGCACTAATATGGGAAAATGGCCTTAAGGTCCCATGGCTCAGATATATTAGTAAATGCCTATCCGACCTAGGTCGCCCTGACCTTTTTGCATCCCCAGAACTAATCACCAAATCTGATGTTGTTTATGTGAAGAAGACCTTCATAGCCTCTTGGCTTTTAGCCCGTGAGGAGGCTGAATTAAAAAAAGACAGTGTCCGGAAACATATGTGATTAAACACTTGTTTACAAATGGAACCGTACCTGTCATGGCCCCTGTCAGGTTATGATCGCTTCCTGCTTTCGAGGTTTCGACTTGACCTATTCCATCTTTTATTGGCTATACCGAGGGGGGCCCATCGAGGCCAAGTGTTGCCACCTTGCGGCTGCGACGAAAAGTCTCCGCAAGACTTGGCACACTTCTTATTTATCTGCCCGTTTTATCTTGTTCCAAGGAAGTTATACCTAAAACCTATCCTCAAACAATTGAACTTTGTACAAATCCGCCCAGCACTTTATTACCTCCAATTACTAAGCTATGACTGCTCTTTATTTGTATGCAGCTTTCTTAAACTTGCAATTAGATTTAGGGCAAGTATGGAGGGATAAATGTGCCGTGCCGAGAGAAACATTTTATATTTATAACCATGCATATCTATACATTTTTACTGTATATACTGTCTGTAATCTTTTCACTTAAAGTGAATTTTAATAACACATGATTTTTAAGTGTTAAATTGTAAATCTTTATTGAAATGTACTTTTATGGATGTTACTATGAACATTCGAATAAAGCTTTTTGACTTGACTTGACTATACCGATGGTATTTTTTATATTATCAAGCAAATAAATAGTCTGTTTTTTCATAAAAATTGTTCTTGTAAGTGTTTCACGTGACGATGGAGAGAGTTTGAACCCCACAAAGGGTTGGTAATTGTGTGTTATGAGTGAATGAGCTGAGCGCTGTATAATTATTCCCAAAAGGAAAACCTTTTTTTACTTAACGGTAACTTGGTGCTCTATTTCCTTTTGGTTTACAAAGAGCCCCTCTCGTTTGTTTAAAGATTACAAAGAATTTATACAGTACGTAGAGTGGTACACCTTTAGTACACTTTTACATACTCTTGCATGCCTTTATTAACTGGCCCCAGAACATCTAAAATGGTGATAAAATGTGAATATTAATTTAATGTTTGCGTGGTGTCACTTTACAAAGGCCTGTAAGAATAAGAAAAAGAGTACTCTCCATTACTTCTAAATTTTGTGAATCAGACCCATAAAATATTCTTCCATTGGTGGGCTTTTCTTTGTTTGTTGGATGGAGTGAGGGTAGGAGTGGAAGATTTGGCGAGGTATCTGCATTTGTTAATTGCTTTGTTCATCTTGTCTAGGGTGGAGGTAGGTTTGGGAGATTTGGAGAGGTGCTTCTTTGTATCTGCATTTGTTCATTCTTGGATAGGGTGGGGTGGCAGTTTTGGGGAGGAGTTTCTTTGTTTCTGCATTGGTTCATTCTTGGATAGAGTGAGGGCAGGAGTGGAAGATTTGGAGAGGTGGTTTGTTTATGCGTGTGTTCATTTTTGGATAGAGTGAGAAGGGTGGACGTTTTTGAGGAGTGTTTCTTTGTTTCTGCTTTGTTCATTCTTGGATAAAGTGAGGGTAGGAGTGGAAGATTTGGAGAGGTGCTTTGTTTCTGCATCTTTTCGTTCTTGGATAGAGTGAGCGTGGAAGATTTGAAGACACTTCTTTGTTTCTGTATTTGTTCATCCTTGAATAGAGTTAGGTGGGACAGAAGATTTGGAGAAGTGCTTCTTTGTTTCTGCATCTGTTTGTTCTTTGATTCAGTGAGGGTAGGAGTGGAAGATTTACAAAGGTGTTTCTTTGTTTCTGCATCTTTTCGTTCTTGGATAGAGTAAGGTGGGGCAGAAGGTTTGGAGAGTTGTTTCTTTGTCTCTGCTTTGTTTATTCTGGGATACAGTAAGGTGGGGCAGAAGACTTGGAGAGGTGTTTCTTTATTTCTGCGCATTTTTGTTCTTGGATAGAGTCAGGGTAGGAGTTGAAGACTTGGAGAGGTGTTTCTTTATTTCTGCGCATGTTTGTTCTTGGATAGAGTCAGGGTAGGAATTGAAGATTTGGAGAGGTGTTTCTTTGTTTCTGCATCTTTTCGTTCTGGGATAGAGTAAGGTGGGGCAGAAGATTTGGAGAGTTGTTTCTTTGTTTCTGCGTATGTTTGTTCTTGGATAGAGTGACGGTAGGAGTGGAAGATTTGGAGAGGTGTTTCTTTGTTTTTGCATCTTTTCGTTCTTGGATAGAGTGAGGATGGAAACTTTGAAGAGGCGCTTCTTTGTTTCTGCATCTTTCGTTCTGGGATAGAGGAAGATGGGGCAGAAGAATTGGAGAGGTGTTTCTTTTTTTCTGCTTTGATTATTCTTGGATTGGGTAAGGTGGGGCAGAAGATTTGGAGAGGTGTGTCTTTGTTTCTGTGTGTGTTTGTTCTTGGATAGAGTGAGGGTAGAAGTGAATGATTTGGGGAGGTGTTTCTTTGTTTCTGCATCTTTTCGTTCTTAGAAAGAGTGAGGGTGGAAGATTTTGGAGAGGCGCTTCTTTGTTTCTGCATCTTTCCGTTCTGGGGTAGAAAGAGGTGGGGCAGAAGATTTGGAGAGGTGTTTCTTTGTTTCTGCTTTGTTTATTCTTGAATAGATTAAGGTGAGGCAGAAGATTTGGAGAGGTGTTTCTCTGTTTCTGTGTATGTTTGTTCTTGGATAGAGTGAGGGTAGGAGTGGAAGATTTGGAGAGGTGTTTCTTTGTTTATGTGTATGTTTGCTTTTGGATAGAGTGAGGATAGGAGTAGAAGATTTGGAGAGGTGTTTCTTTGTTTCTGCATCTTTTCGTTCTTGGATAGAGTGAGAGTGGAAGATTTGGAGAGGTGTTTCTTTGTTTCTGCATCTTTTCGTTCTTGGATAGAGTGAGAGTGGAAGATTTGGAGAGGTGTTTCTTTGTTTCTGCATCTTTTCGTTCTTGGATAGAGCGAGGGTGGAAGATTTGGAGAGGTGTTTCTTTGTTTCTGCTTTGTTTATTCTTGAATAGGGTTAGGTGGGGCAGAAGATTTGGAGAGGTGTTTCTTTGTTTTTCTGTATGTTTGTTCTTGCCTACAGTGAGGGTAGGAGTGGAAGATTTGGAGAGGTGTTTCTTTGTTTCTGCATCTTTTCGTTCTTGGATAGAGTGAGAGTGGAAGATTTGGAGAGGTGTTTCTTTGTTTCTGCATCTTTTCGTTCTTGGATAGAGTGAGGTGGAAGATTTGGAGAGGTGTTTCTTTGTTTCTGCATCTTTTCGTTCTTGGATAGAGTGAGGGTGGAAGATTTGGAGAGGTGTTTCTTTGTTTCTGCTTTGTTTATTCTTGAATAGGGTTAGGTGGGGCAGAAGATTTGGAGAGGTGTTTCTTTGTTTCTCTGTATGTTTGTTCTTGCCTAGAGTGAGGGTAGGAGTGGAAGATTTGGAGAGGTGTTTCTTTGTTTCTGCATCTTTTCGTTCTTGGATAGAGTGAGAGTGGAAGATTTGGAGAGGTGTTTCTTTGTTTCTGCATCTTTTCGTTCTTGGATAGAGTGAGGTGGAAGATTTGGAGAGGTGTTTCTTTGTTTCTGCATCTTTTCGTTCTTGGATAGAGTGAGGGTGGAAGATTTGGAGAGGTGTTTCTTTGTTTCTGCTTTGTTTATTCTTGAATAGGGTTAGGTGGGGCAGAAGATTTGGAGAGGTGTTTCTTTGTTTCTCTGTATGTTTGTTCTTGCCTAGAGTGAGGGTAGGAGTGGAAGATTTGGAGAGGTGTTTCTTTGTTTCTGCATCTTTTCGTTCTTGGATAGAGTGAGAGTGGAAGATTTGGAGAGGTGTTTCTTTGTTTCTGCATCTTTTCGTTCTTGGATAGAGTGAGGGTGGAAGATTTGGAGAGGTGTTTCTTTGTTTCTGCATCTTTTCGTTCTTGGATAGAGCGAGGGTGGAAGATTTGGAGAGGTGTTTCTTTGTTTCTGCTTTGTTTATTCTTGAATAGGGTTAGGTGGGGCAGAAGATTTGCAGAGGTGTTTCTTTGTTTCTCTGTATGTGTGTTCTTGCCTAGAGTGAGGGTAGGAGTGGAAGATTTGGAGAGGTGTTTCTTTGTTTCTGTGTATGTGTTTTCTTGGATAGAGTGAGGGCAGGAGTGGAAGATTTAGAGAGGTGTTTCTTTGTTTCTGCATTTGTTTGTTATTGTATTCTAAGGTTTGATATGCTGTGGTTGAACATTAATTGCTGCAACTTTTCGTTATGCCATTTACTCTGGAGTATTGTCCTTATCATTGTTTCACCTGTATTGTAAATACAGTGAAAACCCGAGAGTATATAGTAGCCTACTGTACTGTACTTGAATTGCATAAAAAAATTGTTTAGAAATAAGGTAAATAGATCCGGAGTGGAAGGGATTAAACCCGTGCAGTGAGAAATGAGTGCTCCATGAAATAAGTAACATCCTCACCTTGGCCTGTACTCCGGGCACCTGGCCTACTCACAGGTGTACAGAACTGACAAGCTGCCAACCCCTGTGTTTACACAGATAGTCCTTAGGGACATGTGGGGACAGGTGGTGCCAGGAGGGCACCTGCTCTCCCTTGGCAGACAATCATGCGGTGCTGTTCATGTCTGGAACAGAAGGCACCTGACCTATAATTTTGCATTAGATGGAAAAAAAGAAAAAAATATTTCCACGGAAGTGCCAGAGCTAAGCAAACACGAGAACGCTTGGGCACCTTGTCTTAAGCAAGCAGTACCTATTAGGTGAGTTTGAGGTATGGCGCAATGGGCATGCCATATCACACCACTGTGGAGTGATTATAT
Organism: Lissotriton helveticus; assembly: GCF_964261635.1. Taxonomy (NCBI): domain Eukaryota; kingdom Metazoa; phylum Chordata; class Amphibia; order Caudata; family Salamandridae; genus Lissotriton; species Lissotriton helveticus. Next base: position 169,204,064 of record NC_136059.1, on the reverse strand, counting down.
ACGGCAGAGGTCTTCAAAGTTTTTGATGCCGAGACCCCCTTGTCAATCTTTTTTAGGAGTAAGGCCCCCTCCTGACAAAAATTTCAAGAACCTGGTAATCATCATCGATACCCATAAACACCCCAATTCCCACACACATTTTCTTTACAGTAGAGAAATATTATTAAACAGTGTTTAGCAAACCAATGGTCAGTGAGCGTGGGGGCGCGGTCAAAGTTGTAGCTAAAAACAAAGGGCCTCATTTATGAGGAATTGGCGTAGGACAGCGCTGCAAGTCTTCTTGCTGCGCTGCCCTACGCCAATGTGAAATGGCAGAAATGTATCATATAGGCAGGATTGTTTTTGTGCAGGAATGGGCACCGTCCCTCACAACAACAATCCTGAGAGATGTTTTCCTCTGCAGAATGCAGCACAGATGGAAAGAGGAAAAAATGAGGAGAAATGTTTTCACTGAGGAGACTTACATTTTTAGTGCTACCTCAGGTTTAAGTGATTTTGAAAAAATGGTGCAGTATCAAAATCCATGGGTGTTGTGTGGCAACCCCCACGCAGCGCCCATGGAACACCTCCTTGATGTAGAGTTAGGGAAGGCAGCGACTTTCCCTGCTTTGTCTAACTCCATATCTATAAGGGCATGCAAAGCCATGCAGAATGGCTTTACACCACCTCATAAGTATGGTTGAGACGCTTGCCCTTCCGAAGCATAAAAAAAATGGCTGTTCTGGCGGCAGAAGCCTCTCATAAATAAGCCCCAAATATTCTGCATGTTTTTTAGGTCTTTCACCATGAGGTACCTACATATAAAATAATGGGCAGGTAAATGAAATATAAATGTAAAAAGTTGTTACTTAGTGGGAAATGCACTGAACTGCAGTGAAGAAGTGTGGCTCACTGGTTAGAGGAGGCAGACCCTGAAGCAGAGGTCAGACCCGGGACCAGGGATCAATTCCCGATGCGGGAAGGTCTTGAGCCCAAATGTCCATGGACTTGATAATTCTCGCTTCGGTTGCGGCGGGCTGCCTGGCTTTCACCTTGGGGATGCCCAGTAGGGGTCATCTCACAGGGAAAAAGCCAGGACGGGTTCCCAAAGCAAGTACCTTGAGACCTTGCTATATAAGAACCTTTGACATTTGACTGTAGTACATTATGAAACCTCTATTAGTTCATGCACTGCAGAGGTCTGTGTGTAACCAGAGAGACACAGAATTAAATCTTGGTTGGTGCAGGGGAGAATATTGTATTTTTAGTGCTATGAGGTCACAGCCTGTGACAGAAAGCACTATGAGTATGTAAGTTATTATTTTATATTTGCATTGCATTACACACAGTAAAATATAGACTGATACAAACAAGTTTTACAATAAAATGGCGTTTCCAAAATGTATATTTTGGTAATACCAGGGAGTATGTAATGCAATTTCTTTTTTTACATAACTGTCCTTCCAACATCTCCTTTGGGGTACTAAGGGCTGCTGTGCAAGTACAATTACGATTAAAAACAAACACTTCAGTTGTTAAATCTTTGCACTACCACAAAAAAACAACAACTCTTTGTTATCACAAAGCTTGAAGTTGAAGTGATTCACCAGGTTGCAAGCACCCTTTGCACTTGTAGATTAACTAATGGGACACATTTGTATTTCTTTCAGGCGAGCAGGCACCCTGGCACGAAAGTTTTTCACAGCACAGGAGACTCAGCTTAAGCATTTTAAACGAAGGAAATTAGCTGTGCCAGGACGGCTATCTTTTTCCAAAATCAAAGCAAATGTTTTAGAATCCAAGCACAAGTGAGGCTGGGGAATGCGCGACCCCCTTCCCAGGACTCCACGGCCCTTCTGGGGGTCACACCCCACAGATTGAAGACGCCTGATAAACGGTTTTGTTTTGTTGTGTGATGTGAGACCCTCTGCGCATATGTCGCTAGAAAAGACCTGGACAATCTTAAATCTACAGCAAGTCGAAGTAAAGCATCGAACGTGGAAGGGCGAGATTTTGATCGATACCTTATCACTATAGATCTAAACCCCGATCTGGTCGACTGAACCTTTGTTGCCTGTCATTGAAGGAAGAAAGTGCCTCTCTTACCAAGTTAGTTCACCCAATAAAGGACTCCGCTCCAAAAGATCACAAACAACTTCTAGCTTTCAAAAGTTTATTGTAAGGTTAGGATAAGCTGCAAATACAGGCATCTCAGAATGAGATTCACGAGATACACAGGTCCAACTACATACATGTGCTCTCTGAAAGCCCTCAGACGAGCAACGGAAATTACCAGCACAAGTTCTAAGAATAATAAAGCTATCAGCATTGACGCATATTGAGATCTCTCCTTCATTTAAGTTGGAGGAAAACACACAGGTTAGGCTGTCCCTACCCTGCTCTAGATGGTATCCCTACTTAACCAAGTCTCAACCTAACAAAAGGTGTCAGCAGTGAATGACCCCCAAGGGAAGTCACTCACTCTTAGTCTCTTGGTGAAAACCTATAGTTCTCCAGTCATGACCCCTCTCTGCCTACCCATCCGCTCTCTAAAGGGTCCTCAGGCATCTGCTCTAACTCCACCCAGGGGTGCTGTCCCTAATACAAAATAGTCAACAACATTTGAGACGCCCCTCGTGAGACGCCCCTCACGTGGTGTAGCTTCTGGCTTTTTCCATGCTGCTTTGTATTGGGCCTCATACGTTGGAGTTGACCTTGCTTCTCAGACTCTTCTCCGGCCCGCTGATACCCCTTAAAACATTCCGGAACCCTCCTCCATGTCTGGGCCGTCTACTGAACAGACCTCTATTCATATTATTTATAATCGGATCCCCCCTTTTCTCTTGCAGACAGACATCTGCAGCCAAGAACCCAACTCTCATAGACTTCCAAAAAGGTTCGCAACATTTCTTGGCCCAGACCAGTACGTGTAAATCAATGTTAAAACATTTCAGGCCTACAGCATTTCTCATAATGATTATAGCATTCAACTTCTTCATTAATTAAAGCATGTTAATACTCTTATTCTATTATTCAGTAAACACATCTATAAATCATGACCCATTAATGCAATGACCAAAACATTAGTTCAATCTATGTCGTGAAAAGAAACACCTTCCCCTTCCCTTCTAGCTCTGGCCCTGAGGCCTACCACATTCTGCGTTTAACCACATGCCATCTTACATTTTAACAGCTACACGACATGGATTCAGGAATAATCACATCTAATAAAATCATATAGTGTCACACATTTCTGTATTAGTTCCACTTCTACTTAAATCTCTACATTAGCTATACATTCAGAATATAATTGCAGATACTACTAGCACTCATGGCATTTCTCCTCATGATTTGTGCTTACTACAGGTAAGTGTGATGCACTCATACATTTAGGTCTGTTTGCGCTCTCTCAGTTCCCCCCTTTGATGACCTCTCGGGGTCATCACTAACATTTAAACTGCAGTTATTGCTAGCATAACTTGTCTCTGCGTTTCCAGAGCCCTCAGACTCCTGTACTGATTATCTTGTATGGCAGCCAATCTCTGCAGCTGCTCTCTTTGGGCCCTTTCTGACCTTCTTGCTCTGTACCATTTGAATACCCTCACCAATCCCCACAATATGATCCCACAGATCAATATTATGATGATAGGTTTTAGTATATACCACACAAAGCTTTTGCCTAGGGTGGAGATCCACCCTCCAACTTCACTCATTCCGTGGCCCACCTTTTCCCAGACATTTTCTCTACTCAAGTCTTCGATCTCCTTATGAATATCAGTTATGTTCCTAATAACTTTCTCAAGGGGCTTCGAATTGTCTGGAATGTAAGTACAACATTCCTGGACCTTCAAAGCCTTACAGACTCCGCCCTCTTTTGCTAGTAGGACGTCTAACGCAAGACGGTTCTGAAGAACCATAGCCCTTATCGATTGCATCTCTCCTTCTACCAGCATTAAGGACTGAGCAGTGCTGGCAGACAACCTGTCGACGACTGTTGCCAGTCGTCTAATTTTAACATCATTAAGGATTAGTCCCAAAAGAGGGAACACAGCTCCAAAGACATCTCCAACCATTTCTGCATCTCCTATATCTCTCCTTCCCCTCGATGATGTCTTGCCCTCGATGATCTCTAAGTCTTGTGCATGATATATTTTGGGGAAGACAATTGCTAGGTAACATGATCCATACCAGTTGTCAGGTAGTCTCACGTAGGCATTTCTTCCACATACAAAATACACATTTGGAATCACTTGCATTCCCTTCAGGAAATCTTTAGTATAGTACTCTATATTGAAAGCATGTTCACAGCTGACTTCTCCCACGTATACATTTTCGTAATACGTTTTGGCTCGGTGAAGACATAGCTTTCCTTTCTGCGTCTTATCTAAAGCTATTGGACCACTACTACCCTTTCTCTTGTGTGCCTTCTCTTCCTCGGTCCAATCTGTTTTCCATTGTCCTGATTTTTTCAAAATCTTTTGTCTCCTGTAACGATCATCCACCTGCCCTATGAACTTCTTCTCGACTTCTGACACTTTGCATGTCAGGTTGTTTCTACGGGCATGTGAAGTATCTAAGGTAATCCAAGGAATGAAGAACTTGGCCAATCTGTCTTCACTCTTCCAGTAGTCCCATTTGTTCATCTGCTTATAATTTGGGACTTCTGGCAACACTGAATCATAGTTGGAGAAATAGTATTCAAAACTATCTCTCCCATAAAATATACTAAGCAATAAGCTACATGTAATGCCATATGTCAGCGGGAGGTGATGATATCTAATGCCTTCATCTACAGACGCCGGCAACTGCATGCAGACGTAACAGTCCTTAACCTCCATGGCATCCACGTATTCATATAAGAGTTTAGCATAAGCATTTGACCTAAAGTCTCCTTGGGACTCATCTACGTGTAACCTGCGGGCTTCTGCAGCTAATAACGCTTTCTCTTGAGTGTTTTCCCTTTTCTCACCAGCAACAGTGGGTGTAAGCGTTTCTACAGATTTCACATCAGTTACCTTCGCCTCTTCCTCATGTCCCTTTACATAAGAAATTGTTACCACTAAAGCTATTAATATTATCACTCCTACTATTAGTGTACCTATTATACATTTAGCTCTGCGGTTCTGGGTGCCGGCTTCCATTTCGTCAGACAATATGGCTCTCTCTTATCTTGGCACAAAGTTCTTTTCTTCTCGTTCCTTTACAGTCTCTTTTTACTCTTTTTGTCTTTAGAATCCACACAACTGGAAGCTGACAACCTTCTTCGCAAAGGTCCTTTAACAGTTCAATACAGACAACCCTAGCCCTGCTCCATCAACTCAAGGGAAGTTCCCTAATATTCTCTGCTTCCTGGGCGCTAGGTAATCTTCTTTTTCTGATCGCTTTATTTACAAAGTCCTTTAAGCATCTACTATCAGGTTTGTGCCTGCAGCTTCGATAGCAAAGTTCAGTATTTCCAAACGAAGATTGTGCTCTTCATGGGCTGTTATCGTTGTACCAAAGTCGGGGAATTGCAATTCTGAGAGAAACATGTGTTTTAACTTGCTGAGGCGGGGAGGTCTGGGGAGCATGAATGTTAGTGACCCTTCTTGTTCGACTCCGGGTACCAACAGTCGTATTTCCACGGTGACGATGGGCTCAGAACTGGACACCACCACCGCTCGAATCCTCCCTGTCTCCTGTTTCACAGACATTTGTCGCCAGATATGTCCACTCAGGTGTGGAGTATCTTCTGCTAGGCACACGCACTCTTCTTGACCTTCTTCGGTCCGGTGCTTCCGCGCCCTGAGCACTTTCTTCCGGGTCTGAGTCTTCTGATATCGGAGGAAGGGTTATCTCTGGAGTTGACCTCAGGCTAGAGCTCCTTCTTTGCGGCCAATTAGCTTCTCCACGTGCCCTTCTACTCCTTCTCCTTCTTGTCTGTTCTCGCTCTCTGTCAGACCTGTCAGTGTCTGACTCGTACTCCCAGCTACTTTCTCCTTCTGTAGCGTCGTCTGTTTCGCTGTTGTACTGACCGTCCTCAGCTTGGTCAGACTCGTTCCCTGCTTCCGCTGGCACCTCTACAGCTTGGCTAGCCCCCTCTATGGCTTCTCGGTCCTCTGCTGGACGTCTATCCGAGAGAGGAGCTGTTTCTTCCCGAGGTGCTGGAACCCTTCGCGTATGTGACGCGTGGATCCAATTGGGCAGGCCTCCCACCTTCACAGCCGTGTTCGTGATCAGAATGATCTGGAAGGGCCCACGCCAACGAACATCCAAGCAGCTTCTTCTCACATGTTTTTTCACCAGGACCCAGTCCCCAGGGTACAGGTCATGGCACGGGCCCTGGCACGATGGAACCTCGGCAGCCTGCACCTGAAGGGACACAGAATGAATGGCGTCAGACAGCCCCTTACAATAGTCCAGGATCATATCATCTGTGATATTTAACAGTGCAGTAGTTGGGACAGATGGCAGCCTCATTGCTCTCCCCATTAACACCTCATGTGGTGACAACCCCGTTCTTCTGTCTGGGGTACTACGAAGGCTCATGAGGACCAATGGCAGGGCGTCAGGCCAACTCAGGGTCGTTGAGGAACACACTTTTGCAATTCTGGCTTTGATCGTGCCATTGATCTGCTCCACAATTCCTGAGGCTTCTGGTCGGTAACTGCAATGCAATTTCTGATCTATGTTCAGAGCCGCACAAATCATCTTCACAAGCTCGCTGTTGAAATGCGTTCCCCTATCTGATTCCAAAGAGGCCGGCACCCCGAAGCGCGGAATGAGTTCCCTAAGCAGTAACTTGGCCACTGTGAGGGTGTCGCACCTACGTGTAGGGTATGCCTCAACCCATCTGGAGAATACACAAACAACCACCAGGACATAGCGGAGGCGGTTGCACCTCGGCATTTCAATGAAATCTATCTGCATTCGATTGAATGGACCTCCAGACCTTCCTATGTGACTCAGTGCAACTGGTGTTCTTTTCCCTACGTTCAGCTGCTGACAGGTCACACAACGCTGGCACACTGCTTCTGCTGCTATTCTAAACTTAGGATTGTACCAAGTCTGTCTAAACACTCTCAGCATAGCGTCTCTCCCTAGGTGTACGGGACCATGTATGTGTCTGGCCATTGGGCTCACCATCTCATTGGGCAACACTGCTCTGCCATCTGCTGAGACCCAAAAATGGGACTCACCCACTACACATCCTGCCTTTTCCCATGTTTCTTTTTCAAAATCAGGAGCATTTTCTTGCATGTTTGCCAGTTCGTCCCAAGTATCAACAGTTTCCAATATCATGGCTAATTCAGTCCTTACATTTATTCCACCCACTTCCACCTCTGTGAAAGAGTACCCTTGTTCTGCGCAATACCGCGCGACTTCGTCGGCATATCTATTGCCTTTCGAGACGAAGTCCTCATTTCTGGTATGTGCGGTGCACTTTACAACTGCGATACCTGCTGGACATTGCAACGCCTCTAACAACAGGCGCACAAACTCTCCATTGCGAATGGGAGAGCCTGAAGAGGTCATGAACCCTCTTTGAGACCATAACTGCCCGTAATCATGAACCACCCCATAACCATATTGGCTGTCGGTGTATATGGTGACTCGAATTTGATTGCTTGCCAAGCAAGCACGTGTCAAGGCAATAATCTCGGCTACCTGAGCGGAGTGTACTCCTTCCAGGCACCCAGCTTCCACCACTCCAGTAATTGTACAAACAGCGTAAGCTGCTCTCAACTGCCCAACTTCGTCTCTTACACATGAGCCATCGACAAAGAAAATTTCATCTGGGTCGGTCAGTGGCTCATCTACGATGTCGGGTCTGGGTTTGGTGCATAGTTCAGTCACATCGAGGCAGTCATGGTCTGTACATTCATCATCATCCTCGATATCATTTGGGAGTGGCATCAAGGTGGCAGGGTTCAAAACAGAGCATCTCCTGAGGGTCACATTCTCTGCAGCAAGAATAACTTGCTCATAGCGCGTGAGCCTGCTGTTGGTCAGATGCTGTGTTTTGGTCCTGGTCATCAACAGTTCAACAGAATGGGGCACGCACACCTCTAACGGGTGCCCCATGACGATATTTTCACATCTCTCAATGCTGACACCCGTTGCAGCAACGGATTTGAGACATCCGGGCAACGCTGCGGCTACTGGGTCTAAAGTAGCCGAGAAATAAGCAACTGGTCTACGGGCATTCCCATGGATTTGGACTAACACAGACAACGCGCAACCTTCTCTCTCACAACAGTAAAGCAAAAATGGTTTATTGTAATCAGGCATTCCCAATGCCGGAGCACGACACAGGTCCTCTCGCAGCTGTAGGAATGCCATCAAACAGTCTTTGTCCCATGGTACCGGATCGCTCACCTCCTTATGCGTCAGTTTTTGCAAGGGCTTTGCTTTCAGTGAAAAGTTCGCGATCCACTGTCGGCAATAACCCACCATCCCTAGGAACATCCTGACCTCTCTCTGTGTCTTAGGCGCATTCATTTTCATGATCGCCTCTATCCTGTCTGGTGACACCTTTCGTTTGCCTTTCTCTATTCTGTGTCCCAAGTACTGCACTTCTGTCAGGCAGTACTGCAACTTTCCCGGGGACACCTTGTGCCCATTGGCAGCTAGGTGATTTAACAAAGCAATGGAGTCCTCCCTGCAAGCTTCTTCTGTTTCTGACGCCACGAGGAGGTCGTCTATGTACTGGACCAGAACTGACTTCTGGGGCAGCACTAGACTTTCAAGATTTTTCTTCAAAAGCTGGTTAAAGATCGATGGGCTCTCTGTATACCCCTGAGGAATACGACACCATGTTAGGACGCGACCTTCCAGCTTAAATGCGAAAAGAAAATGGCTTTCTTCGTCCAGAGGGATCGAAAAGAAAGCCTGACAAAGATCAATCACAGTGAACCACTCAGCTTGGAATGGAATCTGAAACAGTATCACTGATGGATTCGGTACCACTGGACAACACGAAACGACTATGTTATTAATCTTTCGAAGGTCCTGTACTATCCGGAATTTCCCATTTGGTTTCTGCAGACCCATAATCGGGGAGTTGCATGGACTACCCACGATTTCTTTCAGTATTCCCTGTTTAATCATGGACTCGATCACGGGTTTTATGCCTGCAATAGTTTCTGGAGTCAATTTATATTGGGGTGTTCTTGGGAACTCAGCATGCGGTTTCACTACAATTTTCACTGGGTCCACCCCTTTGACCAATCCAATCTCTTCCCCAGTGAAGTCCCATACTTCTGGTGCCACTGTCTCTCTCAAGTCCCAGGGGAGCTCATCTACTGTCAAAGTAGGGTACAGCTCCACGCATATTCTTGAGTTTGCAACTTTGAAGTCTGCGTCATCATCATTGGTCAATACCTCCACTCCCTGAGGTGTACAGTATATTGTACAATTCAATTTACACAACAGGTCTCTGCCTAGCAGACACACAGGACTTGAATCGCAAACCACAAACTGGTGCTCATCGCTGTACTTCCCTATTTTCACCTGTACCGGTTCTGTCAATTGGCTGGTTATTCTCCTGTTTGCGACCCCCACCACTTGTATGGTCTCTCCAGACATGGGCAGGTCTGGAACTGCAGCTGATCTGATCGTGGACCTAGTGGCTCCTGTGTCCACCAGAAATGTCGTGGGGCACCCTGCTACTTCTGCTTCGACATAGGGTCCCCTCTGGTCCACCTCCAAGGCTGCCCCGAGGGTGCAGTCTTCTCCTTCCACTCTCTGTCCGGTTAATGGGTCCACATAATAGCACTCTTCTCCTTCTACAAACAGGGGCATCTGTCTATAGGTCTTACCCATAGTCCCTACTCGGGGAGGTTGCGGGAACTGGGCTCGGGGAGGAGCCCCCCCCCCTTTGAGCACCTTTCCCTGGTATGGCGTCACCCCTCTCGTAGGCGCGCTCTGGACCTCTTCCTCCTCTTCCTCTTGTTCTCCTATCTCTACATTGTAGGGACACTCGCGTTTCCAATGCCCCACCTCGTTACACTGGTGGCACCTAGTCGTTTTCTTCAAGGCAGCTATGTCTATTCTGGGTCTAAAGGTGGAACTCTCCTCATTGCCCCTGTTCTGACTGTACTGCTTCTTTCCTCCTGTACCTGTTCCTTGCTGCTGTTGCTGCTGTCCCCCCTTCCCTGCTGCCTGCATCTGTACCACCATCAATTTTTCTTTTAGTTTCTTAGCCTTGGAGTCTATCTCATCACAGCAGTACCTGGCATATCTCAGTATTTCGTCTAGGGGTCTATTTTGCCAACAAATCAAGTGTTGCTGAATCATTAAACTAATATCCGGTCTCAGTCCCAGGACGAACTTGGACACAAATTGCCCTATGTCTTTTGGATCCATTACATCCAAGCCGCTATACTGTTTAAACGCCTTCAGCAATCTCTCATAATATTCGTGAACTGTCTCTTTGGGTTCCTGTCTGGTTCGGTCTATTTTGACCCAATCTATGTCTTGCATTGGCACTTTCTCTTTCAGCCAAGTCATCACTCTCTCGAATTTTGCCATCACAATCTCGGACGGCCCATTAGTCTTAGCATCTCTCTCCGGCTCCGTTGTGGGCCACTCAGCGCTAACCTTGCATGCTGTCCACAGATCTCCTGGTACTACAATGTCAAACAGCGTGTTCAGATCTATCCATAGGACTTTTGAGATTTTTACAAATCTCTCAACTTGCTTGTACCACTCCACTGGGCTTTCCCGCAATTTGGGAAAGGAGGTGGTAAAAGCAGCTAAATCTCCCCTACTCCAAGGGACATGCACATAATTCCCATTTGCGACTTCACGCAAAGGGTATGCTTCTATTCCCTGCAGCCTTCCTGGTGTCGTACCAAGCGTGCTTCTCCTGACGGTCCCTTTCTTGGACCACCTCTCTTCCCACTTATCTAGTGCCCTCCATGTCCTTATTCCAGTGATCAGTTCCCTTATGTGCGTTTTCAGCCCGATCGTTCTCCTCTCATCTAGGTCTCGATCTGTGTAATGTAGCCTGTGGTTACCCTGTAATGCTTTGGTTCTTGACAGGTCCACCATATATTTGCCTGCTAGTTCGACTAACTTCTCATGGATTGCTCTCGCTTTTCGAGTGATGTCCTTTGCCATATACAGTATTTCATCCTGCTCATACATTTCCATTCTTTCTAAAGGCAGGGTACCATCTATCATGTCATCCAGGTCTGACCTTAAGCTGGCGACATCGAGTCTCTTAGCTTTTATCTCAGCTCGCAATATGTCTTTCGAAGGGGGCTCACTGGTCTCCCTACCATCCCAACTCCGAGCTCTACGTTTGGGCTCGGGAGAGTTAATGAGTGCTCTCCCTTGCTCCCATCTCTCCAGGTCCCATGCTCGGCCATCCGATCTTGGAAGGTGATGGAACACGGGCCTGTTACCCCCACTCTTGCTCTGCCCACTCTCTCCTGCTTCTCTCCTTTCACCGTACTCCTCTCTGTTATTTTCCCTCTGGTCGCTACTCTCCCTTTGCCTAGTATCGCTCAGTATCCGATACGATCCTTCCTGGTTCCCCATATTCCCTGGGCTGCGCTCGTTTCCGTCATCACAGGGACTATGGTGCGACCTCTCACAACTCCCATTCAGTTCTCTGGTGCCGGGCACACAGTGGGTACACTTAAAGCTGTTTCTATACTCTTGCGTTCTCCTCTCCCCTTCACTGAGTATTGGGCGCGCCACCCCTCCATTCCCGGGGCCCCCGTTTTCCAGGTCCGTTCTATCTCCACTCCGGGCCCAATGGGTGACTCCCCTACTATCTCTCTCTCTCCAGTCCCACTCCGGGCTGCTCTCCCCAGCCCCGCAGTGAGTCCGAGCTCTGCTGTCCTGACTTTCCCTTTCAGCTTCTGCAGCTATGAGGCTCTTGTGAGCCTCCACTGCCTCATCCCACTTCTTCATGTACTCATTTAGCTCTTGAAAGGATTTTCGTCCAGATCCCCTCAGATCCACTGGCCATCTAGGGCCCCCAGGATCCCCTCCTGGATCCCCTGCTGTGTGCATCGGGGTGCTCCACTCTCTGGGTATCGGCATCTGACTTGGGGAATTGATCGTATCGTTCCTCCTTGCCGTCTCTGCTCTTTCTCCGTCCTTCCGTACCCGTTCTTCCCCTCTTGCTCTCTCTGGGTCATATATCGATACTATAGGACCTATGGTAACAGGTACCTGTAGTGCAGCTGGTAATCCGTAGGATGTGGCGCACTCCGTTTCCGGCGCTCTTTGTACCACAAACCTCCCGACTACCTGTTGCACCTGACTAGGCTGGGACAGCTCTTTCTTTGCCTCAGGATCCCACTCTGAACTGGGAAGCGGTCCATGCTCCCCTGCATTGCCCCCCTTTTCTCTTTCACTATGCTCGACCTCTCCCCCTGCTCTATTATACGGGGGTGGCCTGTCTGTCAATAATCTGTTTATCAGGCTGTCCTCTGTTTCGCTCTCATCATCTTCTTCTAGGGGGCTTTTATTTCCGGGCACCTCTAACACCGGGTACAGTTTATTTACTTCCATGTTATGCACTCTCCATCTTTTAGCATCCGCATCCCACCTGGCATCCTGCACTGCCCTTACCGATCGTTTCACCCTTTCTTGTCGTCTGTTCATATTTTTTTCATGCGCTGCCCTAATCCATGCATCAAGGGCTTCAAACTGGGTCGGTCTAGGCAAGGGTCTCATTGAGGTCATGACTGATTTTAATCGATGTAACACCTCTAATCTGAACGTCCCGTACTTCGGGAACGTCAGTTCCTCATTTCCTTCCGTAATCTTACTCCACTCTGATATCCAAAGGATCGTATGCAGCCCAACATTCACTGCCATGTAACGAGCCGGCGTACCCTCCGGCGGGGCTTCTTCCCCTTCATCCGATCCCCGCTTCTCTTTTTTAAACGCCGCTCTCAGCCATTTAAAACACTTCATAATTATACGCACAATATCCAGCCTCGCTACTCTGTTTACTTCCTGATGACAATCCACCAATCCTGGCGCGGCTTTGCTAACTTGGCCTATCGCAGCGCGGTCTTTCTCCGGTCGGCCAATCCCAGCTCGACACTTTCTGACGTCTTTGCTAGCTGGCCTATCACAGCGCGGTCTTTCTCCGGTCAGCCAATCACTGCGCGACACTTCCTGACGTCACTTTTCTCCGCTTCGCAGCAGCACCCCTCCTTTCTCAACTCGTCTCCCGGTCATGCATGCGTCCCATTCATACACCGAAAAATGACTACTTCCGACCAAGCGGTCACTTCCCTCGACTGTACGTCCACAGTCTATATGTAATTGTCAACACAACTGACGAAATGTCTATCGTCTCTCTGATAGGTTGCTTACACACACAGTAACCTCCGACCAGCGTCCGTTACTCACGCACTCACTCTTACGTTCCCCCTATCTCGGTCTTTCGGGTGATCAATGGTACCTCATGACCCCCTTCACACTAGTTGACAATTACTCTGGGTGTCCGATACACCCGAACCACTTAAGCTCTCCTTGAACTTAAGATTTCCACCGGTTGCGCGCGCTCACAACCTGTTCCACAGTCACTCTACAGACATTCAACTCCGCCAGACATTACAACATAGATACAATACAAAAACACCGCAATCTAACACGCATGACCCTTTATACTCACTCTCGACCGATACTGCTGCTTTTTCTGTCTCACGTCATCCGGATCTTCTTCGGCGGGCGATTCTTCCGATCATCGATCTCTAGGGGCCTTGGGGTAAGCTAACCTGGCCTAGGTCACCGTCCTCAAGAAGGCAACCATCCTCTATAGCTACCAACTGGAAGGGCGAGATTTTGATCGATACCTTATCACTATAGATCTAAACCCCGATCTGGTCGACTGAACCTTTGTTGCCTGTCATTGAAGGAAGAAAGTGCCTCTCTTACCAAGTTAGTTCACCCAATAAAGGACTCCGCTCCAAAAGATCACAAACAACTTCTAGCTTTCAAAAGTTTATTGTAAGGTTAGGATAAGCTGCAAATACAGGCATCTCAGAATGAGATTCACGAGATACACAGGTCCAACTACATACATGTGCTCTCTGAAAGCCCTCAGACGAGCAACGGAAATTACCAGCACAAGTTCTAAGAATAATAAAGCTATCAGCATTGACGCATATTGAGATCTCTCCTTCATTTAAGTTGGAGGAAAACACACAGGTTAGGCTGTCCCTACCCTGCTCTAGATGGTATCCCTACTTAACCAAGTCTCAACCTAACAAAAGGTGTCAGCAGTGAATGACCCCCAAGGGAAGTCACTCACTCTTAGTCTCTTGGTGAAAACCTATAGTTCTCCAGTCATGACCCCTCTCTGCCTACCCATCCGCTCTCTAAAGGGTCCTCAGGCATCTGCTCTAACTCCACCCAGGGGTGCTGTCCCTAATACAAAATAGTCAACAACATTTGAGACGCCCCTCGTGAGACGCCCCTCACGTGGTGTAGCTTCTGGCTTTTTCCATGCTGCTTTGTATTGGGCCTCATACGTTGGAGTTGACCTTGCTTCTCAGACTCTTCTCCGGCCCGCTGATACCCCTTAAAACATTCCGGAACCCTCCTCCATGTCTGGGCCGTCTACTGAACAGACCTCTATTCATATTATTTATAATCGGATCCCCCCTTTTCTCTTGCAGACAGACATCTGCAGCCAAGAACCCAACTCTCATAGACTTCCAAAAAGGTTCGCAACATTTCTTGGCCCAGACCAGTACGTGTAAATCAATGTTAAAACATTTCAGGCCTACAGCATTTCTCATAATGATTATAGCATTCAACTTCTTCATTAATTAAAGCATGTTAATACTCTTATTCTATTATTCAGTAAACACATCTATAAATCATGACCCATTAATGCAATGACCAAAACATTAGTTCAATCTATGTCGTGAAAAGAAACACCTTCCCCTTCCCTTCTAGCTCTGGCCCTGAGGCCTACCACATTCTGCGTTTAACCACATGCCATCTTACATTTTAACAGCTACACGACATGGATTCAGGAATAATCACATCTAATAAAATCATATAGTGTCACACATTTCTGTATTAGTTCCACTTCTACTTAAATCTCTACATTAGCTATACATTCAGAATATAATTGCAGATACTACTAGCACTCATGGCATTTCTCCTCATGATTTGTGCTTACTACAGGTAAGTGTGATGCACTCATACATTTAGGTCTGTTTGCGCTCTCTCAAACGCCTGGTGCTGTCTGAGGGAAGTGACGCATCTTAGATAGCGGGAAGTACTTCCAAAACTCTACCAAGATTCAGAGAGAGAGAGAGGACGGCGAAACACCTGACTGCCACCACGTCCCAGTCTGCCCGTTAAGGCGCTAGTTCGTCTGCGAGTTTATCCTGAGTGGAGGGTTATAAAGTCCCAGCTACAGCACTTCAGTTTAAAGCCTGTGATTCTGGGCATATTACACAATTTAATATTAGTATGGTTATAGATTGGAAAGTACAAATGATTTCATTGTTTAATTCAAAAGTGTACCTGCCCCCCCCCCCCCCCTTGAATAATTCCCATTAATGCATGGCACACTGCAGCCTCTCAAACAGGAAGCTGATATGTCAAAATCCTGACCACCTTCAATTCAGAAGACTCTTTAAATCTGCATTATTTTAACATGCCCCCTTCATGTACTCCGGGCACCTGGCCTACTCACAGATGTACAGAACTGACAAGCTGCCAACCCCTGTGTTTACACAGATAGTCCTTAGGGACTTGTGGGGACAGGTGGTGCCAGGAGGGCACCTGCTCTCCCTTGGCAGACAATCATGCGGTGCTGTTCATGTCTGGAACAGAAGGCACCTGACTTATGATTTTGCATTAGATGCAAAAAAAGAAAAAAATATTTCCACGGAAGTGCCAGAGCTAAGCAAACACGAGAACGCTTGGGGACCTTGTCTTAAGCAAGCAGTACCTATTAGGTGAGTTTGAGGTATGGCGCAATGGGCATGCCATATCACACCACTGTGGAGTGATTATATACGGCAGAGGTCTTCAAAGTTTTTGATGCCGAGGCCCCCTTGTCAATCTTTTTTAGGAGTAAGGCCCCCTCCTGACAAAAATTTCAAGAACCTGGTAACTGCAGCACGTCCATAGCGCAGAGATACCCCTCCGGGGGTGATTCAGGCAGTCTACAAATAAATAAATTAAAATAAAATAGATTCACTTCATCACAGCCATCCTCATCCCACTGCTTACTTGGGTGAGAACTAACCACATTTTAAAAAAAGGCACCCTCTGCAAAAGCAGTTTGCAATCTAAAAATGCACGGGTTTTCCGTTTACATATTCTCTCGCCAGGCGTGTGAATATAAAGGACGGACTAGCAGATCATTGGGTGCACCAAAATTCAACTTTGGGGCCAGATAATTCAAGTGTCCTGGCTCCTGGCAGCAGAACAAGCATTTCCAGCCACTTTTCAAGCTCCCATTGGCTCTTCGTTGCACAGACTGGGCCACAAATGTCGTTCCCGTCTGTGGTATAACTATGAATTTGTATGTTTGAGACCCATGCCATGTGAAGGGTTGTTGAACCCTTGTCCATGCTCCTGTGCCCTATTACACAAGCAAACACATTGGCAAAGATGAGCTTTGGGTGTATTAACTCTGTGCCAACTACACAGTGACTTACAAATAGTGTACCCATAGAGAGAGCCCCTTGGGTGGGGGCACACAGAGCCGCATTGATCCCCAGGACCCCATCCAAGGGTCCTTCTCAGGGGGGCTTATACCCCTGAGAAGGGATCTCTGGGAATCCATGAGACCCTCTGTGCACCCACCCAAAGGGCTCGCTCTGGGGGTACACTATTTGCACTACACCACTAGTGGTCCTAGCCAACCTACAAAAGTATGCTCTTGACACTCCATGTATCACTCTGGGCCATCACAAAGGGAAGGTAGCCAAGGTTATATGCCCCTAAACTCTTCCCCCGGGTCTGATATCTAGCCACCCATCACCGCAGCTGGAACAAAGTATCTGAGACCCAGTGGACCTCACCGCCTCCCACCCTGACACCCTGACACCTTCATCGACTTTGAACAAGCCATCAAGAAATTCTCTACCTGGATCACAGACTGCACCGAGAGAATCACCCCCATCAGGCCCACCAAAATCAAGAAAGCCCCCAAACAGGCTAGCTGGTACGTCCCCAGAACTGGGAACCACTAAGCGCATACGCAAGCATCTGGAAAAGAGATGGCCCACCACCAAGGAGCCCACGGACGGAACCACTTTCAAGACATCCCTTAAACAATGGCCTCCCACTGACTCAGAAACTAGTCTGAGACAACGACGGACAGAGCGGGGTCTCACATATCCAGAGCCAGGTCCAGGAAGAGGTGAGGTCCACTCCCCGGCTACTCTGGTAATAAGCTAACCAGATACCGAAGAGAGGAGTTTATACAGATGAAGGAACAGCATATCCTTTACTGGTGTTCACTAGTGTGTTTTTTTGTATAGTTTTTCACACTTTAATTACTTTGAATCAGTAGCAGATATTTAGAACAGAGACCCTGACGAAAGCCTAGGTAATCACCCCGTGGCTGAAACATGTTGGTCTCCTCGCAGCTATTTGTGTGTAC
Organism: Lissotriton helveticus; assembly: GCF_964261635.1. NCBI lineage: Eukaryota > Metazoa > Chordata > Amphibia > Caudata > Salamandridae > Lissotriton > Lissotriton helveticus. Next base: position 169,186,495 of record NC_136059.1, on the reverse strand, counting down.
TGCGATTACGTTGTTATACTGTTCTTGTTTTTAAGGAGGAAGGGGCCAACTTCTATTAAAATTGTTTCTGTTGAGTTCCTATCCTTTTTTAATCACCACTTACTTGTTTTTGCACTGCACTTTCCCATCATATCAACATCATGCGGTAGTACCGAGTGATTGTGGGTCGCTACCCCGAACTGGCTATCAGGGTATGCTGATCTCAATGATCAAGAGATACAATACCCGATAAGGACTACCAAATGAGAATATTGATCCATACAAGACCTTTGATGGGAATCCTTAACCAGGGGTGACTTACGTTTACTGGTACTTCACTTTTGGTGATATGGTTTGTTAGTCCACTGTGTTTGTCCTGTTGTACAATTGACATGGGCATAACAATATAGAATCATTATTGGTTTTCTTACTAGACCCCTAAGTTTGTTGTTTATTAGTTTAGTCCTATGGGGGATAATACTTAGGCTGGGTCTTTAAACATCCCTCTAGCCCTGTGATAGTGCTTGGTTTTTCTATCCCTTAAACAATACCACCAACTCATGAAAAGACAAAAAAGAGTACCATCGCTGACCATATCAAGACCAGTTCCAACCACAGCAAGGAACTCTTCAACATCGTCAGAGAGTTCTCCAACCTCACAGCCAACGGAAACATCATCATCCCCTCCCAGGAACTCTGTGAGACCCTTGTGCACTTCTTCCACGACAAGATCACCACCATCTACAAAAACCTCAAACCACAACCCACCACCGCCAACACCCTCAATCACCTCACTACCTCTTATCCACACCCTATCCACCTGATCACCACCTTGAATCAGCTCACCACTCAAGACACCACCACTGTCATTAACTCCATCCAATCTTGAGCACCCTCGGACCCCTTTACCCACCACATATTCAACGTTGGGAGGAAGATAATCAGCAATGAGCTCACCGCCATCTTTAATGCCTCTATTACCATGGCCATCTTCCCCGAAGAATGGGAATTCGCAGAATTCAAACCCCTGCTCAAGAAACCATCCGCAGACCCCAGCAACATCAAGAACTACCATCCCATCTCCCTGCTCCCTTTTCCAGCCAAAGTCCTCAAAAAGGGCATCAACCTCCAACTCATAAAAGATCTGAAGAATGACAGTTTTCTGAACACCTCCCAATCTGTACTCCACAAAATCGCATCACAAAACGGCCCTGATCACTGCAACCGACAACATCCGACCCCTCCTGGACTGGGGAGAAACAAGGATCCTGATCCTTCTTGACCTCCCAGCAGCGTTCAACACCGTATCCTACCACACTCTCATCAAGAGACTTCACATTGGAGTTGAAGGAAACACCCTCAAATAGATTGCTTCCTTCATCAGCGGAAGAACATAGAGAGTCCACCTACCTCCTTTCACCTTAGATCCCAAGAACATCATCCGCGGCATCCCTCAAGGCTCATCCCTCAGGCCCACACGGTTCAATGCCTAGATGACCCCTCTGGTCAACATCATTAGAACCCAAGGACTACATATCATATCCTATGCAGACGACACCCAGCTCATCCTCTCGCTATCAGAAGTCCCCCGCCACCATGGTTAACTTCTGCAATTGCATGACAAGCATGGCCGACTGGATGAAAGACAACTGTCTCAAACTCAACACAGACAATACGGAATTGCTGTTCTTCGGGAACAAGGTCTCAGCTTGGAACGAGTCACAGTGGCCTTCTGAACTCGGACCCTCGCCAACTCCGACTGACCCTGCCAGCAACTTTGGCATCATCCTGGACAACAAGCTCAACATGAAAAACAAGATCAACGCAGCCTACTTATTCACCCTCCGCATGCTCAATAAGATCTTCAAAAGGCTCCCCGTCAAAACTAGAACAACCATAACTCAAGCCCTATTTATCAGCCGGCTGGACTATGGCAGAACACTCTATGTAGGAATTACTGCTCACCTCCCGAAAAGACTGCAGATCATACTGAACACAACTGCCAGATTCATCCTCAACCTCTCTAGATGAACCCACATCAGCCCCACATTGTCAATTGAAGATACTGACCCACGCCTACAAAGCCCTGGACCACCAGGGACCAGCATACATCAACCATCGCATGAACTTCCACCAACCCACCAGATACCGGTGCTCCAACTCTCTCCGCCCAGCTCACACCCCCCAGATGTGCCGAAGCAGCAGTGGAGGTTGCTCCTTCTCCCACCTCACCGTCAAGCCCAGTAACGACCTCCCCCTTCATCTTCGAACCTCAGCATCTTTTTGCTGGAATTCAGGAAATGACTCAAGGCCTGTCTGTTCAACTGAATCCCCCTCCACCGCAGAGTTCACAGCGCCTGGAGACCCTCGGGGGTGTTTAACCGCACTTTTTCAATCACTCAATCAATCAATCAATAAGGGTTCTTATAGAGCGTGGCTAATCACTTGTTAGGGTCTCAAGGCGCTGGGGGTAGGGGTTCTGCAGCTCAGTCAAAGAGCCAGGTCTTGAGGTCCTTCCTGAATTGAGGCCGTGAAGGTGATTGCCTGAGAGGTAGAGGGTTTCAGGCCTTTGCAGCGAGGTAGGAGAAGGCGCTTTACAAATATTGTTTGATTTGATTTGACATCCCAAGACATCACTGCTCTTGTAAGAGAACAATTTGATGGTAAAAGACTATACAACATACAATAATTGAAGAACAGATCCCAAACAGGACAAAATAGCTGAATAGTTTTGATGTTTGTTCTTAGCAGAAAATTACATAGTTAAAGCTTTAGACTATGTCTCGGTGTGAACTAAAAATGTTGTCAGAAACGAATTTTGCAAAACTGTTCTTAGTCTGCAGGCAGGAAAGAATGCGATTCTGTGTCAGAAACTGACAGAACCTGTTTCACAGAGATATTATAGGGTGGATTGTGTGCACAAACACGGAAAGCAGATGTGGTCCAGCTGATTGCACATTCCTATACACGTTCCAGAGAACGATGGGATACCTATAGAGAATCTGTTTGGTTGTTAGCATTCACTCAAATTAGTCTAAAACTCAGAACTTTCCTGGTTAGCAAAACCATGTTGGGCTTTTTGGCTTTTGTTTCTGTAAACGCAATTGCCACTCTTTCAACCAATCACAACACAGACCTGTGGTAGTCCCATACTGATTGGGTGCTGACATTCAGTCACCAAAAAAAAGTGACATGCAATCAGCAACTAATAGGTGGGCCTTACATCACTATGACATTACATACTGCTGTTCGTATTATTGCAGTCTGACCAGGACCGGACTGGACGTAGCGGGAAGCGGGAATTTTTCCAGTGGGACGATTTTGGACCAGTGGGGGCCACTTTTGTTACTCGAGGCCAGTTTTCCAGCAGTGCTTCAATATTGGCCCCCTGCAACAAAAGCAGCAGCAGTGTTTCCCAACAGCCCCCCCCCCCCCCTCGCCCCTTCCCCTGGGCCGGTCTGACTTAATTGCCAGGGTTGGTTTGCGGTCTGACTTAATTGCCAGGGTTGGTTTGCGTTCTCAGTCCGGCCCTGAGTCTGGTAGGTGGCATTAGATCCTCTGAAAATGGTGGATTAGAACCATGATTTGCTTCTACTTAGCAAGGACTGAAAAATAGTTTCAGCTCAAATATATGAACTTCATTTCACATGAAACAAAAGAAAATACAATATAAAATTAGAAGGTAAAATACGGAGAAACGTGATAGAAATATGCAATCTGGACCATGAACAGCTTATCGTGCTGGTGTAAAATACATTCTAACAGCCTACATAGTGGCAGATAAGTAAAGAAAAGGGGGAGAAGAAAGACAGAATTTCAACACTAAGGGGTATATGTATAAGGAAATGGCGCAGCGGAAAATTTTGCAGCACTGTGCTGCATAATTTTCAAAAGGCAGGGATACGCTGTATTTACAAAACGGCACACCTCTGTGTTTTCCCTAGTGCTGGCACAAGAAATAGTTGCCTAGCACCAAAACAGACACCCGTGCACCGTAGAGCAAGGGTGCCTGCATTGCAGGGTTGATTGTTTATGTGCAGGAAGGTGTTCCTTCCTGCGCATAAACAATAAAGGCATTATGCAACACACATAGAAATAATAAATCGCTATTATTTAATGATTGTTTTTGTGCAGGAAGAGACACCTCGAGTGAACAGAATACGTCAGCATTCGGCTGCATCGTACTCGTCGGGTCGGACTCACACAGCGCAATTCGTTAGGAAAGTCCCCAGGATCAGAGTCGTATGGAGTGCTTTCCTAGCGAGATCATATTCGGCCCCTTGAAATAAAGTATGCAGTAGTGCCTAATTGGAAAATAGTGATGACAATGGGTAAGTTACAGCACCAACAGACTGGGGTATGACAGTTTCTAGGTCTCTCTTCACAAAGGGAACTTCTCACTTTTTGAACCTATTTTTAAGTCCCAGTGCAAAAAAGGACTTTGTCACTTTTTTAGAAGGAAAAATTCTCCAAGAGTGTGCCACCACTGAAATTAGCCTCTGCCGTGGGACTGAAGGCAGATACTTGAATTAAGTTGGTCCCACTGGAGCTCTAAAGCTTTGGGTATATCTCGTTGAAAATGTTCTAAGTCCCAATGAAGAATGGGACTTAGTCATTGTTAGACCTGGCATCCTTGGCGTGGTTTCCCCCTACCTTTTTTCCTTCAACCCTCCTGTTTTGCTGACTTCTTTTTTGCTGGATCTTGGACACGGCACACTTTACAATTGCTGACCAGTGCTCAAGTGCTTGTGCTCTCTCCTTAAAACTTGGTAGGATTGCCTTATATCTAATTGGCATATTTAATTTACTTGCAAGTCCCTAGTAAAGTGGCACTACCTGTGCCTAGAGCCTGTAAATAAAAGAGTGCTAGTGAGCCTGCAGCAATGATTGTGCTCCCACGTAAATGTCATTTTAAACATGTCTCAGGTCTGCCATTGCAGCCTGTGTGTGCAGTTTTAAACTGACATTTTGACCTGGCAAGAAAAGGTCTTGCCAGGCCTAACCTTCTTAATACATATACGCCACCCCTAGTGTAGGCCCTGAACAGCCCAGAGGGTAGGGAACAGTGTATTTAAAAAGCAGGACATGCACTTTTAAGTTTTACATGTCCTGGTAGTGAAAAACTCAGAAATGTGTTCTTCTCTACTGCACGGCCTGTCTCTCCTGTAGGATAACGTTGGAGTTACCTTATTAATAAGCTGTAACTTCCAAATGGGGACAAGTAACCAGTTCATGTTTGGTGTCTTCGGAATTTTAATGAAAAATCCTCTATACGGTAAATACAGATTTTAAGTTACAGTTTTGAAAATGACACTTTTAGAAAGCTGGCATTTTTCTGCCTTCACTATTTAGTGCCTGCAGCCTGTCTATTTTGCACATGACTGGGTGTAACTGACAGTTAGGCTTTGTGTATTTTTCCTGTACAGCCACACATAATAAATAGCTTAGTTGTGCCTGGATGGGTCATCACTGGCAGGATGGGAGGGCAGAGCTGGGCACAGTCCTACTTACACTTGAACAGCCTGTGTTCTCCCTCCACACAAAGAGCAGCATAACCCCTGTAGTTAGTCTGCAGTCAGGGCAGTTGAGGCAGGAAACCTGTGCACTTCAAGGGGGAAACCTCTAGAAGATTCTCCCACTTCAAAGGAGGCACCTGCATAAGTATTGGATCTCAGACCCTAACTCTTCAGTACACTTCTGGACCTCTGGAAGACTCTGCTAGGAAGAAGGACTTCTGTGCTGCTGCAAGACTGCTACTATGCTGGACTGCTGCCCTGAAGGACTGCCGCAGCTGCTGTGCTGACCTGCTGCCCTTCTGCTCTCCTGCCTGGGTGAGAAGGATCTGCAAACCTGTACCCAGGGCCACCAGAATGACTCCAAGGGACAAGTCTCTTGTAACCTGTGCCTGGACTCTGCAACTGTGAGTCCCACCCTGCCAAGTGGTGCTACCCTAGTTTTATTTATATTTATTGAAGTTTTGTATAGCACTGGCTGGACCCGAGGGTATCAGAGCGCTTCACAACAAATACAGATAAGCAACAAAGGAAAATGAGGACAGAAAAACAAGAACAAGGAACTCAAGCAGGAAGTAAAGTCTGCACAACAACAACGAGCGCAATGCGGGACAGAGATCAGGAGCGAATCATCCGGCTCTGGGTTCAAAGAGATAGCGGTCTTTCACAGTCAGGCGTGGGGTTCTCGTTACAAGCCGGAGCACTCAAGGAAGAGGGCTTTGAGTAGCGTCTTGAATTGTGGGAAGGAGGCGGTCATTCTGATATGGGGGGGGATGGAGTTCCAGATCCTGGGGGCATTACCCGCAAAGGATTTATTTGAGGTTTTGTGTTTCTGTGATTTCAGAGGAATGAGTAGGAGTGTGTTGGAGCTTCTAAGGTTCCTGGATTGACCGGCCCTTTTGAGTTTGGTGGCCAGGTATTCTGGTTTGCCTGTATGCAGGGCTTTATGTGTGAGGCAAGCTGTGCAGAAGCTGGCTCGTTGGTCTATCTATTTCTGGACATCTTGGAAGGCACCGCAGGTGCTTTGTCAGCCCATCTGTGGATTCAGCAGAATCAATGCATCTTTTATGCTGTGCGGCGCAAACCCCTATCAGAACTGACCCATCGTATCTGCTGTGAGGATTCTCTCAGTACAAGGTATTAGCCCTGGCCCTTTTGACAGGTTTGTCCCTAAACCTTTTGGTTTTTGCCTCCTATTTTTCTGACCCTATTTCCGTTGGTTATAGGATTCTGGGCACCATACCACTGCTGACCAGTACTAAAGTGCATATGCTCTCTGTATAAATTGTGACAATGATTGGTTATCCATAATTGGCATATTTAATTTGCTAGTAAGTCCATAGTAATTTGCACGGTGTGTGACAGGGCCTATAAATCAAATGCTACTACTGGGAGTGCAGCACTGGTTGTGTCATCCATACGAGTAGCGCTGTAAATATATCTCAGACCAACCACTGCAGTGTCTGCGTGCGCAGTTGTGAACTTCCATGTTGTCCTAGCAAGTGCACCCACTTGCCAGGCCCAAACCTTCCCTTTCCTTACTTGTAAGGCACCCCTCAGACTCTCCAGGGCAAGACTCTTGAACTCCCCAATGACTTCACTTGGCACCGTAATAAGCATACGAACTGTAACAGTGCAAAATGTATTTATATGCTTATGTGCCCGTGCAAATTGCTCTACATCGGGATGACGATGCGCACTGTCAAATTGCGCATCATGGAGCATTACAGCAACATCCGCTGTAAGAAAACACACACCAAACTATACGAACACTGTAAACAACAAAATCACCTGCCTGCAGATGTACAATGGACTATTCTCGAATGCCATCCCTCTATCAGTCAGCAGGCACTGTACAAAATGGAACAGCGGTGGGTGCACCGCCTTCAGAATGATGCCCAGGGGCTTAACGATTCTATTCCTTGGAATGTGCTTGCCAGATAAATCAAACTTAGCCTTTCCCACTATTAATTATTGAACCCTACCCGCAAGATGCCTGTTTGGTTTTTTCCCCCCGCCCGCCCCCCTTGAGCCTGAGCGCTCGTCGGTATCTCTCAAACCCGGTACCGATTAGGCTGATGCACATTAAAATTTCCCCACTCTAAGATGGCGCTCAATTGTCGGCCGGCATGAGTTGTTGCTGGCTTGACTGTCCCTCTTCTCTGTTGACACGACGCTCCCTCGCGTCTCCTAGCAACACACCCTCGACACGCCCACCCACGGCGCTCGCGGTTACCGGCATTTATACCTCGCGGGAGGCACAGCGATCCACCGGCTGTCCTGCGTTACCGCCGCCGTGGGATGGGTAGGTGCTGACCCGCTTTGCCTAGAGCAATCCAGGTAAGGTGTAGGGGACAGGCATAATGGATGCCCGAATGATCGGGACACGTTATCATTTGACAACAGTGTGAGATCCACCTCCGTGATCACGCATATTATGACCAATAGATATATTCCGTCTACCCTTCCATGTAGGGGACTCCTCGCTGCTCAGGCCTTCCCAAGGACAGTTCGTGGGGCCCGGCCACCAGGGATTAAGGGTAAGGAATTGCCGAGAGTCACCCGCCTGGTGACCTCGCCATCATGATCCTAATGAAACACGTTTGGCTTTGTTTTCTCTGTATCCTCAGAATTCCCCCTTTTTAAAAAAATTTCTATTATACTACCGCTAAGCTGTAAAACACGACTGGGTGTCATAGCATGGAGTATAAATAATGGTATAGACTTAACCTATGTATTCCTAGCAATTCTTCTATGGGATACATCATCACCACCCCGCCCATCCCTTGACTCTTCACACACTCCCTCTCTCTTCCTCTTTACATCACCAGGTTGTGGATGTATACTTTTTGAACCATAGTAGATGTTCGAGTACGCTTCTACATGTAAGATCCTGACTGATGGCATCCAGGACTGAGTGTGTCCATTTCTTCCCAACATTTAGGGCATGGACCACCGCAGGATCATCCCCTGCCCTGATACACAGGTTGTATATGAAATTTTCTTCAATTAGGTGGAGATTTTGCACTAACTGATGAGCTACCATAGGTCCTGAAGAAGTGCCATAACTGGCATGAAACATGTCGACCACACCATAGGCGAGGGTTGAACGAGGCCACATTACCTTACTTGTTGCGCTTCGCTACCCCTCCCTTTACCAATTTTAACTAAGCAGTGAGCCATATCATTAAAGTTGCTCTAATGGACTCTACTGACTTATTTTAAACTTCCACTCACGCTCACAATTGCACTCCCTAGGTCCCTCACACGCATGCACCCATTGGCCAGGAATAAAAGAACTCCGCCAAAAGAGTAGCACTACGTGCTACCCGGCAGGCATTGCACCGCCAGCCTGTCGTTGGAGCAGGAGGCCAATGATGACACGATACAGTCATTAGGTCGGATGGCTACTGTTGTCCAGCCTTTTAATTGTGTGAGGCATCCTTTATTCCGTTAAGGGTTACTTGATTCCCTGCTGCAAATTGCTATCTTCCCTAGAGAGAGCGGCTACTCCCCCCTTTCGCCCCCCCTCCCTTCCCGTAGTTAACTCACCCCTTGGGGAACTCTGTACACCTTCTTGATAACTCCTTGTTGGACACGTACATTGGACCCCGGTAAAAATTGTCCCCCATTGTCCCCCCTGATTGCTTACAACCCCTAAGGTAGGGCCAGGATGCCCTCATGACAGCGTGCAGTGTCTGTGAAAGGAAGGACATGTACTGGTGTGTGTGACATGTCCTGATAGTGAAATACAGTGTATTTCATTTTTCACTGTTGAAAGGCTATTTGTCCCATTGGCTTATAATTAGGGTTATACTGTACCAAGTTTACATGTGTAACTTTCCATAGGGACAAAATAGAAACATCATGTTTGGACTCTCTGAACACAGAATTTTTAACCCACCCTTTGATAAAGTTGTTTTTTAAATCCTGTGTTTGAAAATGCCACTTTTAGAAAGTGATGGGACCAAAGGAGGCTTGGGTCTGTTTTATACCTGGCCTAGACCACTCTAATTTTTTAAACAACAAAAATGGCCAGATAAATTCATTCAATGTATTACCATCACACCTAGCCAATAATCCTAAACGGGCAAACTTTTCAGTTAGTAATTTTTTACTTATTTCATATTTTACAAAAACATTTCAACATATCCAGAAGCAATGAACACTCTTTTAGCGACATTCACATTTGACACCATTAATACAAAAACGCATTACAAACAATATAAATTAAATACATTCATAAAAACACCATATACAAACAAACGGAAAGAAAAGATGCCTCTAATTATTTCATTCATAGGGCACCAGTCCTAATAACATATAAACAAACAAGCAGCTGTTCATTCTATTCTATAGGCCTGCTTGTTTGACTGCACTGGAAACTCATTGTTGTGAGAAGTTGGCCTGATGTATGATGTCCACAATTCTGTGGGCACCTTGTATCAGTCCAAACAATCCCTTATGGTGGTGGTTGTAAGTCAACCTTATAGACAAGCTATCCTAGGGGTAGCATGGACTAAGCAGCCTTCAGGCTTAACTCAAGAGGGCATGTGAAGCCAGCTGTTTTACCATATGCAATCCTGTAATATCAAATGAAAGGACACCACACAAGTTATATATTATAAAAATATATGTATTTATTACTAGAATAATCCTCTGTACTCTTTATGAGTGCAGAGGCACAAGCGTTTAAACAAAAGCACAATTAAACATTCAAAAGTTGCACGTTTATGGATAGGGCCGGTGGCCACTCAAACCATATATTAAAAAAGTGGTATAAGTATCACTTTATGAACAGTGGTAAGGCCTAGGGCCTTGGGAATCATTGGGACTACACTGGACTAACAGCAATTAGGACGGGAGTAGCCCGCGGGATTCGGGTGCAGCCCTAAAAGCACACGCATGCACCAATGCAAAGTCAATGGTGCGTAAAAGTTATCGAGTTACAGTTTTAGGAGTCTTCCGACTGGAATAGGATCAAGCCACTTTAAACTAGGACAATAGTGGTGTAAACTACTATAGGAGCACTGATCGTTACCTCACCCACAGGAAGCGGGTGCATAGGTGCCAAAGTGTGTCGGGTTTCGTCCTGTAGATCTATGGAGCCTGGAGATGAAGATGCTGCAGGCGGCCAGAAGAGAAGAGTCCGGTTGGATCCAAGGGTGGATCGAAGATGTAGAGTACCTGAAAGCAGAAGGGACAGAGTCTGGATCACTCAGCAGTGACCAGGATGAAACCAGGAAGGAACCGGGCAATGTCGGGCGCAATCAGGCAGTTTTTGGGAAGCTTGTCTCCACTGCCACGTGGACTCTGGGGCACCGAGGATGTCCAGGAGTGGATCACTAGCTGTCCCACAAAGTCTCTCGCTGTCAGCGGTATTGGCTTCCAGATCAGAGTCAACAGACCTTGGCAAAGGCAACCCATGCAGGATTCAAAGATCGCTTCTTACTCGGACCAGCAAGGTCAGAGAGGTGGCTCCTTTTCAGGGGAGCGAGGGCCAGTCTGGAGCAACCAGACCAGTGGTGTAGTTTCAAAGGTTCATTGGTACTGGGGCCACTAGCCAATGGGCAAGTGACCGGATGAACGTGTTGAACAGAAAAAATGCAAAAGGGCCCCACGCAGCACTCGGTGAGTGTGGAGGGGAGATATTCAGTGCAAAAACTGTTCAGGGCTGGGGCTTCTGAAACCCCAATGTACAGCTTCAAGGAAGCCTCGGGAGCTGCACAGTCAGCACTTCGTAGTTTTTCCAAGATGGCCAGCCCCATGCTTCACGTCACCTCCACGGGTCTCAGATTCGCTGGGACTTTGGATCGGGCTCTTAGAAGTCAGGGAAGCTGGGTCTTGTTGATCTCTGTTGCTCGAGTTCTGGCGGGAACTGCAACAAAGCAAACCGTTGGGCGCTGTATGGTGCCTGTTTGCACAGGGTGGTCACTCCTTGACCACAAGGGAGATTCTTCAGTCTTCTACGTCGAGTAGGATGTCGCAGGGTCCAGAGTTTTGTTTCATAAGTTTCAGTCAGGATAATCTGATGTGCATTGGCACAGCTCCTACCTTTATTCCAAATCAAGGGGCTGGATTACCTGCTAGGTCCCTCATTATGGGTGGGACCCAGGAAGGGGGCGGTTACACTCCTTTCCCTTTGTCCAGTTTTGCGCCAGAACTGGGGCTGGAGTGCCCCAGAACCGGTTTGACTGGATTTTGCATGGGATACCTTGTGTGCCCCAGGCAGTGTCTAGTTTCATTCAGCCCTCCCTGCCCCAGTCCACTATCTCCTGTCTGGGGAGGTGTAGCACCTCCCTGTGACAGGAAACTCTTTGTCCAGGCCTCCCCTGCCAGGTGTCTGTCAGCAGCAGGAGGCCAGACTTGTGTCTGTGGCAGCAGCATCCATTTTGTGATGCTGAGGCTCTGGTTAGGATTAACCGCGTTTTAAGTAAAGTAACATGTCTTCTCCCTCTAGAAGGGTGGAATGCTACCCCCATCACCAGAACTGGCGAGGGGGTAGTATTCCAAAGTGTATGACACCTTACACAACATGTTTTGATAAAGCCAAACTAAAGTTAGCAATAACCGCGAGGATTATAATGCACTTAAGAGTATATGGTATGGCAATATCCTGGAACAGCTATAAGGAAACGGTTCCGAAAGCTGCAGACAGGCTGAACTCATGCTAGAGCACCATCTCACATAAAACCACACACTCTGCCGCCAGGATTGTTGAGACCTGCCATAGGAGTGACTGATAGGCAAATATGTGTCCAGATATAGGTTTAGATATAGGTATACTATATCTTAACAGTACTTCCGCCAAGGGATCTTTTCTGATTTTACTGTTTATAAGTACCCTATTCCCCTGGTGTGTTATGGGGTCTCTCTCAATTTTTCCAATTCCAATACTATATCTAAGCAAGGGGTGATTACACCACCTTGCCCCAGCTGAGTGATCAGCCAGTTGTGTCGATTTCATTGGCCAGCCAGAGGTGGCAAAAGATATGCTGCAGCCCCTGGTAGGCCTTGGATGCACCGATGCCCTGGGTACCTATAGTACACTGTACAGGGGCTGATAAGGGGTCCAGTACCAAATTGGTGATGTACCTATAGTACATGTCTGTGAATTTAGAGAGAGAACAGCAGGCTGTGGGTCTGATTAGCAGGCCCACAGCCACATCAAGTCGAAAATCAGTGAAGCAAAAGCAAAAATTGGGGTGACCAAAGGAAAGCAGACCATACTCTCCTACATTTGTTTTTTAGGGTCTAATTACAGGGGGATTCTATACTAAACTACAATCCTGTAGCACCCCTTATAAATCCTGTTCCAGCACAGGGTCAACGCGTTTCGAACCCGGAATTTGTTTGGGGATTCTCCTCAGGACATGGACTGGAAATGGCCTTCACTGTGAGACATAAAATAAATACATAATTGGTGTGGGAAAAAACTCATCTTAATAAACTTGTTTTCACTCAGACTCCTCCTTACAGCACCTATGAGTACCTGTAATTATTTAATTCTTCCCAGAACAGCTGTATATGATTCATGGGGAAACAGTGTTGCTCTGAAATTTGGTATAGAAACGAGGAAAGCGTCAGTGTTGTAATTGGACGTTGCAAACATGCTTCATTTTGTACATGTTATATAATCCCATATGGTTCCTACCTCAGGTTGATTCTCGTGTCTGATAGTGCAATGATACCAAAATACCAAAATACCAAGATCCTCAGCGAGTCTCCAATAACAATTGGCCCATTTAAATCTAGACAGACACGCAAACGCCAGTATCACGTGACGCGCGCCGACGCTGGTAGCGGAAGAACAGAGTCTGAAGGTTAACGAAAGGATTGCTGTCCCACAAGTAAGCCTCTTGTCTAATTTGGATAGAAATTCGGCTAGCGCTGCTTGAAAACTAAGGCCAAAAGCTCAGTACAAGTTGTTTGTCCATTCTAGATGAAAGAGCATTAAGTGACGAATGAAAATGCCGAATATGTTCACCGCATGGTAGTAAACACTCAAGTGTACACGCCCGCAACTGACCCCACTAAGAAGCTTAGAGGTACGTTGGAATTCCACTATAAAAGGGTCTGAGCACAAGTTTTAGATTGAGAAAATGCCACTTATGAATCATATGACATTGATTACAGGACTGTGTTGCCAACAATCCACCACAGCTCATCAGACTCGAGAATCAACCTGAGGTAGGAACCATATGGGATTATATAACATGTACAAAATGAAGCATGTTTGCAATGTCCAATTACAACACTGACGCTTTCCTCGTTTCCATACATAATTTCAGAGCGACTCAATTTCCCCATGAATCCTATACAGCCGTCTGGGAAGAATTAAAGAATTACAGGTACTCATAGGTGCAGTAAGGTGGAGTCTGAGTAAAAACAAGTTTATTAAGATGAGTCTTTTCCCACACCAATTATGTATTTATTTTATGTCCCACAGTGAAGGCCATTTCCAGTCCATGTCCTGAGGAGAACCCCCAAACAAATTCCGGGTTTGAAACGCGTTGACCCTGTGCTGGAACAGGATTTATAAGGGGTGCTACAGGATTGTAGTTTAGGATAGAATTCCTCTTTAATTAGACCCTAAAAAACAAAGAGTTTCCAGCGCAGTCAACAAGCAGGCCTATAGAATAGAATGAACAGCCGCTTGTTCGTTTATATATTAGGACTGGTGCCCTATGAATGAAATAATTAGAGGCATCTTTTCTTTCCCTTTGTTTGCATATGGTGTTTTTATGATTGTATTTCATTTATATTGTTTGTAATGTGTTTTTGTATTAATGGTGTCAAATGTGAATGTCCCTAAAAGAGTGTTCTTTGCGTCTGGATATATTGAAATGTTTTTGTAAAATATGAAATAAGTAAAAAATTACTAACTGAAAAGTTTGCCCGCTTTGGTGTGGTGTGGTTTGTAATACATTGAATGAATTTATCTGGCCATTTTTGCTGTTTAAATTTTTTTAGAAAGTGAGCAGTTTCTTACTTCACGATTTTGTGTGCCTCCGGCTGTTTGTGGATTCAGCGGCTGGTATGTGGGTGACAGGAGGTGAGATGTGAATTCACTCTAGACAGTCACTGAGGGGGGTTGTGGTGCCTTACCTTGCCTGGGTCACTCAGTGCAGGGCCGAATAGACCTGGTCTGCATTTAGAGTGGTGGGAGGGGTGGTACTTGCACATGAATAGGCTGTGTCTCCTTTTGCACAATGTTGTTTCCGCCCCCCTGTGGTCAAGCTGCACCAGTGAGAGTAGAACTGGTTTGGACTGGGTTCAGAAACCCTTGACGCAAAGAGAACAAAGACATTTTGGGGTATAAGTATTAGACCTAAAACCACAGGATTTTGGATTGCTTCAAGGAACAAGAGGACCCTGCTAAGAAGAAGAGCGAAGGACTGTGTGAAGAGGGCTCCTTTTCTGAGTAAGGGGTGGGTTGGCCTGCAGTGCTGCTTCTGTCTATGGTGGAGGAAAAGGACTGACTCTTTTTGCCCTGCTTTGTTGTAGTATACTGCTTGTGAAGAATCTCCAAGGGCTTGTCTGTGCTTGCCTCCTGTTCTTTAAGACTCAGGGACATCAAAGTCTTCCTTGTGCTATTGGGATTTCCTTGTGTACTTGGAGTTCCTTGTGCTTTCACTTTATTTTGGAATTCCTGGTGCTTTACGGTATAGGAATTTCCTGGAACCTTAAGTATTTTTAAACTCCTGGTGCTCTTCAACCTTTTTTCATTCAGTAAGCGCGTGGTGAGCACTTTCCAAATTCTGCTGCCTGAGTCCCAGGCGTGGGCTCAACTGACCCTTGAAGCAAGGGATAAAAACATTGTGATTCAAGGCCCAAGGCGTAGGCTCGCACTACACTTGCAGCAGAAATGCCCCAGACAACGAAGAGCCGCTGCAGTTGGTGTGTTGGGAGCGCGGCCCCTCACAGTTGCCGGAGCACTAAGAGAACTGCTGAAGAAGTCCCAGGCGGGAGCCTACCCCGTGTTGGTGTGTAATGGGGAGGTGGGGTCCAACCGCTGGAAGACACAAGACACAAGAGCCTCATGGGCTCACACCAGCAGCCCACCACGCAGAGAGTAAAGGACGCTGACATCCACTCAAAGAAAAATCTGCGGTGTTCAAATCAGTGCGGCCGGAGAAACACCCTAAACATTGACTGAGTCTCGGTATGTTGCCTTAACAACCAGGGGAAGCCGGCATCGATGTGGCTGCCCCAGCCACACCTGGCTGGCGTGTCTGACATCTTGCTGCACGGCTCCTTATACCTTCCAGGGAGGTCGCCCGGTCAACCCATCCTGATTTTGCTTCTGGTGGGGAATTCCGGGGAGAGCCCTTGAGGGAGGCCTCCCTGACTACAATTTTGGAGTGAGGATTACTGCATAACCCCTAGTTGGTGTGCAGATGCGCTGCACCCCACCTCCATTTGAGTGCAAGTACAGACCAGGAGTCTACGCTTCGCTGTGATGATAGGTATAATGTGACCATAACGTTTCTCAGGACTTGGGTGACATAGGTTTATGAGTGCAAGTACAGACTAGGAGCCTATGCTTCGGTGCTCTGTGATGATGGACATAATGTGACCATAACGTTTCTCAGGACTTGGGTGACATAGGTTTATGAGTGCAAGTACAGACTAGGAGCCTACGCTTTGGTTCGCTGTGATGATAGGCATAATGTGACCATACCTTTTTTCAGAACTTGGATGATATAGCTACATGATTTACTGCACTATGATTTTTATGACCAATGCTTAGGGCCAAGAGTGATTTTGATGATTTACGTATGTAAAGACAAACTGTTCAGCTGGCACAGTGATTTATATGATGGGGTCTAATGCGCTTCTCCTGCTACAAAACTGATTTATGATTTGTGTGCTTATGACCATTGCCTATGACAAAATGATTTATGTGTTTTTATGGGCATGTTGATGACCAGTGCCTGGTGGCACAGTGATTTGTGGAATTGGGGCCTACTATATTTCTACCCACTGCCAAGTGATTTATGACCTTATGTGGCCCTATATGACGCTTGCTTAGTGGTGCAGCGGTTTATGTTAGGTGGTCTTAATGTGTTTGCTATGCTACGCAGTGATTTATGGTCTAAGGTGGTTTTTCTGTGTATATAATACAAGGGCTATTTTTATATAACCTTGTATGCAGTCTCTTTTGTGATGTACGTACGGTTTCACTGGTGTGTGTTGCGCTAACGCTTTACACATTGCCTCTGGGATAAGCCTGACAACTCTGCCAAGCTGCCAAGGGGGCGAGAAAGGGTTTTTGTGGGTGTGCAACTCCCTTGCACTGACTAAGAGTGGTGGGTTCTGCCTGGCTTAGGCGTATACCTTAGCCAACCAGAAACCACATTTCTAACATTGGTGATCAGTGGTGGGGTAAGACTTGCGTTTGCGCAATACCACAGTTACTCATGGTTGCACTGCAAACTCTGCACTTAGACCAGTGAGTAATCATATTGTGTTTTCTTGTTTTCATAATTTTTAGCGACACCCCTTACATGTCACTCATGTCCCACCTCTGTGATCCAGCAGCCGAGTGAAGTCGGTGAAGGTGGCGGCCTGGTTGCAGCAATTCCAGTTTTCTACACCTGCCAGTAACTGGTGCTGGTACAGGAACCAGCATTGAAGTTGCGCTGATACTCACTGATATTCGTATTAGTTTTTGCGTAGCACTCTTACGCTCCTACTTACTTATCTACCTTGGCTACCTTGGTTGGCTAGTTCATTTTTGCCTGTAGAAGCCCCTTTTCATGTTCGAGGCCATCCTTTCATTAGATAGCATTGATAAAAGGGCATTAAGGATATTACATTCTTGTCTTCTGAATGCTACAACTAATTCTTCTAATCTCCTGAAATTAAAAATATCCATCAGTCGATGGAAGTCTCAGTTGCCTAATCCAGTCTCATCTTTCAATTTTTAAATTCTTTTCAGTGAGTGGTATCAAGGAAGGTAAAAAGGAGATGGCCATTGGTAGAGATCAAGTAGCTGACGTGCTCTTAGACTCTTCATCGTCTCATGGGTCTTCTTCATGTCAGGATGCCCAAATTGGCCAAAGCTCACTTCTTTCTACAAAGTTAAGTCCACTCTGCAGATCTCATTCTGTAGTCGAAGTAGCTGAAGTAGTAGAAGTAGGGGCCGTATCCAGGGTAAATATCCCTTTAGTGACCTTCTGATGGGTCCTGTCGATGCTGAAATATTGGTTTCTGTTTCAAATAGTCATATTGAATCGAACCTCGCAAGTGTCTCGTCTGGTACTCAACGGGTGGTTCTAAGTCCTATTCAGGTAGATCTTTCGGGCTCTCATTGTGGACAATATGTCTCTCCAGCTTAAAAAACATGTCTCATATGGAGAATTTTTCTAAGACCTTTGGTGATATGCACAGAGGGGACCCCGGTGCGTTGGAGGACTTTACACTGCCAGACCTAGGTGTTTTTAATTACAAGAATCGGCTGAGGGGATCATGTTTGAAACTGTTCGTTGTTTTGGGGATGGGGAGAGGTGATTTGGGCCAGGTCTTGCAGTGTTTGCCCAGTCATCCTTCTTTGCCTACTATGAATAGTAGGACACCTTCTATGAGGGTCTCTTTGCTGAATTAAATTAACTCAATGGATTGTGATTCATGTGTGTCCCCATGGGCACAAGGGTTTGTGCAGTCGTGTTATCTGGAAGGGAAAGAGGAAGGTGGGGGAAATGCCTCAGCTGAAATGATATTTTGCAAAGAGAAAGTTTTATCTTCTATCTTTATTAGAAAGATAAGTCTCTAATTTTGATCATGTGTTGGATGTGTTGTCTCCAATTCTTTTGGGAGTCCAGCACCTTATCTCATCTGGTCTATGTCAAATGCAGAAACAAAAGGTAAAAGAGGTGAAATTGCAGGTAACCCAAGCTAATTTGGTGATTAATGGTGGGTAAAAATAAATTGGTATTCAGGTGGGTAAGCTTTGTGGTCTTGGGTTTTCTTCCTCTGGGGTAACAATTGGAAAAACTAGGACCAAACAGGAAGACTCTGAAGTATATCCATTACAATATTTATCTCAGGGGTGCTGTCAGGATGAGCAAGGGGTCAAAGCAATGGAGAATCCCTATCAGTTTGTCTGATCTTTATTATAGGGGTAACATTTTCTGGTAGTGCTTCTCCCCCATATGTTCAATCTTCTGTTGATCTACCTAAGGCGCCCTCTAATGGAGACCCCCAAGGTGTGGGGGCTAGCTAACCCAGGGTGTTTCAGGATAAAACAACTCAAAGGAATAAGAAAAGATGTATTATGAAATGCAGGTCAACAAAAGTAAGGTTTGCCAACGCCCATATCCCCTGAGAGGCCAACAAATACTGAAATTTTGAATAATGTTCCTTTACACCCAGGTTTGGTGCCTGATTGTTGAGAAATTTTTAACCTATGCCCACCCTCTAATATATCAGAGGTGCCAGGTTCAAATATTTCCTGACATGAAAAGGGGGGAGTTCCCATTACGGGGTAACTACTCATGCAATCCATGATGGCACAGATGAGATTTGTCAAACGGGTAGTTGTGGGAGTGGGGTGGAGATCTTTAGCCCTTCAAGGGCTGAAGTAGTGTATGGAGCCCCTATGATGCCGAGGAGTGGTTTGGAATGTAGAGATGTTGTCATTAGTCTCCCCCCTTCTGGGAAATGCCTACTTGTCATGAAGTAAGGTCTGTTAGACCACTTAATGGGGAGGCTAAACCATTTTTCCTTCTGCCACATCATCATTGTTTTGGTACCGGGCCACAGTCTGATAATCATACACAGGGTGCAGGAATTGTTTTATTTCAATACATTGGATTTCGTCTCTCTGTTTGATTGTGAATTGGGCCCCTTGAATAGACATTTCATTTTACATCTATTATTGGAAATTGAGGCCCTGAGTTTGGTAACAAGTTTAGACATTGATAATATTTATATAGACTCCTCTGCTCCTCTTCCGAGATCAAGGGTACCATTTAGTTCTAAGTTTGTCTTAATGCTCATCTTAGGGAATGTAGATTACTTTAGGAAAAGAGGAATTGATGTCCTCTGGTTTAGCCAATTACTGCTTTTTATTGTGATAGTTCAATGCTGAAGACACAGGGCCAGATGTACCACTGTTTTTTGCAGTCGCAAAGGGGTTTTAGGTCTGTTTACGATCACAAAAAAACATGTGGCCCATGTACCAACTCTATTTTGTGAGTCGCTAATCAATTAGCGACTCACAAAATAGGGTTAGCGACTCGCTATTAGGAAGTGGCGTTCCAAGGGCGTCCCTTCCTAATAGTGACTCCAAAACCTATGTATGAATGTAAAACTCAAGCAGTTTACCACCTTTATCAGAAGGGTGGTAAAGCACACGTAAACCGGAAGTGATCTCCAGGAGACCCCGTCCCCTTTGAGAATGCATGCACAATTATTTTTTAAGGGCCAGGGGACCCCATCTCCTTTGGGAATGCATGCACAATTAGTTTTTTAGGGCAGGCAGTGGTCCCTTTTTAGACTGCTTTATTTAAAAGCAGTCCCAGACATGGTGGTCTGCTGACCCCAGTAGGCCACCATCCCGGGGAGTCCTAGCCAATTCCAATTGGGTCGCAAATTGCGACTGCCTTATTAATATTCATGCAGCATGCAATTTGTGACCCCATTGGAAATCCAAACAGTGTCTTAGACACTGCTGTACATAGCATTTTGTGACTCGCATTTTGTTGCAATTTGCGACTCGCAAAATGATATGGTCGTACTTCTGGTCCACAGCCCTAAATCGCAGCAAGGGGTCTGTCAATTTGAATGACATTACCATAAATATAGATAGAGGCATGGAGAAGAGAGTTATAAGTGTCATGGAGCAAGAGGATCCTTGTGCTTGGGAACCTGTGAAGGGAGTCACCTAATTGGAGTTGGGTAGATGGATCATTGAATGAAAAAAACACTGTAAAGCTCCCAGTGTTGCGGAGTGAACTCTCTGGGTAAACTATGAGCCTGGAACATGGCGGGCCCATGTCAATCTAATCTGAAATTGAATTTTGATATGTGCCTTAAATCATTAATTATCTGCTTGCAGGACACTTGGGTTTGTTCTGATTTTAGTATGAGCATTATTTTGTTTTCTCCTGTGTAGCAAAACCTTGCATAAAAGGCCACACCTGTGAAGGAATCACTATTTTACTTAGCAATGATATCAATTGGAGTCCAAAGTTATTTGTTCACCGCTTAAATATTTGCCTTTGCATAAAGTTAGCATTGTGTAATGAGAATGGAGGGTTGTCATCTTTTTTAGGTTGTGAACCTATATATCTCCATGATAAGTCTCAGGATACCCTAGGCGATGTTCCAGTTGTTCGTAGCATTAGTCGATGCTCCGTCTTTTCATTTATTCGTTGCATTAGTCTTCTGGAGGAATATCCTTTGGTTATTATTGTAGGAGACTTCAATGCTAAAGTATCAAATTCTACTTGCATGATCTTTGGTAATGCTGAAATGGATGAACTGTGGTGTATTCCTGAGTCTGTTTTACCTGAAAAAGCTAGATCAAATAGGCGAGGCTTCTGTTTTATGGAAAGGCTGAGATTGTATGAATTTATTTTCTTAAATGGCAGATTTCCCGAAGACTCTCATGCTTCTTATACTTTTTACTCCCTACATGGGCAATCTTTAATTGACAATATGTTAGTGTCCCATCAAATGTTCAGAGTTTGTACACAATTGGAGTTTTTTATACTGACTTAAGTGACCATAGTATTTTTTCAGTGTGCTTTGATATAGAGCTTAAGGCTCTTGATTCCTGGAACTGTGAGAAAGATAACCTAGACTATAATAAATCTAATGGGTGCACTTTTTTGTCATGTGATAACATAACGAATTTGGCTCATATTATTAAAATAGCAAGCCGGGGCCCTCCTGACTCGTCGTTAGATATTCCTATCTCTTGGTCTGAAAAGTAGCTGACATTTTTTCTGAATTTTGGGAGCAAATATAGAGGTAAAAGACCTGAATCCCCTGTTAAGATCTCTTGGGCCGTAAAAAAGGTGAATTGTGTGATAAACTCCCATGTTAGGAAGCAATTAAAATTTTCTTTGATCATGAGGTAGAGAGAAAGTAGATGCCTCACGCGTAAGAAAACACATTAGTAGGTAAATGAATGAAAAAAGGAGGAGGCAGCAAATGGATTTATTTGAGGGAAGCCGCTACTTAATTTATATCTCGTAAATACTGGGCTTTAATTCCCAATACTGTGACTCAAGAGTTACAGCTGAGGCTATTCCAATATCAGGCGATGAGTGTACACAGTTCATTTCGCAGATATATGCCTGCAATTTAAGTAGCAGTGGCCAGTTTGTGCTTAGTGTTAAAGTAGATTTGAGGGAATTATGTGGCCCGTCATCCTGTAGGGAGATTGAGGGATTCATTAAGGGTGTGAGAACTTCAGGGGCTCTGGGCCATGATGCACTCCAGAAACCACTTATTAAACAGGAGGTTTCCTTATGAGCTGTCTTTTTATGTCCACAGTTCCAGTGTTGCTATCTGTTTGGTGATATTCCATCTTCCTGGAAGGGAAGTATCATGGTGTCCTTATATAACAAGCATTTGCAATGATATAGGTCTCGCATTCACGAGAGTTTAAGCTACTGTCATTTACAATGGCAATAGCTAAACCTCTTTTAAATGCGAGACCTATTTCACTTCAAGGAAGTGGCTGCCATTGTTCAGGGCTGCTTGAAAGTAAAAGAGTGCATGGAGAAGAAAGCACCTCATGTCTGCAGTGGAGAAGCTCATTAAAGGAAATAGTGCTTACATACTAAATAAGACATGCTGTCTCACAACACCAAAAAAAATGTCCAGTCTCCATGGGAGGTTACAAATGCAGACAAGGAGGTATCAAGGAGGGACTAACAAGCCTAATAACGATTCGGAAGTCAGCGTCTACGAAGGACAATGACACAAGTCAACTAAAAATATGGACGGAGAGTGGGCTGGGCTTCTTAGCCTTACTCTACTGCATGCCTCGCTGCAGCGCATACGCTGCCCAGTCTCGACCTAAAAATGGCCAGCAATGTCATGGGGTATGCAATGCAACCTAGCCTAAACCAATTACTTTGGCCAGAGCTGCCGATGGAGCTGGGGGAACCATGTTTGAGCCTCGGTGTCGGCTTACCATCTTGTGATTCTGGGCAATTCACTTAATCTACCCGTGCCTACCAAAAACTAGCATATGCAATGTAATAGATCCCGCATTTACGAGAGTTTGAGCTACTGCATTATAAATGACAATGCCTTTTATTTATGTGTTGTTTTTAAAACAGATAAATAAAAGGCATTGTCATTTGCAATGCAAATAGCTTAAACTCTCGGAAATGCGAGACCTATTGTGATGCAAATGAGTTGCTATAAAAATTTTAAATAGTGCTAGGAGAGACAGGCAGGACAAGGCTGTTTGAGAAAATAGTGCTCAAGGCTGTAATTAAAACCTACCGAGTAACAACACAAGTAACAGAGGGTATCTCAATGGGTGGTTACAGAATGAGACAACACGGTACTAAGGAGGGACTACTAAGCCTATTGACCAATGAACAGCCACAGTTTACAATGGACAGTGACACAAGCCAATGAAAAATATATGTGGAGAGTGGGCGGGGCTTCAAGTCCCTACCTGAATACAGCATGTCTCGCAGAGCAGCACATGCGCTGCCCAAGCTCGACCTAATCAGCCTTTAGATCCACTGAAATAAACTTTCTCACTGTTTCCCATATTGGGCTTCTCCCCAGTGGTGAAACAGATGATGCCAGCAGCAAAAATCCTTCGTAACACCTCAGTTTTTAAAGAAGATTAAAAGAGTGCTAGGCCTCAAATATTATGGTTGGAGCAAATTATGCGCTAACGGGTAAGATCTCGCCTAACCATGTTAGAAAAATTGTGTACCTGCCAATATGGAGCCCTTAGAAGAATTAGAAGAAATTGGTGAGTAAGGAGGGTGGGGCACGATCCAGAAGTGGTGTGTGCTGTGGGTTAGTCATGGTAGGGGAGGCATGTGCTCAGTAGGCAAGTTTGGTACACACAAGGCCAAGTCCTGGAGCGTGTTTTCAGAATCAATTGGTTGTGACTAATTGCTGCTTTGATGAAAGTAGAATTTTCCCTTCACATGAAAAAGGGCAAGTGAGTTTGGGGGTGTTCATCGGTGCACCCCAGGTCAATCTGTTTTGTATTCAGTCAAGCAATTTCCAATGTAATAGCTGGACAGTAATATTAAAAGTAGCAGTTAAGCTAGTTTTGTGGTATTAGCAGACACTACAAGTCACACCAAACCGCTTCAAAGACAAGGCATTATGAACATGACATATAGGTTCATTTCAGTTTGACCACATTGAGTGACCGTGGTAAGATCACTTTGGGACCAATTTGCAAAGCATGTTTAAACCGCAATAAAACATTGTAAATTCTGTATTCAAATCTCATTCACAAAACCAGTATCCTTCACACGGGTTACACTCATGCAGAAATGTAGCTGGGCTGAGATTTTACGCATTCGTAAGTGGAAGGCAGAGGAGTAGTTATGGGACTCCTTAGAGGAGTATCAATCGGGTGGACTGTGAGGAAAAGGCAGTGCAAATAAGGTGAACACCCACACACTTCATTTTTGTGTATTCACATGCATGTGTAATGCATTTCTCTGCACTTCCAAACTATAATGTAAAGAGTGATACTGGAAAGTGCACCGGTGGTCTCCATTTTTCATAGATTGTGTTTGGGGGTGGGAGGGAGGAAGGAAAGACTGCATGGAAAAACATTTTCCAAAAAATGAAAATAAGGGATTTTTGTATTTTTTATTTTTTTAACTGAACAGTATACATTAGTATTGCTAGCAACTAGAAAACTATGGGGATTTAGGGTTAGGAAAAGCAGGCGTGCACCAGAAGGTAAACATTAGAATTCCTTCATTCCCCTGCTCTGAAGTCAGGAGCTCCACAAAACCATATCATGTCCTGCGGCTACAATATTCAGTGGTTGTACATGCACGCACCATTAACACAGGGTTTATTCACCAAAATGCCAGGGGAGCGGAAGTGACATCATGGGCACAAGCTTTATTCTCAGTGACATAGCTCGGTTGGTCTGTTGACCCCCTCCCTTCCTTTTCTGCTCTCAACACCTCTTTGTAACAGGGGACCACCAGGAGAGCAAGAAGTGGTAAATGCAGAAAGTCACAAGCATACGCCCTGGGCCTTGTAGCAGAGCTTCATGTTCTAAGGGCTCAATTCACAGAGGTAAAGTACTTTTGGTAAACACTAGTAGATGTATGGATACTACTGTGCACAGGATTTCAAAACATACGCTGTTCCCAAAAATCACATGAACAATTATGTTTATGTGCAGACATATGTCAACACACTCCGTTACTGCAGTGTAATTCAGGGAAGGTTTTGGCTTGTACTTGAACATACGAACGTTGTACTACTGCACATAACTTTACGTTTGCAGATCATATGAACCATCGACTGCATCATTTATTTTTGTTAAACTATTTTTATTGCCATTTAAAAGAAATTCCATTACAGAAAAACATGTACATTCACAATAAAACTGTGAATGGAAATTGTGTTCGGAAAGGAGCACGCATGTATATTACAGCAACGCCGCACAACAGAACTAATAAAGGGTGCGTATCTGTATGCTAATGACAGGCAGATCACAGAAACAACAATAAACAAGCATTTGAATGCAATAGCGGCACTTGGGCTTTAGCTATAAACATCATAAGCTAAAGCGCGGGTGCCCTTATTGCTTTAAAAGTAAGGAAATAGAACCACACTTTTTTTTCTATTTTCTTACTTTTGAAGCAATCGAGGCCCTGCACTTTAGCTTAAGATGTTTACAGGCAAAGCACGAGGGCCCCAATTGTAACAAAAGCAAATAAAGAGAAAAAAATAGCGGTCCCACGTCTTTTTAGGTTTCGCCTAGGCAGCTCATGCGCTGTCTTGGGGAAAGATGCTGTATACACTATAGTGGGGGAAGCTCCGCCCACTTTCAGGCCACACATCTGATTGGTTACAATGAAAAATCCTGCATTCCCATTGGTTGTTGCCGTCTTAGTCCCGCCTACTGACTGCCATGACGTCATTTTTAGGTCGAGCTATTTATAGCTCTGAACTATTGTAGGGGAAACAAGCAGATTCCTCCCAATGCATGTTGTCTACTGAAGCGTGATGCTTCGCCAGGGGCGCGCTTGGCCTCACTCACACCCCATATGCTCTTTCTCTCCCACTCGCTTGCTCCCCTGCTCCCCCGTCCCCCCACCCGACTTGAAAGGAAGCCTCGCACACCAACATGTGTCTCTCACACCACCAGACATCAAAGGCTGCTGCTCCCCCGCCCCCCCACCCTGTTACTTTCGTTTCTCTCTACTTCTTTCCCTCCAGACTTTCACTGCCAATCTTTGCCTTCTTCCTCACTCCTTCTTTCCTACCAGGTTTCTTGTTTGTTAAGCTCCAGAAGCATGCCCGATGTGCTTTAAATGCGGGTTAATTTCCCAAAAAATATATATGTGTTTAGATCGCACAACGTACCGTTTCTTTTAACATTGAATGTTTTTATTATCTTATAGCGTGGCACCTCCGTAATAGCGCCAGCGCATCTTCTTTTTAAAATGCGGGTTAATTTAACAAATATATATATATTTATGTTTGCAATGCGGGACGCCTTAAGCATGGTGTCCCACGTCTTGCTTTTGTTAGGCTTTTATTCTGTGTACACACTACGATCCCGGTCTTTTCAGGGCAGCCAATGCTGCCTCACAACCCCCTCCATGACAATTACAAAGCAATAGGGTGTGAGGCACTGGGTGGAGCGCACGTGCGTATTGCTCCAAGCAACCCTCACCCGCGGATGCTTTTCACCAGTTAGACAATTTCAGCTTGCGGCTATGGGTGGGTAGGTGGGGCCTCTCAGCCCACTGTAATCACACAGTTAAGACAGAGGCTGTCTCCCATCACTGTGCCGCTCTTTCCACCGATACTCAACCTCGCCTTTCAATGCTACGAACCTTCTTTTTTGGGCAGTTTATTTATTATGCTAGATAATGGATACCGCGACTTGCTTTACCTGCCACATGCTTGAGCCACCCAGTGTCTGTTGTGTGCAAGATATCTTGACAACTTGGATTAATACAGTAAGACACTAATGGAGAACTTGGCCTTATGGGTCGAGCGGCGCAGGGCACGCCTAAAATCTCCAGGTTCACCTGCCTTATCAGACAGAGACACGAGACAATCCGTTAGGCATAGAAAATCAGGTTTTATTAGCTGCAGCTAAGCACAGTTGTCAAGAAGTACATAAAGTAGATTCTTAGGAGACTGCCACTTCATTCTGTGGTGCACAGTCTTTTATACCATACATATTTACAATACCTACTCCCAAAACATACGAAACTGACAAATGAGAAAAGTTCAAAAACAAGCTATCGAGTATCTTGTGCACGCCCTTCTTTCAGACCCCGTGTTCTCCCCTCCCCTCAAGTTAATCAATGATAGTGCATGTAATTCAATTTGCAGGTGGCAGGACGTATTTGCGAGCCTCAAAGGATAGTTGAGTAACAGGAGAGTACATGGAGAGAATAGTGAAGGCCAGTCAAATAAGATAAAGTAAAGGAAGAATGGTGGGACCCAAACAGTCAACTAAGACAATGATCAATCAGTCTAGACATGGATTAACTAACTCGGCCAGACCCTGACATCGGTTTCATAAACAAGGACAAAGGGTTACTTTTTAACAGGAGAGACGAGCAGCTGAAAAGGTAAAAACACTATGTTCGCCGTGTCGCCTGAGTGAGGGGAACATAAAATGGCGGCTGTCAGAAAATGGCGGCTGACTACGAAGCGAAGTCGAAAATCACAGAACCCCAGTATCTTTCAGACTGCTTGAGTGTATGTCAAATACCCTGCGGGGCTTTCCACCATTGCTTGTTTTGTTATCGGCCGCTCAAACACACTCCTATGGACACCGACTGCAGGGACAGCGGCACGTTGGAGGAGCAGCCCCCCACTATTTGCTAGGTAAGCCCTGTCTCTCACGGGTCCCTCTAGCATTAATAACATGTTGTAGTGATTAGATCAAATTAATCCCCTTGCTTTTTTGCAGACGGTTGCCAGCACAAGGCGTAGCAAATCCTTGAGGATTGCTTCATATGGGTCACATAAATCGGTAAGCAGACAATGCAATTGTGTTGGGAATTCTGCTTATTATTAACATGGTTGCACACAACATTTGGACAGTTAATGTAGCTCGTAATAATTGGGAGCTGCAGACTTAGACACCCATTGAGTTATGCTTCAAAGTGCTTGTTTGCTCATAGAGTCACGCCTGATCTCACTCATGGCACGAATATGAGATTTGGCAACACTTTTTTAATCACTCTGAGCATGCACTATAGTTTACCTTGACTTGATATAATTTCACATTCTTCATGGGCAGCTGCCCAGTGCTAAACAATGCTGACAGTGCATGGCAAAGTCGTGCTGTCTGAACAAACATATTTTTGGTTACATTAACCTGTGACCTTGGCAGTATCGTAGTACCCAAATATTCAAAAGAACTTATTTATAGTGAATGGCATGCTGGTCTACCCAATAACTTATAATGGGTGATTTTAATGAGCACCCCTCTCTTGGGTCAAGTGCTCATATGCTAAGCCATACTAGTAAAGCGATCGGCACAACGTTTTAGAGCAACATATATGTACATCAGATGGTATGTGTGCTGTCCAACAACGCTTTAGTGATCTTTCACCTCATCATTCTACATCTCCACGCCAACCCTTCTTTCACCCCTCTTCTCTCCTTTCTCTTTCCTACCCTCTATCTATCCTCCTTGTTACCTTCCCACAACATCACTCAACACCACAGCATCACTCAGCACCACTCAACGCCACAGCACCACTCAATGCCACAGAACCACTCAACGCCACAGAACCACTCAACACCACAGCACCACTCAATACCACAGCACCACTCAACGCCACAGCATCACTCAACGCAACAGCATCACTCAGCGCCACAGCATCACTCGGCACCACTGAATGCCACAGCACCCCTCAACGTCACAGCGCCACTCAATGCCACAACACCACTCAACGCAACAGCACCACTCAGCGCACAGCATCCCTCAACGCCACAACATCACTCAACGCCACAACATTACTCAACGCCACAGCATCACTCAATGCCACAGCATCACTCAACGCCACAGCATTACTCAGCACCACTCAACGCCACAGCACCACTCAATGCCACAGCACCACTCAACGCCACAGCACCACTCAACGCCACAGCATCACTCAACGCCACAGCATCACTCAATGACACAGCATCACTCAATGCCACAGTATCACTCAATGACACAGCATCACTCAATGCCACAATATCACTCAGCACCACTCAACGCCACAGCACCACTGAATGCCACAGCATCACTCAGCACCACTGAATGCCACAGCATCACTCAGCACCACTGAAGGCCACAGCATCACTCAGCACCACTGAAGGCCACTGCATCACTCAGCACCACTGAATGCCACAGCATCACTCTGTGCAACCATTCAACAACAACTGGTTCTAATATGTTCTCTCAATGTTTCAAGCTTTATTACAAATGTCACAAAAAGATGTTAACATTTCACTGCTGTTCTTGGATTTTCATCACAATAAAATACACTGAACATAATCTTCCCAAAAGTTATTTACAAAAGTTTAAGCTATTGCCCTATAAATTACAATTACTTTTATTTAAGTATTAATTATCCCCAAAAAATAAAAGCCATTGTTATTTGTAATATTAATACATCTAAGTCATGTAAATACAACACATATTGCATTACAAATGCTATAGGTGTCACGTTTTTAAAAGTTAAAACTATTGGCATTGTAAATGACAGAGCTATTAATTTCTCTATTTTCAAAACCAACACATAAATAAAATATTTGTCATTTACAATACCAATAGCTCAAAATTTCCTACTGCGAGACCTATTGCATTGCAAATGCTTGTTCCTGTTCCGAGGCTATCAGCCCTTTACTTGAGAAACAGTTTTGTTTCCCTATCTCTCCACGTATCTCTCCCCATTCTCTCTCGCAGTCAGTAAATCTATGTACCATAACCACCCCTTCCTGTTCGTGCCTTTTTTCATGTCAGCACTTGCATTTAAAATGCAATAGGTCTCCAGTAAATCCGAGTCCTATTGCATTTTCAATGCTTTTTGTTCGTATTTGTACTTAATAAGGTTTTGTATATTCTCTGTGACTAAGTTTTGTACTAGATTTTTCACTTACATAGACTTAGGCCTTTGGATGGTCATGCCTAATGATTTTTGTATGTCGACTTTGAATGGATGAAATCATTTATTTTATTTTGGTAGTGATATGTATTTTCGTTTAAAATGTTTTACTTGTGAATTCTTTAAATGTCATTGCATCGAAGATAAGGATGAATTGTTGTATTCTTTATGTGGTTCTCTATTGAGTTCCATAACATAATACGTTGAATTGAAATTGGGTTGGCTTGTGCCTTACAGTGACAAGAATTGTGGTTGCTACTTGAGTAGGGGTTATCCCCCTCAACCAGTAACCCAATTTCTTACAGTCATTTATTCAGAGATGCTGAAAGCCTTGAGTGGGGCAAAGTTGAAATTCAACTGCCGGTCGGATATATTTTCCTGTGGGTCCAGTCCTTTAGGGTCTTCTCAAGTCGCATACAGCAGGTTTAGTCCTCTTCTGATGTTCTGCTGGTCCAGTTAGTGTTTTGAGTATGGCAACTTTGGATACCATATTTATGCCTCATGCCAGCTGGTCAGTGGGGGTTGGCTTCTGAGCACTCCCTGGCCAATGGTGTGAGAAATTGGGTTGTTGGTTGACTGGGGTGTGAGCCCTGGTCAAGCAGTAACCACAATCCTGTCGTAGCTTGACACAGAGAAATCTGGCTTAACTTAGAGGCAATGTGTAAAGTACTTGTGAAACTCTTCAAACAGTAAGAAAGTGAAAATCCACACAAAAAGGACCCCACACCAAGTTAGACAAATATTATTTTCTTTAATAAATAAAACAAGATCAAAACGAAAAAAATCAAATTAGAAGACCTGAGGAGTTCAAGTTTAGAGATTTTAGTGAACATAGCATCAAAAAGCACAAAGCGCCAACAGTGGATATCTGGTCACTTCAGACTGGCACAAAATCACAAGTTCAGACCAACCACGATGGAGTGTGGGCCGGTTAAAGGGAACCAGCTGGCCTGCTGAACAAAGCACCTTAAATCCTATTTTGTGGAGAGTTGCGAGGATCCACATCAAAGATGCATCACATAGCCAAAGTGATGCATAGGTTCCCAGATGCGGCGAGGCTGCAATGAGAGGGTCTGTGCTGTCGTTGTGGATGTCGTCGATGATGCGGTGTTGAGGATGCAGAGCACCATTGTTGCGATGTGTCGGTTACGAGGAGCTGTGAGGCTGCTATGCGTAGTCCGGCATTGCCATAGAGGCTGCCATCAACAAGAGGTTCAAGGGCCTGAGGTGGGGGTTCTGAAGGCGATGCAGGCTGTGGCAGTGATGTGGGTCTTTGTGACAGGTACAATCCATGCTGAGGCAGAGAAGCATCAGATCTGCTCAGGGTTGCATCGAGCAGCAGAGAAGATGCATTGTTTTTTCTTTATCCCCTGATGGGGTGGCGGAGCACCTTAAGTCCACTTCCAAGAATCCAGGACTGGAGTTGCACTGCTTGGCAGGGTGGACTCACAGATGGCAGAGTACAGATGCAGATGTAAGGTTGTTGGAAGCTTGTTATGTCCCCAAGGCTTCAGATCAGGAGACCAGCCAACCAGCCCTTGTAGTCACTCTGGGTTCTGAATTCAAGAGATTCAGGTCCTGTACTTTCCACCCAGACCAGAGGGGAGCAGGTCAGTACAGTAGGGCAATAATTCCTTCGGAGCAGCAGTCCAGCAGGGTGGCAGTCCTTGTAGCCGAATGCCTCCCTGGTGTGCTGCAACGCCAGATTACTGCGGAGCTGGTTGTGTGACAGTAATGTGCAAAAAATATAGTGAATTTAAAAATGCCAGCAGACTATACCATGTAAAACAAGCATTTACAATGCAACGGTCTCGGCTTTGCAAAAGTTAGAGCTATTGGCATTGTAAATGACAAACTTTTTAATATATGTTGGTTTTGAAAACAGATAAATAAATAGCATTGTTATTTACAATGCCAATAGCTCAATCTCTCGCAAATGCGAGACCTATTGCATTTGCAATTCAATAGGGCGCGTATTTACGCGAGTTTGAGCTATTGACATTGCAAATAACAATGCCAAAACCAAAACATAATAAAAAGGTCTCTCACACTACGGGACGGAAGGTGAGAGAACGTAGAATATATAGACAGACAGGCAGAGAGAGAGAGAAAAAAGCTGAGATGGCTGTCTACTCGCCCCAGGGCAGAGAGTGGGTGTGGAAGTCGCACTGCTACATCCTGTGCTGCACTAAGCACGTGTGAGGGTACCGTGCACTCTGGCTGCCACCACCTGCCATGGACTTGTGCTGGAACTTTCCACCCCGAGGCCGTGCTATAGGTATTCGGGAGGGAGGGATGCTCGCGCTGCTGGTCCAGAGCTGCACATCTTCACTGCTAATGGAGCTATGCTGCACCAGTTGCGTGGCGCTATGCTGCACCAGTCGCGTGGCGCTATGCTGCACCAGTCGCTATGCTGCCCCTGTCCAGTGGCGCTATGCTGGACCTGTCCCATGCCGCTATCTTGCGCCTATACAGTGGCGTTATGCAGCACCTGTCCCGTGGTGCTATGCTGCACCTGTCCCGTGGTGTTATGCTGCACCTGTCCCGTGGTGCTATGCTGCACCTGTCCCGAGGTGCTATGCTGCCCCTGTCCAGTGGCGCTATGCTGCACCTGTCCAGTGGCGCTATGCTGCACCTGTCCAGTGGCGCTATGCTGCACCTGTCCAGTGGCGCTACCTTGCACCTATCCAGTGGCGTTATGCAGCACCTGTCCCATGGTCCTATGCTGCACCTGTCCCGTGGTGCTATGCTGCACCTGTCCCGTGGTGCTATGCTGCACCTGTCCAGTGGCGCTATGCTGCACCTGTCCAGTGGTGCTATGCTGCACCTGTCCAGTGGCGCTATCTTGCACCTATCCAGTGGCGTTATGCAGCACCTGTCCCGTGGCGCTATGCTGCACCTGTCCTGTGGTGCTATGCTGCACCTGTCCCGTGGTGCTATGCTGCCCCTGTCCCGTGGTGCTATGCTGCCCCTGTCCCATGGTGCTATGCTGCCCTTGTCCAGTGGTGCTATGCTGCCCCTGTCCAGTGGCGCTATGCTGCACCTGTCCAGAGGCACTATGCTGCACCTGTCCAGTGGCGCTATGCTGCACCTGTCCAGTGGCGCTATGCTGCACCTGTCCAGTGGCGCTATGCTGCACCTGTCCCGTGGAGGGGAGGCGCGTGCACTGCTCATCCATACGTGGCACCTGTTCTGTACTCTGCTGAATAGTGCAACATGTTTTCGCTGTAGGAAGACAATAATTAGTGCCATTGTTAAAGACTGTGTTTAGGCTGACTCGGAGAACCCTGCTAGTTTATGAAAACAAGCAATGTCGTGTTCTTGTCTGATGAGCTCCAGCAGAGGGCGGTAGCTTCAGGAGTCTGCAAAAAATTGGAATTCAGAGCAGCAAGGAGGCACTTGTAACTGGCGTGGGGGACTGCATGAGTTGTTCATAAGTATGGACGATACATCTATCTCTTACGTATTTGTATTAGTTTTGTTGCAGTTTTATATAGCGCCAACTCGACCCGGAGGTATCAGAGCGCTTTTCATGAGCACCAGTTGCGTTACAGACGGACACATTCATTATATTAGACATGGGGAGATTAAGTTGCATGACACACAGATGACTTGAAACGTTTTTTTTTTTTTTACAGATGTTACTATTGCTCAAATGCCCTCACTTATTATTTTTTTTAAACATTTCTGTCTTTCCTGTATCAAGTTTTTTAGATTAATCCTCTCAAATTCCCTTAGCCAAGACTGAAGCAAAGCCTGTCCAAGCGGAAAGAGAGAAACTAGTGGAATCAACACTGCACTAACCCCCTTGAGACCCGTCTTAAAAGTAAGATGCAGGCCCCCTCATGTCTCTATATATAAACAAGATGTATACATGAATATAAATTACACATAAGCTGCATATATATTTAACATTGTTCCATCCATGCTATAAATGATATATAAATAATCATATATATATCTACATGCACACACAACTATAATATTTATCTGCATGCATTTACTGACATCTACAAAAATCTAGACACAAATACACTGAAAACAATGGTGCTAAGAAAAAACGACCCACGTTTAGAAGCACGAAAACACACATGTATAATCCCAGAGGCCTGCTCCGCGATTTTAGGCTGCAGTCCTCTCTTGGCCAGTTAGTGACTGCTCCGGCGCATTGTTGAGAAACCGGCATGCCTTCTCGGAAGACTGTTCGTCACAGCCCTTGCCGGACTCCAGTCCTGTCAAGCGTCACGCAACAGGTGTGACGCTCACGCATTTCAGTGCGGTGATCCGCATCACCGCACTGAACTGCATTGTCACGCATTTTCCACCTGTGCCAGGGCGCTCCTGTGCCCGGGCTCTCAGCATCTCTCTGCTGTTCTAAGAGAGGTGCTGCTCAGCCCGAGTGCCTAAACAATTAATCAGACTGCAGCTCTCAGCTCTGTAGTGGCTGAGAGCGGCGCACTACAATGTATCAGTCTCTCCCAGGAGCTGCCAGGCTGCTGTCCGACTCCTGTGTTGCCCTGGAAACTAAAATGAGCTAATGATGGTACACCGGGATTAAATCCGGATGTGCCGGCCACGGTAGTGCCGTCACGTCCGGAGGAACTCTCACGTCCGGGTAGTGCCCTGTGATAGCTACTACTGAGGAGACAGCTGGGACCCTGAGTCAGGTTGTGTGACACAAGGTGGCGCCATGATGGGTCATGACATGATGTTCTGTTGCCACAAGGCAGGCCGCAATCATGGCGCTGCGGCCTCTGTCTGACAGTAATGCTGCTGCTTGCACCAGTCAGACCTCCTGTGCTGTGTTGGCTAAATTCGTATAACGCTGGCCGCCGGCGAATTATTATTTTCCGATCCACTGCCTGGCCGAAGGAAAGCTAATGCAGTGGGCAGGTCGCCACGGACCGTCACTGTTGCAGCGGCCACCATGACTAAAGTTAATTCTGTGATATACCTCTTTTTTTTTTTTTTTTAAGTTTGAAGTTTATTAAGGCATAAAGAAGAAAAGACAGTACATGAAGAAACAATCATAAGTTATAAAAACAAGAAATCTCTCTTACAACAGAATGGAATTGATCATAGAAATAGCGTGAAACAAAAACAATATACATTAAAATTTCAGGAATTTTGAGGGTAAGGGGAATACATCAGAATCATATATCGTAGAAGTGTCAAAAAATAAAACATAGGATGCATCAATAAATTGACATATACCAAGGTAAAACATTCACGGTGGTTTTTGAACTTCAACATTACATAGTGGAGAAGTAGGAGATGGTCTGGTAACTCTGGATAAATATTCGGTAAGGGGAAGCCATAGAAGGTCACATTTAATTGCTAGGGAAATAGGGGAGACAAAATTGGTATCCAGACGATGATTAAAACAAACTGCATTCCACCACGCAGAGAAGGAAACATCCTTAGCTTGTTTCCAATGCGATGTAATATGATGAAAAGCAATGGCTATCAGGAGATCGAGAAGTTTGTGGTTATGGTGGGGTCCAGAGAGATCAGGGGAAAGGGAACCTAGAAAAATGTGAAGGATTGAAAAGGGGAGAGTGAGTTGGAAAATTCTATGAAGTTGGGACCAAACTAATTGCCAGAAATGGAGAATGGGAGGGCATTCAAAGAGCATGTGTTTCAAATCAGCCAAAGGAGAGGGACAGGACCAACAAGTGGAAGAGGTGTCTGAGGAAAAAGAAGATAAACTTACGGGAGTATATAATGTACGATTATAGACAAAAAATAAGGTTTGGGTAGTATTGGCAGCTCTAGATGTACTATGAATTTTAGACCAAATTTTATCCCACAGATTAGGGGGCCAGTTTTGAGACAAATCTTTCTCCCAAGCCAACTCAATCTTAGATTTAATGCGGTCAGTAGACAATTGTAGAGATTTATAGAGAAAAGAAGCAGAGGGGGATTGGTCGAGAGCAGTAGAGATGGAATGGTAAGGTAGAGGAATAGAGTTGATAGTGGGGAGGGAGGAAAGATATTGAAGAAGGGAGGGGATCAGTGATAAATATTGTTTACGAGAAGAGGGAGGTAACGAAAAGTGTGTTTGGAGGGAGTGAAAAGGAAGAGGGCGAGTATCAGAAATAAGTTGAGAAACCCATTTTAAACCACGTGAATGCCAGGATGTCCAATAGATTGAGCGATTCCGGATTTTAAGGTGTTTATTATGCCAAATAGGTTGGGTGTGAGTAGACGAAGCAGAAGGGTAGGAGGATAACAAGTATGGATGAAGAAGAGAACGTGTGTGAGAGATGATGGGAGATCGGAGAGAGGTGACGTTAGAGGAGAAGGAAAGAACTTCTTTGAAATCATAAGGATGAAGGAAAGATGATTCTAGCGTCAGCCAAAGGGGAGGATAGTACGGAAGATCTGAAGAGAGCCAACGTAAGGCTTGTTTTAAGGAAAAGGCAGTGTGATAGGATTTAAAATTGGGAAATTTGACTCCGCCCAAAGATTTATCTTTCTTTAAAATAGAGAGAGCTATGCGGGATTTTTTGTCTTTCCATAAAAACTTCAACAGAATAGAATCAATCGACTTGAAGAGGTGATTAGGGATGCGAATGGGAATCATAGAAATAGTGTAGAGGACCAAAGGAGCTAGCATCATTTTTATGGAATCCAGGCGACCCCACCAAGAAAGAAAGAGAGGGTTCCAACGATTGATAGAAGAAGTGAGCTTAGTAGAGAGGGATTCGAAATTAAATTTGAGGGTATCAGAGAGACGAGGGGCGAACCAAACACCTAGGTATTTAATCTTAGAGGGTTGCCAGGAGAAGCCAGAGGTATCAAATAGATGTTTTAGACATAAAGGATTCAGGGGGAGGATTTCACATTTGTCCGTATTAAGTCTATATCCAGATACATTAGAAAAAGCGGAAACTTGATTAAGGAAGGAAGGTAATGTTGTTTGAGGGTCTGAACAATAAAATAAAATATCGTCAGCGTACACCGATAATTTAACTTGTTGTTGGGGACCATATTGAAAACCAGAAATATTCTCATCAAGTCTAATTTTGGTCAAAAAGGGTTCTAAAGCGAGAATGAACAAAAGAGGAGATAGAGGGCATCCTTGTCGAACACCTCTTTGAAGGGGAAAATAAGCAGAAGTGATACCGTTAACAAAGATGGAGGCATGAGGGCTAGAGTAAAGTAAAGAAATAAGAGAAATGAAATTAGGTGGGAAACCGAACCAACGAAGAGCTTGAAACATAAAATCCCATCCGATTCTATCAAAGGCCTTCTCAGCATCGAGAGAAATGGCAGCTAGCGGGGAAGGAAGAGAGGCGGCTCTACTCAAAATGTTAAAGAAAACACGAGAATTATCTGATGACAAACGACCTTTAACGAATCCAGATTGCTCCGGACCGATAAGTTCTAGTAATAAAGGATCTAATCTAAGTGCTATAATTTTGGCAAAAATTTTATAATCTGTGTTTACCAGGGAGATTGGGCGATAATTTTTACATAAAGTATGATCCTTATCTGGTTTGGGTATTAAACAAATTAATGCTTCTTGAAAAGTTCCCTGAGAAGAGCCGGAATCGATAAAGGACTGAAACAATGATAAAAGTTTAGGGAGGAGAAGGGAAGAGAAGTGATTGTAGAACTCAATGGTAAAACCGTCTGGGCCTGGGGCTTTGCCTCTACGGAGGATTGAAGCAGCATGGGAAATCTCAGAGAGGGAAATATCTAAATTTAACGAGTGAAAATCAACATGAGAAGAGTGAGGGGAAGGAATATTTTGAAAATACAAAAGAAGATCATCAGGATTAGGGCTAGACTCAGGAGTATATAAAGTTTGGTAGAAAGAGACAAATTGAGCTAATATGTCTTTGTCTTTGAACAAAGAAACACCAGCTGGACCTTGTAAAGATTCAATCTTTGTTTTCTCTTTGCGTATTTTAAGGTAGTTAGCTAAAAGTTTGCCCATTTTGTTTTGGCCTCCGTAATAGCGGGAGTTACACTTAAGGAGAGAATTTGATGCCGCATTTGTGGTAAACTTATTAAACTCAATTTTAGCAGAAATAAGGTCGCGAAGTGAAGATTCAGAGGTAGAATTATAATAGGTATATTCTAGTTTCTTAATTTTATCCAAAAGTTGAGTTGACTTGGTGATCGATTGTTTTTTCTTTTGAGAGACGAAATTGATGATAAAACCTCTAGCAGCTGCTTTGAAGGCATCCCACACCGTGACAAAGGAAGACTCAGGGAGTTGATTGAGTGTAAAGAATTCAGAGGCAAAAGCTATAAATTTAGTGGAGAATACGGGGTCTAGGAGTAGAGAATTATTAAATCTCCAGCGTCCTGAATGTGGAGAGAAGGGGATAAGATCGATATCGACAAAAACGGGAGCATGATCTGAAATTAATATGGAACCAATATCTGAATGAGTGGCTAGCTGTGCCAGGGGCTTGCTGAGGAAAAGGTAATCAATACGAGATTGAGAGTGGTGGGTGGGGGAATAGAACGTGTATTCTTTAAGGTCGGGATTACATAGTCTCCAGATATCAACTAGAGCATAGTTTCGAATAGAAGTAATAAACTGGGAATGCATCTTAGAAGGAATAAACTTAACCTTGGAATTTCTGTCAAGAAAGGGGTCCATAACTTGATTGCAATCACCACCAAAAATAACATATTGTTCATTAAGTGTAACTAATTTGTCAGAAACAGCAGGCCAAAATAATTTATCTACACCTGTAGGAGCATAAACATTGAAAATAACGATAGGAATTTTATCAATAAGAAGATTGGTAATAACCCAACGGCCATTATCATCATGTTCATGAGATACAACTGAAACAGTTAACTTTTTATGACATAAAATAACAGTACCATTTTTCTTACCTAAAGCAGGAGAGTGAAAAACATGTCCCACCCAGCAACGTTTAAGTTTGTTAGCCTCCTTGTCCGAAAGATGGGATTCTTGAAGGAGAGCTACGTCAGCTTTAAGCCGTGTCAAGTGAGTCAGGACACGTTGACGTTTAATGGGGTTATTTAACCCCTTAACGTTCCAAGTAACTACTCGGAATTTGTAACTTCAGTAAAATGATATGAAATAAGATACAATAAAAGATGAGTATGTAAAGGAAGAGAATAGTAGAGTAAAAGTAAAAAAAACAAGAAGTGTAAGAGAAAAAGGGTCAGAAGAGAATAAATAGAATATAGTAAAGAAAGAAAAGAGAAAGAGTTGAAAAAAGAGAAAAGAAAAAGAGAACAGTAGAAAAAATAGAGCAAAGTATGAAGATAGTAATAACATCTCAATAGATAGAGAACAAGTCATAAAGAACTGAGGGATGACGACGTCAGAAGAGGACGACATCAACAACGGAGACTCACATCGTCGAACACCGGAGGAACCAGCGAAGCAACAAAATGAAGGGAAGTACGAAAACACCGGGATGAAGAAACACGAGGATAGGATCTGTAAGAAGATAAAAAGTAGAAGAAAACATTAGAGACACATATGGTTGATGAAATAAAGAAATAGCACGAGAACATTGCACCAGAGAGGTAAAATATACCAGGATAGAAGGCACTCAATCATATACAGGGGTCAGAAAACAAACATAGATGCATACAAATGAGAAAACATGGTAAAAACAGATAAGACAAAGATGGTTAAACGGATCTCGCAGTGTCCATGTTCTCGGTTTCATGGCGACGAAGGAACTCTTCAAGGACGAGTGGATCTTCAAATGTGGTTGTTCGTTCTTTGTAGGTCACCTTGAAGAGACATGGATGTAGCAGTCCATATCTGGCGCCAAGGGCTGTCAAACGTGGTCTCAAATCAAGGAACTGCTTTCGACGGTCAGCTGTGACTTTAGCAACATCTTGAGAGAGGTATAGCCTGTGACCCTCCCACATAATTAGTTTTTTAGTCTTTGCTGCTGATAGCACTTGAAGGAGGTCAGTATACTTGAGGAATAGCATGATGACTCCGCGGAGTTTAGTGGAAACTTTCGGGCCAAGTCTGTGCGCACGTTGAATATTAAGAGAGGAGGAAGGAGGAAGATCCAAGATTTTTTGTAAAAAGGTTTGAAAGAAAGCTGTTGGATTGGATCCCTCTGTAAGTTCCGGAAGATTATAAAGGCGTAGGTTGTTCCTCCGGTTGCGGTTTTCCAACTCCTCCGACTGTCGCTTCAGGAGAGATATATCTTTTTCTAAGAGCGAAATTTTTGCGCAGGAGGATTGAAGAGTTTCTGTAGATTGTTCCACCAAAAGAACCCTTGATTCCAAAGTAGACCACTTGTCATGAAGAAATTGTAAGGTTTTAGTGGTTTCAGTCATGAAGGGTTTGAGTGCACGAAGTTCCTCTAAAATAAGATCCATTGACGCAGAGTGTGTTGAAGAGCCTGGAGATGGAGGGTTACTTTTCAAACGTTTCGTCGAACCAGGTTGTAAAAGCTTGCTGGGTGTAGTAGCTTTAGGGATTGCGCCTTGGGCAACGTTTGTTTTAAGGGGAGTAGGATCATCCATAATATGCGCTGTGGAATCAGAGTCTGAGGAAAGTTGTGGTTTGGCTTTTGAGGCTGTAAGTTTGAGGGTACGGAGCTTCCCCATATATGACAGGGGGAAGGAAGTGTAATGACACCACACAAGTTAGATGAGAAAAATGTGGTAAATAGGAAACAGGAGGTACGCTTTATGGTGAAAAACTGTAAAAGCGTATAAATGCTGCTGCAACGAGGAATGATGAGAAACAGCCAAATGATAGTCACTGAAACATACAACCTTTCTTCAGATAAAACCAGCAAAATATTGTGAATACAATTTCACCTCATGGCAAAGAATTGCAGATGGAAACGCCTATGTCGACTTGGAAGGTACAATAGACTCTATGCAGATGAGCGTGTCGCCAAGGCGTGTAGAGAAAGGCGTCAGACATGAGGAATAGTGCTGAGGTATGCTGAGCGGTATTTCTTCAAAGAAATCAATAATGAAAGTCACAAGTTATGAGGCATGAAGGAGGAGAGGTGCCCGATAAGGCATGAGGCCAGTGCATGAAGGAAGCGCATCACTCACGTGAAGTAGAATAGCGGCGCTCGCTGGTGAGGGGATATCGCGGCTAATTGGAAGAAAATGGCGGCCGCCGGGAGGTGAAGCGCGTCACTGAAGAGAAAAGCGCATAGCGCCGGAGTAGAGGAGAGCAGCTTAGGTCTTCCTGCTCACCTCACGTTCCGGCGCTGAAATATGGCATCAGCGCTCACGGTGGTCCGGTAAGTGCGGAGAAAAACGCCGGCTCCGGTGAACGACTGACGGAGCTCCGGAGTCAAGCCGCCATCTTGTGCGGCGTTCAAGCCACGCCCCCTCTGTGATATACCTCTTGACAGCATTTGTGCTGTTTATTATACATTATATTCTGTTATCTTCCTTGTTATTGCATCTAAGAGGCATTAAATAATGCGGATCCGTTAGTGTGTCCGGTTTGTAACCCTCAAATGCAATTTATTGAAGCTCTGCCCGCCGCTCCCCAGATTATGCGATATATTGATTTCCCCACATTTCATCAGCTAGGACTAATACCCAGTAACTAGAAAAAGCTTTACAACCTCACATGCCCTTGAATCCGGAGCTCCCAGGCCGCAGGTTTATATAACCCTGTTGTCATAAAATAATTCCAGTAGGTCATGTAAGTAACAATTAACGTCATCACCTAAATATGATGAACTAAAGGTGAATTCCTAGACTGTTAGCAAACTGGCTTTACTTTCAGTTTGAATACAGTTCTTCGAGGGTCCTGCAGCTCCAGCATTTTTCATTCCCATCTCTTTAGGAGACTCTTTGAAGCTCTCGTGGCGTGTTTTGTTGGTGCAGACAATCGGCTGGCCGCCCAGACAAGTGCTGGCTGAGTGATTGCAGACAGTGGTCAGAGCGGGCAACACCGGTCAGACGGCCGGTGCATGTTGTTTACTGAAACCGGGGAGAGCCATGTGATGAAACCTGACTTTCCCAGCCCACCCGGCACCTTGATTTCACTGGCCCGATTGGTGTTTTTAATAAACACCATTTTATGTCTGTCAGGTGTCAGGCTAGGCGAACAGTCATTCTTCCACTCAAGCTCACTTGCACTAATACAAGCTCCAGCACCCCTGGACAGCCAGACATGCTGTCCCAAGTTAGGAGGGGAGAACTGTGACTGGTCGTCTGCACCTTGTGATGCTCTTGAAGTGCCTGCTGCTGACGCGTCGCCATCCTGACTAGCCTGGCCGCATCACGGTGCCTTCAAGGTAAACTATGATGTCGGTGCTTTAGTTCCTCTGTATATTTCACATTTTCCTTAATCTTGCATTCCTTAAGATTATTACTACCAGGTTGTGCTTTTCTCATTTTGTTCACGTAATTTTTTATGCTTGTATAGTGAGTGCAATTTGAACTATTCATCTCCAGCTGCTTTATAACTAGCCACAATCAATAGCTTTTAGATTTGAAGATGAAGGCAGTGAAAATTCCTCCTAGTGCTTGCAAGTGGGTTAAAAAATAGGGTTCGCCATGCATGACCATTCAATCTTAGCCTATTTACAGAGTGCACAAACAAATAGTCATGTATTCCAGTTTCAACTGTAATTCTGTGTCAAGGAGCGGCACAGTTGTCAAAATATTGACATGGCAACAGTGAAAGGAAACTAGTGCTTATCGGTGAGTGGGTCTGTTGTGTGTTTTCGTCAGTGAAGTGAAGGAGTTGCGAGGAAGTGCATTCAAGAGTGAGTGAAAAGAGAGCACGAAGAGGAAAATGGCAAGGTGTAAAATATGCAGATGTGGAGAAAAAAGTATGCAAAGGTCACACATGAGTGACATAGGTTGAACTTAACTGGAGTGATTGAGACATTCAGAAGACCACTATCATCTCTACATGCCTCAGCTGTTTAATTCAGAACCTCACTGTTTCATAACTGAAACATTCTTTTTACTCATTTATCTTAAACTGCTAACAACTGAGAGAGCGCAAACTGACCTAAATGTATGAGTGCATCACACTTACCTGTAGTAAGCACAAATCATGAGGAGAAATGCCATGAGTGCTAATAGTATCTGCAATTATATTCTGAATGTATAGCTAATGTAGAGATTTAAGTAGAAGTGGAACTAATACAGAAATGTGTGACACTATATGATTTTATTAGATGTGATTATTCCTGAATCCATGTC
The DNA here is from genome assembly GCF_964261635.1 of Lissotriton helveticus. Classification (NCBI taxonomy): domain Eukaryota; kingdom Metazoa; phylum Chordata; class Amphibia; order Caudata; family Salamandridae; genus Lissotriton; species Lissotriton helveticus. Next base: position 169,143,516 of record NC_136059.1, on the reverse strand, counting down.
GTGTAGCTGCTAAAATGTAAGATGGCATGTGGTTAAACGCAGAATGTGGTAGGCCTCAGGGCCAGAGCTAGAAGGGAAGGGGAAGGTGTTTCTTTTCACGACATAGATGAACTAATGTTTTGGTCATTGCATTAATGGGCCATGATTTATAGATGTGTTTACTGAATAATAGAATAAGAGTATTAACATGCTTTAATTAATGAAGAAGTTGAATGCTATAATCATTATGAGAAATATTGTAGGCCTGAAATGTTTAACGTTGGTTTACACGTACATGTCTGGGCCAAGAAATGTTGCGAACCTTTTTTGGAAGTCTATGAGAGTTGGGATCTTGGCTGCAGATGTCTGTCTGCAAGAGAAAAGGGGGAGTCCAATTATAAATAAAATGAATAGAGGTCTGTTCAGTAGACGGCCCAGACATGGAGGAGGGTTCTGGAATGTTTAAGGGGTATCAGCGGGCCGGAGAAGAGTCTGAGAAGCAAGGTCAACTCCAACGTATGAGGCCCAATACAAAGCAGCATGGAAAAAGCCAGAAGCTACACCACGTGAGGGGCGTCTCACGAGGGGCGTCTCAAATGTTGTTGACTGTTTTGTATTAGGGACAGCACCCCTGGGTGGAGTTAGAGCAGATACCTGAGGACCCTTTAGAGAGCGGATGGGTAGGCAGAGAGGGGTCATGACTGGAGAACTATAGGTTTTCACCAAGAGACTTAGAGTGAGTGACTTCCCTTGGGGGTCATTCACTGCTGACACCTTTGTTAGGTTGGGATTTGGTTAAGTAGGGATACCATCTAGAGCAGGGTAGGGACAGCCTAACCTGTGTGTTTTCCTCCAACTTAAATGAAGGAGAGATATGCGTCAATGCTGATAGCTTTATTATTCTTAGAACTTGTGTTAGTAATTTCCGTTGCTCGTCTGAGGGCTTTCAGAGAGCACATGTATGTAGTTGGACCTGTGTATCTCGTGAATCTCATTCTGAGATGCCTGTATTTGCAGCTTATCCTATCCTTACAATAAACTTTTGAAAGCTAGAAGTTGTTTGTGATCTTTTGGAGCGGGGTCCTTTATTGGGTGAACTAGCTTGGTAACAGAGGCACTTTCTTCCTTCAATGACAGGCAACAAAGGTTCAGTCGACCAGATCGGGGTTTAGATCAATAGTGATAAGGTATCGATCAAAATCTCGCCCTTCCAGTTGGTAGCTATAGAGGATGGTTGCCTTCTTGAGGACGGTGACCTAGGCCAGGTTAGCTTACCCCAAGGCCCCTAGAAATCGATGATCGGAAGAACCGCCCGCTGAAGAAGATCCGGATGACGTGAGACAGAAAAAGCAGCAGTATCGGTCGAGAGTGAGTATAAAGGGTCATGCGTGTTAGATTGCGGTGTTTTTGTATTGTATCTATGTTGTAATGTCTGGCGGAGTTGGAATGTCTGTAGAGTGACTGTGGAACAGGTTGTGAGCGCGCGCAACCGGTGGAAATCTTAAGTTCAAGGAGAGCTTAAGTGGTTCGGGTGTATCGGACACCCAGAGTAATTGTCAAATAGTGTGAAGGGGGTCATGAGGTACCATTGATCACCCGAAAGACCGAGATAGGGGGAACGTAAGAGTGAGTGCGTGAGTAACGGACGCTGGTCGGAGGTTACTGTGTGTGTAAGCAACCTATCAGAGAGACGATAGACATTTCGTCAGTTGTGTTGACAATTACATATAGACTGTGGACGTACAGTCGAGGGAAGTGACCGCTTGGTCGGAAGTAGTCATTTTTCGGTGTATGAATGGGACGCATGCATGACCGGGAGACGAGTTGAGAAAGGAGGGGTGCTGCTGCGAAGCGGAGAAAAGTGACGTCAGGAAGTGTCGCGACGTGATTGGCCGACAGGAGAAAGACCGCGCTGTGATAGGCCAGCTAGCAAAGACGTCAGAAAGTGTCGCGACGTGATTGGCCGACCGGAGAAAGACCGCGCTGCGATAGGCCAAGTTAGCAAAGCCGCGACAGGATTGGTGGATTGTCATCAGGAAGTAAACAGAGTAGCGAGGCTGGATATTGTGCGCATAATTATGAAGTGTTTTAAATGGCTGAGAGCGGTGTTTAAAAAAGAGAAGCGGGGATCGGAAGAAGGGGAAGAAGCCCCGCCGGAGGGTACGCCGGCTCGTTACATGGCAGTGAATGTTGGGTTGCATACGATCCTTTGGATATCAGAGTGGAGTAAGATTACGGAAGGAAATGAGGAACTGACGTTCCCGAAGTACGGGACGTTCAGATTAGAGGTGTTACATCGATTAAAATCAGTCATGACCTCAATGAGACCCTTGCCTAGACCGACCCAGTTTGAAGCTCTTGATGCATGGATTAGGGCAGCGCATGAAAAGAATATGAACAGACGACAAGAAAGGGTGAAACGATCGGTAAGGGCAGTGCAGGATGCCAGGTGGGATGCGGATGCTAAAAGATGGAGAGTGCATAACATGGAAGTAAATAAACTGTACCCGGTGTTAGAGGTGCCCGGAAATAAAAGCCCCCTAGAAGAAGATGATGAGAGCGAAACAGAGGACAGCCTGATAAACAGATTATTGACAGACAGGCCACCCCCGTATAATAGAGCAGGGGGGGAGGTCGAGCATAGTGAAAGAGAAAAGGGGGGCAATGCAGGGGAGCATGGACCGCTTCCCAGTTCAGAGTGGGATCCTGAGGCGAAGAAAGAGCTGTCCCAGCCTAGTCAGGTGCAACAGGTAGTCGGGAGGTTTGTGGTACAAAGAGCGCCGGAAACGGAGAGCGCCACATCCTACGCATTACCAGATGCACTACAGGTACCTGTTACCATAGGTCCTATAATATCGATATATGACCAAGAGAGAGCAAGAGGGGAAGAACGGGTACGGAAGGACAGAGAAAGAGCAGGGACGGCAAGGAGGAACGATACGATTAATTCCCCAAGTCAGATGCCGATACCCAGAGAGTGGAGCACCCCGATGCACACAGCAGGGGATCCAGGAGGGGACCCTGGGGGCCCTAGATGGCCAGTGGATCTGAGGGGATCTGGACGAAAATCCTTTCAAGAGCTAAATGAGTACATGAAGAAGTGGGATGAGGCAGTGGAGGCTCACAAGAGCATCATAGCTGCAGAAGCTGAAAGGGAAAGTCAGGACAGCAGAGCTCGGACTCACTGCGGGGCTGGGGAGAGCAGCCCGGAGGGGGACTGGAGAGAGAGAGATAGTAGGGGAGTCACCCATTGGGCCCGGAGTGGGAATAGAACAGACCTGGAAAACGGGGGCCCCGGGAGTGGAGGGGTGGCGTGCCCAATACTCAGTGAAGGGGAGAGGAGAGCGCAAGAGTACAGAAACAGCTTTAAGTGTCCACACTGTGTGCCCGGCACCAGAGAACAGAATGGGAGTTGTGAGAGGTCGCACCATAGTCCCTGTGATGACGGAAATGAGCGCAGCCCAGGGAATATGGGGAACCAGGAAGGATCGTATCGGATACTGAGCGATACTAGGCAAAGGGAGAGTAGCGACCAGAGGGAAAATAACAGAGAGGCGTACGGTGAAAGGAGAGAAGAAGAAGAGAGTGGGCAGAGCAAGAGTGGGGGTAACAGGCCCGTGTTCCATCACCTTCCAAGATCGGATGGCCGAGCATGGGACCTGGAGAGATGGGAGCAAGGGAGAGCACTCATTAACTCTCCCGAGCCCAAACGTAGAGCTCGGAGTTGGGATGGTAGGGAGACCAGTGAGCCCCCTTCGAAAGACATATTGCGAGCTGAGATAAAAGCTAAGAGACTCGATGTCGCCAGCTTAAGGTCAGACCTGGATGACATGATAGATGGTACCCTGCCTTTAGAAAGAATGGAAATGTATGAGCAGGATGAAATACTGTATATGGCAAAGGACATCACTCGAAAGGCGAGAGCAATCCATGAGAAGTTAGTCGAACTAGCAGGCAAATATATGGTGGACCTGTCAAGAACCAAAGCATTACAGGGTAACCACAGGCTACATTGCACAGATCGAGACCTAGATGAGAGGAGAACGATTGGGCTGAAAACGCACATAAGGGAACTGATCACTGGAATAAGGACATGGAGGGCACTAGATAAGTGGGAAGAGAGGTGGTCCAAGAAAGGGACCGTCAGGAGAAGCACGCTTGGTATGACACCAGGAAGGCTGCAGGGAATAGAAGCATACCCTTTGCGTGAAGTCGCCAATGGGAACTATGTGCATGTCCCTTGGAGTAGGGGAGATTTAGCTGCTTTTACCACCTCCTTCCCCAAATTGCGGGAAAACCCAGTGGAGTGGTACAAGCAAGTCGAGAGATTTGTAAAAATCTCAAAGGTCCTATGGATAGATCTGAACACGCTGTTTGACATTGTAGTACCAGGAGATCTGTGGACAGCATGCAAGGTTAGCGCTGAGTGGCCCACAACGGAGCCGGAGAGAGATGCTAAGACTAATGGGCCGTCCGAGATTGTGATGGCAAAATTCGAGAGAGTGATGACTTGGCTGAAAGAGAAAGTGCCAATGCAAGACATAGATTGGGTCAGAATAGACCGAACCAGACAGGAACCCAAAGAGACCGTCCACGAATATTACGAGAGATTGCTGAAGGCGTTTAAACAGTATAGCGGCCTGGATGTAATGGATCCAAAAGACATAGGGCAATTCGTGTCCAAGTTCGTCCTGGGACTGAGACCGGATATTAGTTTAATGATTCAGCAACACTCGATTTGTTGGCAAAGTAAACCCCTAGACGAAATACTGAGGTATGCCAGGTACTGCTGTGATGAGATAGACTCCAAGGCTAAGAAACTAAAAGAAAAGTTGATGGTGGTACAGATGCAGGCAGCAGGAAAGGGGGGACAGCAGCAACAGCAGCAAGGAATGGGTACAGGAGGAAAGAAGCAGTACAGTCAGAACAAGGGCAATGAGGAGAGTTCCACCTTTAGACCCAGATTAGACATAGCTGCCTTGAAGAAAACGACTAGGTGCCACCAGTGTAACGAGGTGGGGCATTGGAAACGCGAGTGTCCCTACAATGTAGAGATAGGAGAGCAAGAGATAGAGGAGGAAGAGGTCCAGAGCGCGCCTACAAGAGGGGTGACGCCATACCAGGGAAAGGTGCTCAAAGGGGGGGGGGCTCCTCCCCGAGCCCAGTTCCCGCAACCTCCTCGAGTAGGGACTATGGGTAAGACCTATAGACAGATGCCCCTGTTTGTAGAAGGAGAAGAGTGCTATTATGTGGACCCATTAACCGGACAGAGAGTGGAAAGAGAAGACTGCACCCTCGGGGCAGCCTTGGAGGTGGACCAGAGGGGACCCTATGTCGAAGCGGAAGTAGCAGGGTGCCCCACGACATTTCTGGTGGACACAGGAGCCACTAGATCCACGATCAGATCAGCTGCAGTTCCAGACCTGCCCATGTCTGGAGAGACCATACAAGTGGTGGGGGTCGCAAACAGGAGAATAACCAGCCAATTGACAGAACCGGTACAGGTGAAAATAGGGAAGTACAGCGATGAGCACCAGTTTGTGGTTTGCGATTCAAGTCCTGTGTGTCTGCTAGGCAGAGACCTGTTGTGTAAATTGAATTGTACAATATACTGTACACCTCAGGGAGTGGAGGTATTGACCAATGATGATGACGCAGACTTCAAAGTTGCAAACTCAAGAATATGCGTGGAGCTGTACCCTACTTTGACAGTAGATGAGCTCCCCTGGGACTTGAGAGAGACAGTGGCACCAGAAGTATGGGATTTCACTGGGGAAGAGATAGGATTGGTCAAAGGGGTGGACCCAGTGAAAATTGTAGTGAAACCGCATGCTGAGTTCCCAAGAACACCCCAATATAAATTGACTCCAGAAACGATTGCAGGCATAAAACCCGTGATCGAGTCCATGATTAAACAGGGAATACTGAAAGAAATCGTGGGTAGTCCATGCAACTCCCCGATTATGGGTCTGCAGAAACCAAATGGGAAATTTCGGATAGTACAGGACCTTCGAAAGATTAATAACATAGTCGTTTCGTGTTGTCCAGTGGTACCGAATCCATCAGTGATACTGTTTCAGATTCCATTCCAAGCTGAGTGGTTCACTGTGATTGATCTTTGTCAGGCTTTCTTTTCGATCCCTCTGGACGAAGAAAGCCATTTTCTTTTCGCATTTAAGCTGGAAGGTCGCGTCCTAACATGGTGTCGCATTCCTCAGGGGTATACAGAGAGCCCATCGATCTTTAACCAGCTTTTGAAGAAAAATCTTGAAAGTCTAGTGCTGCCCCAGAAGTCAGTTCTGGTCCAGTACATAGACGACCTCCTCGTGGCGTCAGAAACAGAAGAAGCTTGCAGGGAGGACTCCATTGCTTTGTTAAATCACCTAGCTGCCAATGGGCACAAGGTGTCCCCGGGAAAATTGCAGTACTGCCTGACAGAAGTGCAGTACTTGGGACACAGAATAGAGAAAGGCAAACGAAAGGTGTCACCAGACAGGATAGAGGCGATCATGAAAATGAATGCGCCTAAGACACAGAGAGAGGTCAGGATGTTCCTAGGGATGGTGGGTTATTGCCGACAGTGGATCGCGAACTTTTCACTGAAAGCAAAGCCCTTGCAAAAACTGACGCACAAGGAGGTGAGCGATCCGGTACCATGGGACAAAGACTGTTTGATGGCATTCCTACAGCTGCGAGAGGACCTGTGTCGTGCTCCGGCATTGGGAATGCCTGATTACAATAAACCATTTTTGCTTTACTGTTGTGAGAGAGAAGGTTGCGCGTTGTCTGTGTTAGTCCAAATCCATGGGAATGCCCGTAGACCAGTTGCTTATTTCTCGGCTACTTTAGACCCAGTAGCCGCAGCGTTGCCCGGATGTCTCAAATCCGTTGCTGCAACGGGTGTCAGCATTGAGAGATGTGAAAATATCGTCATGGGGCACCCGTTAGAGGTGTGCGTGCCCCATTCCGTTGAACTGTTGATGACCAGGACCAAAACACAGCATCTGACCAACAGCAGGCTCACGCGCTATGAGCAAGTTATTCTTGCTGCAGAGAATGTGACCCTCAGGAGATGCTCTGTTTTGAACCCTGCCACCTTGATGCCACTCCCAAATGATATCGAGGATGATGATGAATGTACAGACCATGACTGCCTCGATGTGACTGAACAATGCACCAAACCCAGACCCGACATCGTAGATGAGCCACTGACCGACCCAGACGAAATTTTCTTTGTCGATGGCTCATGTGTAAGGGACGAGGTTGGGCAGTTGAGAGCAGCTTATGCTGTTTGTACAATTACTGGAGTTGTGGAAGCTGGGTGCCTGGAAGGAGTACACTCCGCTCAGGTAGCCGAGATTATTGCCTTGACACGTGCTTGCTTGGCAAGCAATCAAATTCGAGTCACCATATACACCGACAGCCAATATGGTTATGGGGTGGTTCATGATTACGGGCAGTTATGGTCTCAAAGAGGGTTCATGACCTCTTCAGGCTCTCCCATTCGCAATGGAGAGTTTGTGCGCCTGTTGTTAGAGGCGTTGCAATGCCCAGCAGGTATCGCAGTTGTAAAGTGCACCGCACATACCAGAAATGAGGACTTCGTTTCGAAAGGCAATAGATATGCCGACGAAGTCGCGCGGTATTGCGCGGAACAAGGGTACTCTTTCACAGAGGTGGAAGTGGGTGGAATAAATGTAAGGACTGAATTAGCCATGATATTGGAAACTGTTGATACTTGGGATGAACTGTCAAACATGCAAGAAAATGCTCCTGATTTTGAAAAAGAAACATGGGAAAAGGCAGGATGTGTAATGGGTGAGTCCCATTTTTGGGTCTCAGCAGACGGCAGAGCAGTGTTGCCCAATGAGATGGTGAGTCCAATGGCCAGACTCATACATGGTCCCGTACACTTAGGGAGAGATGCTATGCTGAGAGTGTTTAGACAGACCTGGTACAATCCTAAGTTTAGAATAGCAGCAGAAGCAGTGTGCCAGCGTTGTGTGACCTGTCAGCAGCTGAACGTAGGGAAAAGAACACCAGTTGCACTGAGTCACATAGGAAGGTCTGGAGGTCCATTCAATCGAATGCAGATAGATTTCATTGAAATGCCGAGGTGCAACCGCCTCCGCTATGTCCTGGTGGTTGTTTGTGTATTCTCCAGATGGGTTGAGGCATACCCTACACGTAGGTGCGACACCCTCACAGTGGCCAAGTTACTGCTTAGGGAACTCATTCCGCGCTTCGGGGTGCCGGCCTCTTTGGAATCAGATAGGGGAACGCATTTCAACAGCGAGCTTGTGAAGATGATTTGTGCGGCTCTGAACATAGATCAGAAATTGCATTGCAGTTACCGACCAGAAGCCTCAGGAATTGTGGAGCAGATCAATGGCACGATCAAAGCCCGAATTGCAAAAGTGTGCTCCTCAACGACCCTGAGTTGGCCTGACGCCCTGCCATTGGTCCTCATGAGCCTTCGTAGTACCCCAGACAGAAGAACGGGGTTGTCACCACATGAGGTGTTAATGGGGAGAGCAATGAGGCTGCCATCTGTCCCAACTACTGCACTGTTAAATATCACAGATGATATGATCCTGGACTATTGTAAGGGGCTGTCTGACGCCATTCATTCTGTGTCCCTTCAGGTGCAGGCTGCCGAGGTTCCATCGTGCCAGGGCCCGTGCCATGACCTGTATCCTGGGGACTGGGTCCTGGTGAAAAAACATGTGAGAAGAAGCTGCTTGGATGTTCGTTGGCGTGGGCCCTTCCAGATCATCCTGATCACGAACACGGCTGTGAAGGTGGGAGGCCTGCCCAATTGGATCCACGCGTCACATACGCGAAGGGTTCCAGCACCTCTGGAAGAAACAGCTCCTCTCTCGGATAGACGTCCAGCAGAGGACCGAGAAGCCAGAGAGGGGGCTAGCCAAGCTGTAGAGGTGCCAGCGGAAGCAGGGAACGAGTCTGACCAAGCTGAGGACGGTCAGTACAACAGCGAAACAGACGACGCTACAGAAGGAGAAAGTAGCTGGGAGTACGAGTCAGACACTGACAGGTCTGACAGAGAGCGAGAGCAAACAAGAAGGAGAAGGAGTAGAAGGGCACGTGGAGAAGCTAATTGGCCGCAAAGAAGGAGCTCTAGCCTGAGGTCAACTCCAGAGATAACCCTTCCTCCGATATCAGAAGACTCAGACCCGGAAGAAGGTGTTCAGGGCGCTGAAGCACCGGACCGAAGAAGGTCAAGAAGAGTGCGTGTGCCTAGCAGAAGATACTCCACCCCTGAGTGGACATATCTGGCGACAAATGTCTTTGAAGCAGGAGACAGGGAGGATTCGAGCGGTGGTGGTGTCCAGTTCTGAGCCCATCGTCACCGTGGAAATACGACTGTTGGTACCCGGAGTCGAACAAGAAGGGTCACTAACATTCATGCTCCCCAGACCTCCCCGCCTCAGCAAGTTAAAACACATGTTTCTTTCAGAATTGCAATTCCCCGACTTTGGTACAACGATAACAGCCCATGAAGAGCACAATCTTCGTTTGGAAATACTGAACTTTGCTATCGAAGCTGCAGGTACAAACCTGATAGTAGATGCTTAAAGGACTTTGTAAATAAAGCGAGCAGAAACAAAGAAGATTACCTAGCGCCCAGGAAGCAGAGAATATTAGGGAACTTCCCTTGAGTTGATGGAGAAGGGCTAGGGTTGTCTTTATTGAACTGTTAAAGGACTTTTGCGAAGAAGGTTGTCAGCTTCCAGTTGTGTGGATTCTAAAGACAAAAGGATTAAAAAGAGACTGTAAAGGAACGAGAAGAAAAGAACTTTGTGCCAAGATAAGAGAGAGCCATATTGTCTGACGAAATGGAAGCCGGCACCCAGAACCGCAGAGCTAAATGTATAATAGGTACACTAATAGTAGGAGTGATAATATTGATAGCTTTAGTGGTAACAATTTCTTATGTAAAGGGACATGAGGAAGAGGCGAAGGTAACTGATGTGAAATCTGTAGAAACGCTTACACCCACTGTTGCTGGTGAGAAAAGGGAAAACACTCAAGAGAAAGCGTTATTAGCTGCAGAAGCCCGCAGGTTACACGTAGATGAGTCCCAAGGAGACTTTAGGTCAAATGCTTATGCTAAACTTTTATATGAATACGTGGATGCCATGGAGGTTAAGGACTGTTACGTCTGCATGCAGTTGCCGGCGTCTGTAGATGAAGGCATTAGATATCATCACCTCCCGCTGACATATGGCATTACATGTAGCTTATTGCTTAGTATATTTTATGAGAGAGATAGTTTTGAATACTATTTCTCCAACTATGATTCAGTGTTGCCAGAAGTCCCAAATTATAAGCAGATGAACAAATGGGACTACTGGAAGAGTGAAGACAGATTGGCCAAGTTCTTCATTCCTTGGATTACCTTAGATACTTCACATGCCCGTAGAAATAACCTGACATGCAAGGTGTCAGAAGTCGAGAAGAAGTTCATAGGGCAGGTGGATGATCGTTACAGGAGACAAAAGATTTTGAAAAAATCAGGACAATGGAAAACAGATTGGACCGAGGAAGAGAAGGCACACAAGAGAAAGGGTAGTAGTGGTCCAATAGCTTTAGATAAGACGCAGAGAGGAAAGCTATGTCTTCACCGAGCCAAAACGTATTATGAAAATGTATACGTGGGAGAAGTCGACTGTGAACATGCTTTCAATATAGAGTACTATACTAAAGATTTCCTGAAGGGAATGCAAGTGATTCCAAATGTGTATTTTGTATGTGGAAGAAATGCCTACGTGAGACTACCTGACAACTGGTATGGATCATGTTACCTAGCAATTGTCTTCCCCAAAATATATCATGCACAAGACTTAGTGATCATCGAGGGCAAGACATCATCGAGGGGAAGGAGAGATGTAGGAGATGCAGAAATGGTTGGAGATGTCTTTGGAGCTATGTTCCCTCTTTTGGGACTAATCCTTAATGATGTTAAAATTAGACGACTGGCAACAGTCGTCGACAGGTTGTCTGCCAGCACTGCTCAGTCCTTAATGCTGGTAGAAGGAGAGATGCAATCGATAAGGGCTATGGTTCTTCAGAACCGTCTTGCGTTAGACGTCCTACTAGCAAAAGAGGGCGGAGTCTGTAAGGCTTTGAAGGTCCAGGAATGTTGTACTTACATTCCAGACAATTCAAAGCCCCTTGAGAAAGTTATTAGAAACATAACTGATATTCACAAGGAGATCGAAGACTTGAGTAGAGAAAATGTCTGGGAAAAGGTGAGCCACGGAATGAGTGAAGTTGGAGGGTGTATTTCCACCTTAGGCAAAAGCTTTGTGTGGTATATACTAAAACCTATCATCATAATATTGATCTGTGGGATCATATTGTGGGGATTGGTGAGGGTATTCAAATGGTACAGAGCAAGAAGGTCAGAAAGGGCCCAAAGAGAGCAGCTGCAGAGATTGGCTGCCATACAAGATAATCAGTACAGGAGTCTGAGGGCTCTGGAAGCGCAGAGACAAGTTATGCTAGCAATAACTGCAGTTTAAATGTTAGTGATGACCCCGAGAGGTCATCAAAGGGGGGAACTGAGAGAGCGCAAACTGACCTAAATGTATGAGTGCATCACACTTACCTGTAGTAAGCACAAATCATGAGGAGAAATGCCATGAGTGCTAATAGTATCTGCAATTATATTCTGAATGTATAGCTAATGTAGAGATTTAAGTAGAAGTGGAACTAATACAGAAATGTGTGACACTATATGATTTTATTAGATGTGATTATTCCTGAATCCATGTCGTGTAGCTGCTAAAATGTAAGATGGCATGTGGTTAAACGCAGAATGTGGTAGGCCTCAGGGCCAGAGCTAGAAGGGAAGGGGAAGGTGTTTCTTTTCACGACATAGATGAACTAATGTTTTGGTCATTGCATTAATGGGCCATGATTTATAGATGTGTTTACTGAATAATAGAATAAGAGTATTAACATGCTTTAATTAATGAAGAAGTTGAATGCTATAATCATTATGAGAAATATTGTAGGACTGAAATGTTTAACGTTGGTTTACACGTACATGTCTGGGCCAAGAAATGTTGCGAACCTTTTTTGGAAGTCTATGAGAGTTGGGATCTTGGCTGCAGATGTCTGTCTGCAAGAGAAAAGGGGGAGTCCAATTATAAATAAAATGAATAGAGGTCTGTTCAGTAGACGGCCCAGACATGGAGGAGGGTTCTGGAATGTTTAAGGGGTATCAGCGGGCCGGAGAAGAGTCTGAGAAGCAAGGTCAACTCCAACGTATGAGGCCCAATACAAAGCAGCATGGAAAAAGCCAGAAGCTACACCACGTGAGGGGCGTCTCACGAGGGGCGTCTCAAATGTTGTTGACTGTTTTGTATTAGGGACAGCACCCCTGGGTGGAGTTAGAGCAGATACCTGAGGACCCTTTAGAGAGCGGATGGGTAGGCAGAGAGGGGTCATGACTGGAGAACTATAGGTTTTCACCAAGAGACTTAGAGTGAGTGACTTCCCTTGGGGGTCATTCACTGCTGACACCTTTGTTAGGTTGGGATTTGGTTAAGTAGGGATACCATCTAGAGCAGGGTAGGGACAGCCTAACCTGTGTGTTTTCCTCCAACTTAAATGAAGGAGAGATATGCGTCAATGCTGATAGCTTTATTATTCTTAGAACTTGTGTTAGTAATTTCCGTTGCTCGTCTGAGGGCTTTCAGAGAGCACATGTATGTAGTTGGACCTGTGTATCTCGTGAATCTCATTCTGAGATGCCTGTATTTGCAGCTTATCCTATCCTTACAATAAACTTTTGAAAGCTAGAAGTTGTTTGTGATCTTTTGGAGCGGGGTCCTTTATTGGGTGAACTAGCTTGGTAACAGAGGCACTTTCTTCCTTCAATGACAGGCAACAAAGGTTCAGTCGACCAGATCGGGGTTTAGATCAATAGTGATAAGGTATCGATCAAAATCTCGCCCTTCCACAACCATTGACCAAGCCAGTAGTACTGGATGGTTTTAGAAATATGTCAGTTGTCAAGCTCAGAGAGGAACCAAAATACTTAGCGGACGGCACACTGTGAAAATCACAGAAATTATGTGTTTAAACCAAACGCTTAATTATATAGGCCATTCATGCTCCGTTTAGAGGCTCCCACTTGTTTCATCTCCCTTAAAGCCATGATGTCAAGATATTCAATTTCTAGTGTTTTGCAGCAGTTTTCAGATTTTCTTAGAGTTTCCTGTTGCTCAAATACGTGTAATTTCTGATATTTATATGTTTACCTCGTCTTCCCTGCTTGATTTTGCGCACGAAAAACTGTCACTCATATTCGTTCAATGTCACTCATAATTACACAGATATTATGAAAATGTCACACATAAGCAATCTGAAACGTTGGCAGCTATGGGACTCACGTCGTAATCTTGCCCCAGAGATACAATTGAAGCTAAATGAAGTGAGGGCCGTTAATATTGCGCTGCGAGTTAAGCTACTAGGCTGGATTTCACCGCATGCACGCACCGTCATTAAAAAGGCACAAGTTTTAATTATGAATACTTCGGGCTGCGAGTGAAGCCAGTCCTGCCGGTGCTGGCGCTTTGATTTATGGCTGGTGGCATTCCCAGTACTGGCGGCACTTTCATGTGGAAAGAGTGTTGTTTAGGACTAGACTGAATAAGAAACACTTTGGTTATTAAGAGTGCGAGTTGCTTGTGTCATAACTTACAGACACAGAGCAGGACAAACACCGTTTTCGAATACGTGAGTATCAATAAACAATGCTGAGTTTGAGTTATCATTTGATGGCTTTTGGAAACGCACTGTTGTTTCCCTTGTGTTTGTGTGTGCGTGTGTTGGGCGAGGGGGTGATAACTGTTCTCTTTGTTGACCTTATTCTAAAAAAGCTGTTCTCATGGCGCTAAGTTCGTGCAAGGGCTCGTATTAACTGTCCCCCTACGCTTCCTGGGGGAGACTGGAAAGGACAGAACCAACCGGGACAACGGCTCGGCTTCAGCTGGCATCTGTACGTGGGATTTGCAACTAAGACAGCCAAAGGGGGTAACCTGCATAATTTGCATAACACAACAATCCTATTTTTAAAAGACACGCTATTTTATCTAAAGACGAACGGAAGGTTTATATCACTACGGCCCGCAGGAAAGACTCAGCACGTTTGGAACAATTAATGACACAATTAATGGCAGCCTACCCCTACCTGCCCCGCCCCAGCCCCAGCCCCTGCCCCTATTCAGGTCTCTGTTACTAGAAAAACAAACCTAGTGTACGCCCTTTTGATTTCACGGCTGCAGACGCCTTTCTTTTTACAACAACTTGATTTGTGTAGTGTCCCGGAAATACGTGCTGCCAAGCTCATGCATACGTCACGCTCCCAAGCTTGCCTTAACCAATTAGGAAGCTTATTAATTTACGGAGGCGAAACTTCGAAAGGAGGGCCAGCAATTGCCACCCCCGCACTGTACGCCAACACTGCCCATTCCCATTATTGTGAATGAAGATTTACTGACCACGCCCTGGGCCATTTCATAATCGCCCCATTGTAAATCCATACACTGCAGCTGTATGCAGACACTCCCTCAAAGCAGATGTTCCCGCCTCCTCACTGGTGCCTCTAGGCGCCCGGCCCAGCGCCGCCTAGCTAGCACATGTGCAGCCTGTAGGAAGACTGCGCACCAAAACATATTTTACATACATCGTTTCTCGGGGGAGCACCAAACAGCGAGCACTTCTTTCAAAGCTGCTCAATGGTGTTAATCCCCTCAGCTCCTTAACACCAGCCGCCACTGCCGTAGACTGTCTAACATTACTCACGGTGTTTTTTTCCGCCCTATCCTTTTCCCCTATGGCTGCTAGTTCTCTCGTGGCCTTCTCCGCCCTTGGGCCTCATCCCACAGCCGCCATCTTACCTCGCCACTTGCAGATCGCAGACTCCTCACTGTGTAAAAGTAACAGACGCAGCTGAAACGGTCGACTGCCTACCATGTTCCTTGGCTCGTCAGTCTAGGACCTGCCCAGCTTTGCGCTAATTGGCAACGGAAGAAAATATTGAGCTTCAATTGGTGAGTTGGTATTTGGTGGTAGCTGTCTGTCACTTTCTTTCTCGATTTTAATTCGCTTCAAGACTAAAAGAAACGCATTAGAGGCATAACAAAAATAACAATGATAGTAGTATTGGAAAAGTAAACGGATTTCTCTTGGAAAACACAATTTGGAGCCAAGCAGCTCCTCAAAGACAGGACAGCGCGGGATGCTGGGGTCTTCTGAGGGGAACGGGAGCGGCAACACTACGTCCATCCCAGCAACAGAGATGTTAGCAATGACGAAAAACATCCCTGTGTAAAAAAAAAAAAAAGTAAACGCCCACAATGACTCACCTCCAAATGACGAAAAAAGGGGCGGGACTTAAAAAAAGAGACAGAAACGCCCCCGAATCGCGTCGGAACGGGGAAAAGAGTAACAGACACCCTTCTCTTCCAATGGCTAGCCTCCATTTATGGAGCTAGCCAATGGAAGAGAGAGGTGTGTTAAAGCACCACTGTTGAACTCATGAAATTTCGGCTCCGCCCACTGCTTCGCAGTGCGACGGTAGCCGAAACCTAAAAACTTTATTCAATGGTTAGCTGGGCATAGGATAAAATCAATGTGTCGGGAAATTTACCAACTATTGTGTTGGGTGTTTTCCCCTTTAGACCCCACTCTAAAGGGGAAAACACCCAACACAATAGTTGGTAAATTTCCCGACACATTGATTTTATCCTATGCCCAGCTAACCATTGAATAAAGTTTTTTTACATGGTATAGTCTGCTGGCATTTTTAAATTCACTATATTTTTTGCACATTACTGTCACACAACCAGCTCCGCAGTAATCTGGCGTTGCAGCACACCAGGGAGGCATTTGGCTTCTCCTGGTGGGCCCGATGATGAAGCATGTCACCACCCAGGGTGGTGAGTGAGGGCTTCCTAAAAAATCCCTAAGTGACTCTTTCTTAGGTCGATTCCTTTCTTCTCTCGATATCCTGTGCTGGATACTTGTTTTCCCTGTGCAGGCACTCTTTTGTTGTTTATGAATAGAACCTGGGGGACTGAGAGTGTCTCTTCCCTCTCTCTCTTGTTGTTGGTATTATTAGTCCTTGTAGCAGCACAGCAGTCCTTCTTCCTGATGCAGTATCCACAGTTCCAGAAGTGAACTGAAGTGGTGGTATCTGAGGTCCAGTATTTATACCTAGTTGTGCCTTCGAAGTGGGGAGATGCTTCTAGAGACATGCCTTTGAAGTGCACAGGTGCCCGGCCTTCCTGGCCCAGGCTCCAGACTAACTACAGGGGTAATGCATCTCTTTGTGTGGAGACAGGACACATCCTATTCAAGTGTAAGTAGGGCTGGACCCAGTTTCTCCTTCTCATCCTGCCAGTGACGGTCCATCCAGTCACACCTAAGCTCCCCATTGTATGTGGCTGTTTAGGAGGAATATTCAAAACCCAACTGTCACCCACATCTTGTCAAGTGACCCAGAGACAGGCTGCAGGCACCAAATGTCTAATGCAAGAAAATGCCAGCTTTCTAAAATATAAATCCCACTTCACCATAAGGTAGGATTTTAAATTGCAATTCCAGAGACATCAACATGAATGGGTTATCTGTTCCCATTTGGGAATCACACTTAGAAAATATAGTAAGGCAATTCCAATGTTATCCTATGGGAGATGAGACCTTGCAGTAGTACAAATACGAATTCTAGAGTATTTCACTACCAGAAGATATAAAGTCTAAAAGTACATGTCCACATTTTAAATACACTGCACTGTGCCTTTGGTGCTTTCTAAGGCCAACATTAGGGTTGACAAATGTATTTAAAAAGACGCATTGGGCCTGGCCAAATGTTTATTTTGCCAGTTGAAAATGCACACACACAGACAGCAATGACAGACCTGAGACATGTTTAAAGTGCTACTCAAGTGGGTGTCAAAGCAGTGCTGTAGGCCCTATAGTAGCATTTAATTTACAGGTGCTGGGCAAAGGTAGTGCCACTTTATTAGGGAACTACAAGTAAATTAGATATGCCAATTGAATATAAGCCAATTCATATAAAAAATGCCAAAAGGAGCGCGTTTATCTAATCAATCAACAATGAAATATTGTAGTGGGACTACAATATTTAATTGTTGATAGATTAGATAAACGCTCTCCTTCTGGACTTTGTTATATTATTGGGTATGAGAGTGGTCTTGACAGTGGGCCACATGAAGTTGAGAGTCTGAATTCACAAATAGCTACTGCATTGAACTTTTTTTTAATACTTTCCAGTGCATACCAGGGTATAACCCCCATCGTCATTCAATATTTAGCTATAAGCCAATTCACCATGTTTCAAATAGCGAGCACAAGCACCATGTCACTGGCCAGCAGTAGTAAAGTGTGCAGAGTCCTAAGGCCAGCAAAAATGAAGTCAGCAAAAACAAGTGGTCTGAAGGCAAAAAGTTAGTTTTTTTTAACAGTAGCTGGAGAGCTAATGATAATTAGCCTTTAGCATCACCAGGCATGGCAAGGGTAACTTTTTTAAAATTACATTTCCATTATATTTAATAATAATCTGACTCCACCATCAGATATGATTTTATTAAATATATATAGAAAAGTATTTGAATGGAGTCTGTACCTGGTACAGGTCAAACTTTATAGATTCAGTTGTGTAAGCTATACTTTAATTTGTCCTATAAAACATCTACACCGTATCCAGTAACAGCGTTGTTTTGTACTAATCCCTGGGGATCATGTAATTTCTAATATCATCCAAGATCCACTATTAAATATTATGACCCCTTCCTTGTAGGTAGCAAGGTGTGCTTAGGGGTGTCTTAGAGCTAGAGGCTCCTGAGGCGAAAAGCCGGGAGCTAGGACACCTTGATATACATTTTTACTATTGTAATACTGTGTTACGCTTTGTGTTTTAATTGCACGCTCCGTTCTGGGCAATCTTTTTGTTCATTTTAATATTCCTACTTGCTCCCTACTTACCCTATTTGACTTATTCAGGGGTTCACCCTTCTTCCAGGGGCCGATTTGGGGCTCGTACTGGTTGCGGGATTTGATCCACCGGCGCAGTTTGGACGGGCGCCATCTTGGGAGGAGGCTCAGGTTGGCGGGCTAGTGCGCCGGGCCATTGAGGCCCGGGGCTACAATTAGTGCACCTCGTGCTACTGCTCCCACTTAGAGCTAGAGGCTCCTGAGCCAAAAAGCCGGGAGCTAGGACACCTTGATATAAATGTTTACTATTGTAATACTGTGTTACGCTTTGTGTTTTAATTGCACGCTCCGTTCTGGGCAATCTTTTTTTTCATTTTAATATTCCTACTCGCTCCCTACTTACCCTATTTGACTTATTCAGGTGTTCACTCTTCTTCCAGGGGCCGATTTGGGGCTCGTACTGGTTGCGGGATTTGATCCACCGGCACAGTTTGGACGGGCGCCATCATTGGAGGAGGCTCAGGTTGGCGGGCTAGTGCGCCGGGCGATTGAGGCCCAGGGCTACAAATAGGGCACCTCGTGCTACTGCTCCCACTTAGAGCTAGAGGCTCCTGAGCCAAAAAGCCGGGAGCTAGGACACCTTGATATACATTTTTACTATTGTAATACTGTGTTACGCTTTGTGTTTTAATTGCATGCTCCGTTCTGGGCAATCTTTTTGTTCATTTTAATATTCCTACTCGCTCCCTACTTACCCTATTTGACTTATCCAGGGGTTCACCCTTCTTCCAGGGGCCGATTTGGGACTCGTACTGGTTGCGGGATTTGATCCACCGGCGCAGTTTGGACGGGCGCCATCTTGGGAGGAGGCTCAGGTTGGCGGGCTAGTGCTTCGGGAGTAACTTACCCAGCACTACTTAATGACCAACTCTTCCCGTCCGTGCAATGGGTGGGCGCAGCGGGCGCGCCAGAGGCAAGCCCCTCTGCGCCCATCCGCGCCCTCCCGGGCCCAGGGCCAGAATCCCTGCCCGTGTCATCTAACCACCTTATCACCTACTCACGTAAGGTTCTTCTTCAATTTAGATCAACGAAAAACCCTAAATGTCATTACCTGCATAGGCCAGATGATACATACACTCACTGTAGTTCTTGTAGCCTGGGTCGACAGGGAAAGAAACATGATCTACCAATCACGACCCACTTGCGCATGGCCCTACTGAATTGTAGGTCTTTGCCTAAACATTGCTTGGAGATTAACCTTATGATCCAGGACCATAAACTTGATATTTTGTTCCTGGTGGAAACTTGGTTATCCCTGAATTCGGAAGCAGACATTGTAAGTGCGCTCCCCCCAGGGTTCCTTATCCAATCTCGGAACAGGCCCATTGGTAGAGGGGGTGGGTTAACCATACTGTACAGAGACCATCTCACCTGCAGGATGGTGGATAGTGGCATCACTAACTGTGAGAGCTCCCACTTTGCCCTACAAATTTCCCCCACCATTTCCATATCAGGCTTGCTGGTGTATCGCCCCCCAGGTTGCCCTGGGCACTTTGTCAGCTCGTTAATGGAAACAGTGACTGTCTTTGCCTCCACTGCGTCCAACTTTATCGTATTAGGAGACCTAAACCTACATCTTAATGACCCCCATGACAAAGCAGCGGCTGATCTCCAGCTCGATCTTAAATTATACGACCTGGGACTCATTAATACAGATACCACCCATAATAAAGGACATCTCTTGGACCCCATCTTCTCCAACATTCTGTCCCTTAAGTCTAGCTCCCCTCTACCCCTTCCCTGGTCCGACCATTTCTTGGTCCCTTTCTCCTGGCAAGTCGGGACGGATGTGCCTCGAACCCCTGTCCTGCGCATGCTGGAAAGGGCTTGGTTTAAGCTCCCTCTTGAAAACTGGACCCATAAACTTGAAAAATCTATTCCTTTACACAACCCTGACCCCGTGGTAGCCGACAAAAATTTTAAGAATTGGCTTGACAGCTCACTAGACCTAGTTCTGCCGAAAAAAAGAATTGAAAAAAAGGGCAGAGCCTGCAAATCTCCTTGGTACACCCCTAAACTTAGAGTTCTAAGGAAAGGATGCAAGAAACTCGAGCGTGCCTGGAGGAAAGACTGGGCCAATCATAATAAAGAAGCCTATCGCGCAGAGATTAGGGCTTATAAAGTCTCTCTCAAGAAAACCAAGGCTGCATTCTTTGAAGAAAGAATCAGAATCTCTTCCAACTCCTCTAGAGAAACATTTCAGATTGTAAAAGAACTACTGAAGGTTCCTGACCCTCCCTTAGTCCCAGACACTTCAGGGGCCAAATGTAATGAGCTTGTGTACTATTTTGACTCTAAAATTCAAAATATTCTAAAATCCCTGCCACAGCCTGACTGCACATTAGATTTATGCAGCAGGCCTCATGCGCTTGGCCCTCAGCTAGATTCCTTCGACCCAGTCTCGGTGGAAGAACTTCAAAAGGTCCTGGCAGCCATGAAAAGTGGCTCTCCCAGTGGCTCAGCACCTATGTATATCCTCAAACGCATTGCTCCCACCATTTCCCCCCTTGCTACCGACTTAATTAATGCTTCTCTCTGTCAAGGCATTGTTCCCCCAAGTTGGAAGGGGGCCATTGTTAAAGCCCTATTGAAAAAGCCACAGCTGGACCCCTTGGAGTTGGCCAATTTTAGGCCTGTCTCATTGTTACCCGGAATCAGCAAGATTGCAGAAAAAATGGTCAATCAACAACTGTCCCTGTTTCTGGAATCCAATGAGCTACTACGTAGCTCTCAAACAGGCTTCCGCCCGGGCCAGGGAACAGACACTGCCCTTATATCAGCCATCGAAGAGACGAGGTGCATCTTGGATTCGGGAGGATCAGCGGTGGTAATCCTCCTGGATCTAAGTGCAGCCTTTGATACGGTTAATCACCGTGTTCTAATTCAGCGCCTATTTAACATGGGAGTCTCAGGCACTGCCCTGGCCTGGCTAACGTCCTTCCTAAACAATCGGGCTTTCCAAGTTTGGGAAGGTAATGCACGGTCCAATTTGATCCCTCTCCAGTGTGGCATACCGCAGGGCTCCTCACTGAGCCCTACGTTGTTTAATGCGTACATGTCCCCTCTGGAGGATGTGGTTGCCCCATTTGGGATTAAAATAGTTAGCTTCGCGGACGACACTCAACTTGTCGTATCGCTCACCCAATTGGACCAGTGTTCTGAAAACCTTCACTCCTGTCTGTCCAAAATACATGCCTGGATGAGCGAGTCCTCACTTAAATTAAATGGCTCCAAAACCGAGCTCATGCTGCTGGGGCATAAGTTGACATCGCTAGCCGATGCCATCTGGCCTACCTGCATGGGAGCTCCCCCCCTCCCAAAAATGAAATCAAAAGCTTAGGGGTATGGCTTGAACAGGATCTTTCTTTTAGAACTCAAGCCCAAAAACGGCCGGCATCTGTTTTGTCTTACTTCGTTCAGCTCGGAAGGTTCTCCCCCTTCTCCCTCCTCTCTCAAGGAAGCTGCTAATTCAAGGGTTGATCTTGTCAAGGCTGGACTACAGCAACGCCCTTTATTTAGGCGCCCCAGAAGCTACAATCAATATATTACAACAGATTCAAAACTCCGCAGCTAGGCTGCTTACAGGTACTTCGGCAAGGTCCTCAGCGAAACCGGCCCTTAGATTACTTCATTGGCTGCCTATCCGTGAGAGGATAAAGTTTAAATCCTTGTGCATTGCTCACAAATCTCTACAAGGCAAGGGTCCTTCTATTTTGAAGAGCTTAGTCTCGCCCTATAAAGCCAACAGGTCCCTTTCGCTCTGATCACGAATGTCTGGCCAGAATTCCGAGAGTGAAGAGGGTACGAACAGGAGGTCGTCGATTCTCCGTTAATGCAGCGAGTCTGTGGAACTCACTCCCGCTGAAGCTGCGAGCGGAAGCGTGTCATTTGCGGTTCCGGATGCTTCTCAAAACCTTCCTTTTCCCTCAGGGCCCTTAACTTAGTATTTTCCCTTCAGAAACCTTGGCTCTTTCAGCGCTGGGACGCCTCCGGGTAACCACGCGCTCTACAAATCCACTTACATTACATTACATACATAGTAATTATTGAAGATCAGATATTCCTAACTGTCAAAGGGGGGGTGGGGGTGGACAGGTCTGCCCAGCAGGGGCCAAACTGCTGCTGTCAGGCTACACAGGGTAGACCTGAAACCAAGTTTTCACTGCCACTGAAGTGAATGGCACAATAGGTGCTGCAATCTACAGGTGGAATTTACCTTTCGAGGCCAGGGTTGTATTTCTACTATGCTATTCAGGTTTAAGCCAATTACAACATATTTAAAGAGGGAACACAGGCACTTTACCCCTGTGTAGCAGGGATAAAGTGCACAGAGTTCTACGTCCAGCCAAAATAGGGTCCAGAAAAAGGCGACAAATCTGGGATGACCACGAAGAAAAGTCAGATTTCACACAGTAACCCTCTCTGATTATCTTTTTACTAAATTTCCCAATAAAATGTATAATGGGAGATGTTTGCTACATGTATAGGCAGGAGGAATGTTCTTCTTCCAAATTACTTTGCTAGTTCCATTATATAAAAATTATGTCCTTTAAGAATTACGTATTTATAAGATAATAGTTTGCCCCATTTTAAAAATAATGCTATAGTAAGGCTCTAATAATGCTATACTAGAATTCAGATTTACAGTAGCCATGAGGTGTTCACAGTGGTACAAAAGGGGGTGGTGATGGACAGAGCATCTGAACCAATCAAACACTCACACCCAGTCAACAGATCTGGGTTTAATCCATCACCGTTCTTTAGCCCACTCTGCCACCCCAGTTCAGACATGGCCATATGCCTCATGGGAACAGTCCAGCCCGAACTGCCAAGCCATGCCTTCCCTGGACCGGAAACAAGCTTCCGAGGACCGGTATCTGGCATTTTAGCCATGTTCAGCCCGGCTTGCTTGAATCCAGTGGGAAAGTGAGCAAGGGGCGCACGTCTGAGCATACCCTGCCAACTTATGGCGAACAAAGTGGTACAAAAGGGGGTGGTGATGGACAGAGCATCTGAACCAATCAAACACTCACACCCAGTCAACAGATCTGGGTTTAATCCATCACCGTTCTTTAGCCCACTCTGCCACCCCAGTTCATACATGGCCATATGCAAATCAGTCTGACCCTGTGCCTCATGGGAACAGTCCAGCCCGAACTGCAAAGCCATGCCTTCCCTGGACCGGAAACAAGCTTCCGAGGACCGGTTTCTGGCATTTCAGCCGTCTTCAGCCCGGTTCACAATCAACTTTTTCTGTCCTTCAGGTGCTCTAGTGGCATACCGAGAGGGCGAGGAACCTTAATACAAACAAAACACGGGCTATCTCAACCCCTAATTCCGTAGTGGCAAAGCAGCGTGTCTAGCGTATCCTGCTAGCCTTTTGGCTTTGCCAAGGCTTGCTTTGCCATGATTTTTTGCAAGACATTATTGTTGGGATAGCTACCAGGCTCTTGCACATATATATATATATATATATATATATATATTACCTACTGGCGGTCGCCAGTAGGTATATATAGTTAGGATTTTTTCTCTATGGGTTTTTTGAAAATTCTATGTCTAATAACTTTGGCGTTTGTGGACGGAATCGGCTGAAATTTTCAGGAAAATGGCACATTTTGTTTCTGAGCAGCCCTTGAAAATTTGGGGGGGGTTCGTCCAGTGGGGGCCGAGAAAAAAGGGGGGTCCCAAAACGTGTTTTTAACATTGAGTTTTCCATAGGGCGGTTGGCCTCACTTTTAGCCCGAACGGCTGAATGGATTTGCACGAAACTTGGCAAAATTGTAGGGACTGGTAGCCCGATGTGCCTTTTGTAGGTCTCAATATATGTGCTCCAGTGGATTTTGAGAAATTAACGTTTAAAAAAAGATATATATCTGTAACAGCGGACCGGTTAGCGCTCTGGTTCGCGGACTTTTCGCGCAACGGAGCTTTGTGAAGCGAAGCTGATTGGTTCTCCGGCGTCTGTCAACATTCCAAACAGTCCGTAGCGGCCGCCATCTTGTCTCTCGGTAGGATCGAGAGACAAGAGGAGGTCAAAACAAAGGGGGAAATAACTATAAGGGGGCATAGTAGATCCTCGCTGACCCCCTAGGTTTGATGTGGAGGTTTTAAAAGGGCCCCGCGGGGCAAAAAAAAATAATAAAAATAATAATCGAACGGCTGAATGGATTTGCACGAAACTTGGCAAAATATTAGGGACTGGTAGCCCGATGTGCCTTTGCTAGGTCTCAATATATGTGCTCCAGTGGATTTTGAGAAATTAACGTTCAAAAAAAGATATATATCTGTAACAGCGCTCCGCTTCGCGTAACGGAGGTTTGCGAAGCTGATTGGTCATTCTGTCACTGGGCTATAGTTGGGCTACATCTGGCTGATATTTGGGCTACATTTGTTTTTTTGTGTGTCTGGCGGCCATCTTTGGGCTACATTGGGCTACATTGGGCTTCATTGGGCTACATTCGGCTAATTAGCAAATAGCTCATCGCAAACTAGGAATGGTAAAGAATCGCTATTTATTCCTTAAAGTTCGCTATTTAGGAAATGCAAATAACTTTGATGATACATATGGCGGTTCATCTCTAACAAGATAAGAAGCATAGGGATAGATTTATGATGACTGGCGCATCACCAGGGATGTGTTAGTCATTCTGTGCCGCTGTTCCGTCACCTATGGTGTGCTGCATTTACAATGCGGCGCATCACGGGGCAAAAACAGCACAGATGCGTGATGTATCTGTGCCGTAAAGGTGGCGCATTGCTGGAGTTGTATCGCAAGTGTGATGAAGCTCCAGCAAGGGTCGGGGGTGCCCCTGTCGCAGGGTTTCTGTTCTCACACAGAACTGTGGACAGAGGATTGGAACCTCGGCGAATTAGGGTGTCCCAAAACTCACGTTAGTAATCAAAAACTATTTAGCAAGCTAGGTACAGTGTCACATTGGATATAACAAACTCTCAATGTTTAGACAATCCAGAATATGAACTTATAGTACCTCAGGATACGTGGAACTCATGAACAGTCGGTCGTTATATATTTCTTAGAAACCAGAACATGGAGTTAAGAAGAACACATGTGTATTTGAAATGTTTATTTACTAATGCCGTCTTCTCAGGCGTAGTACCTTAGATAATAAAAGTACACATATTATCAGTAGCAAAATTACCAGCATAGTTACTAGTACATAAAAAGTGAATGGTGATAGTATGTTAACATGCTGTAAATGAATAAGAGTTAGCAACACTTATAAGCAGCCGCGGGCCGTGGAGGGAGTTACGGTGAGGCAGGGAGGCGGGGAGGGGGAGAAGCAGGGTGGAGAATACAAGTACACATATTATCAGTAGCAAAATTACCAGCATAGTTACTAGTACATAAAAAGCGAATGGTGACAGTATGTTAACATGCTGTAAATGAATAAGAGTTAGCAACACTTATAAGCAGCCGCGGGCCGTGGAGGGAGTTACGGTGGGGCAGGGAGGCGGGGAGGGGGAGGGGCAAGGTAGAGAGGGCTCCACCCTGCTTCTCCCCCTCCCCGCCTCCCTGCCTCACCGTAACTCCCTCCACGGCCTGCGGCTGCTTATATCTCACCCTCCCTAATACACATATTATATTATTTGCTAAGAAGGTCTCTTTGTGTTGGTTTAGGGCGTGCCCATACTTTAGTGTCTTAGATTTGAAGGAATCACATCAGCATACACCAGCTCTCTCTTCATGTGAACCGCATCAACTGTTGTGTATGTGTGTTCGGCAAAGCAATATAAAACCCGCCTCATGCCCAGAATTGGCAGAAGTTGCACTTATGTTATGAGTATGAAGTCGTGGAGATCAGACCTCATAACAATTCTGTATCGTGTTGTTCTTGAAACTTTAGCACTCGCTGTACAGATATAGTTTAACAAGTAAAGCAGATAGTAGACCAATAACATATTATTCTCATGTAAACCACGATGAACTACTAGGTGGAAAGCTAAAGCAACAACTAAATGTCGTGTGCAGAAGTTGCAAAAAAGGAAAAATGGCGTTTAAACCGGTAATGAGCCCATGCTAACTTAACACGGTGTAAAGATATCCAGGACCTAGATGACACCTCCCCATGATCCGGAAACGAACTGAATAAGATAATAGAAGTGCCATCTCATGAGAGCAGATTGCAAGTTTATATGTGGACGGTCCGCAAGGTAAAGCATTAAAAACTAGGAAAATTCAATGCTAAAGAAAAATAAAACAGCCAAGTACTTTATCGAGTCTTAAGCCAATAGGCAAGGTAAATAATAAAAACTTGACAATTAAGTCAATGAATTGTCAATGAAATGCTAGTACTCAGCATATGAAACATGAAAAAGGTCTATGACATAACTGTGTATGCAAAATAAGCTGCAACAGCCTCCAACAGGAAGTCACCGTCTTCATCCGAAAACAGTTCAGCCATCCAATTTAAAAGCGGAAAAGAACATACGTGCTCTCCCAGCACCGGATCCTCTATCACCATCAGAGGACAGCTCGGTGGGTTTTCAAGAAAGCTGTGTTCCAAGAAAGACTGTGCTGCCGCCAGTAAATTCCAGGGACCAAGTAGTCCATGCATCAATGCCACAGCCATAATCCTTTCGCCAGGACAAACCAACTCGTGAGTAATGATAGGAGTCATCAGCTGATTAAAGTCGACGTCAGGAGAAACCGGTCCGCAGAGACACAAATCAATGGCCCAATCGAAATCACAGGTCAGGCAGTGAAATACAGGCTGGACACAGGTGAAGTAGGAGAACCGAAAAGATAATCCATATGCCGTGCTTAATATCGCCAACGGCATTGTGCCATAATATTCTAGCATGCGATTGCGGAACAGTGTCAGCAGCTGCAGGGTCGGAGGTTGCATAGGAGGGACATCCATATTTAAAAATGTAAAAAAGCACAAGAGCGTCCGCTGGTAATGCAAGTAAAAATGCAATCCACGAACCAGAGTGGAGAAAATGGAATGAAAGGGAGCAGGGATGACTCCAAAGATTTTCTCAAATGAAGTCACGAGACCACTGGTAACAACTTTAAAAAAGTGTGCCAGGGATTTTGTGGAGGATGCGTTAAAGATAGTCGGAAACATGTTGCTGAAATTGAAAGGCAAACCTGTGTACGGGTGTTCGCTATGTGAAGTACGAAAGTTTCACGGGCCGAACTCAAGGCCACCTCTCTCTGAGACAAAAGAGCTCTTATTCTTGTCATGCCGTTGAAACGTGTCCCAAGGTTGGTATTTGTGGCCAGATTGAAAACTCCCTATGTTCATGTGTGGGAGGAAAGAGAACATTTCTGCAGCAAATAACCCGTTCACTTACTGTTACGATAAAAGGAATACTTTTAATTAACTCAGAACAATCTTCATTATTGAGCATCAAATAACTACCATTTTCCAACAACTTGAACGTGGGGATGATAGCAGGAACTGGCGTGCCTTGCAACACGCAAGCCATATTTGGTCGGTGTTTGTTGCATGAATCGTGTAACTGTATGTGCCTACACATTAGTGAATGATCTGGCGTCTCAGTGCATTCCTCTCCATTCAGATAAACTTCTTGATCATCTTTGAAACATCTGTATGTGTATGGAAGCGACCAGACCTCATGAACAAAAGCACTACCTAAAGGTTCATAAAGACCTATTGGTATATATTTCATACAATTTGAAAACTTATATAAAGCAAAAGGCAGCGTTATTAAACCGTGGATAAGGCATGTTGCCAAAAAACCCGCAATCCTCTGCTGATGATGTCACTGAGCATGTCATGAATGATGTAATATGTGACATCATCAGTAGTGGATTATGGGTAATAGTATCTCTAGTTTACTCCCCTATAGCTGTCTTTCTTTTAACATAAGTGTGTGTTTCCTTCCCTTATACTTACTGTTTTTGGTTCGCTTCCAGTTCGCGTACCAGCGAGCGAACTAGGAAGCGAACTAAGAGAAATAGAGGTTGGCACAGTTCCAAATATTGTACCAATTTTTTAATAACGGGGAGGTAGTTCTGAAAAGAACTTTTTTTTTTATTTTTCTGAACATTTTTTTAATGTTTTTGAATTTTTCGGAACAGTTTTATATTTTTTTGGGTTTTTCTTGGAGGGGGCAATGAAAACGATTCATTGTAAAGGGCTCAACAGGAGCAACAAAACAAAAAAAAGAAGTATTTATGATTTTGGGCGTTTCGGACAAACTTGCATATGATAGTCAATAGCTCTGTTGATCAGAGTGATGCTTCTTTCTCCGTAGGAAATGAATCCATCGCAAAATACGCAGGTGTGTTTTACTTCACCAAATCTCATTTGTATATTTGGCACCATCTCCCTGCCCTCTGGTCCCGTTACTTCCGGTACAACAGATCTTCTGGCCATAATAGGGAGATTATCTAGGTCGTCCTGTTCCTCTTCTTCCTCTTCTTGCTGAATTATAACTTTAGCAGGTGGTCCACTCTTCCTTGGATGTGGTGGAGGTGGTGGGGAAGCACCAGCTGAAGCTAGTAAAGAAGCCATTGCTCACTGGTAACAAAGGGTCTTTCTCTCACAATGATGAAAGTCAGAGTGAGGAAAGAAGGAGGGATTTTCACCATTTGGGAAAAAAAATAGTTCTCAACCAATGAAAAGTGTTCATTTTAGATCATATGACCTAGTCTTACATCATTAGGAAACCGAAAGTGAAATGAACCAATGAAAAGTGTTATTACCAAGTCACATGACCTGCTGTGTTTACGTTACGCGCTTTGCAGGGCCTCCCGGTTTGCTTCCAGAAACCTGTGCTTTGCGACTCGGTAAGCGTACGAGTTCGCTAACGTAGCACGTCATATGACGTATCACGCGACAACGCGAAACGTCATGCGGACGGGAGGCGTCACGATGTTGTTTTCTAACGCGGCAGTTGCGGTAAAGAAACGTATACCGGCTCGCGGTCTATTTCGCGGCATCAAGGTCAGCTAACGGGAAGCTTCCCGATTCGCGAAGCGGGAACGAAGAAAAAAAAATATTTAAAAAAAAAAATTATTCATAAACATATAAAATATATTTTTGGATTTAAAGAAGAATACATTTTACAGCTACAGATATTAGCTGTTAAAAAACCAATGAAATTCACAGAAAAAACCATAGGTTATAGACCATATATAGTTAGGAATTAGCATTTACAAAACCTTGAAAATTCACTGAAAAAACCATAGGTTATAGACCATATATAGTTAGGAATTAGCATTTAAAAAACCTTATTTTACTCACACAAAACCATTGAAATTCCATATATAGTTAGTTGCACTAACTATATATCGCGCACCCGTAATCCACTGCTGATGATGTCACATATTACATCATTCATGACATGGTCAGTGACATCACTGATGACATCACTGATGACATCTCAAATGACATCACTGATGATATCTCATTTGACATCAATGGTCACATCAATGATGATATCATTAATGTGACAATACAATGCATCTCCTCACACTTTAATATAACCTCTGTTACACCCAGTGTTAAATACAGAGTATAATTTTTGAAACCATTGACACACCAATACTAGTTACTACATACCCACTCACTGATTCCTACGTCTACACACACATTCACTCATTCACCCATACAATCATTCATACATACAATCACTCATCTTTACAACACTATCATATGCACTCATACACCTATACAGACACTCACACTCTGCCACTCATCCATGGAGTTACTCACACACCTAGTCAGTCCTGTAAAGAATCAATCACAGTTCCATTTTCTAATCTACACAGTTAAACATAGAGTACCTTACATTTTAAAACATATACTAACACATACTTACTCTCTTATAGAATCACTGATACAAGTACACATTGATCTGCACAGAGTCACACACCTCCCAGCCAGTCATACACACACTCAGTCTCCCATACAAATACTTGTGCAACCAATCAATAACCCATATAGCTACTTATATAGCTACTGATCAACACATGCAGCAGCTTGCACAACAACAGACATGCTGATGCACACTTTCAGACAGTTTAGTCACTAACCCGTGCATTTAGTAAGACGCATTTAATCACTCACTCATACAGTCAATCACGCACCTACTAAAACCTTCATTCAGACACTTATACATCCACTCATTCTTCAATATGTAAAACATATTTAAACTTTACAGAAACACATAATCACTGGATGTTGTCATCAGTGATGTCATTTGAGATGTCATCAGTGATGTCATCAGTGATGTCACTGACCATGTCATGAATGATGTAATATGTGACATCATCAGCAGTGGATTACGGGTGCGCGATATATAGTTAGTGCAACTAACTATATATGGAATTTCAATGGTTTTGTGTGAGTAAAATAAGGTTTTTTAAATGCTAATTCCTAACTATATATGGTCTATAACCTATGGTTTTTTCAGTGAATTTTCAAGGTTTTGTAAATGCTAATTCCTAACTATATATGGTCTATAACCTATGGTTTTTTCTGTGAATATATATATATATATATATATATATATATATAAAACGCTGGTTTGGGGTGCTGCTTTTTACGAGGGCAAGTTTGGAGCGTTGATATTAGGCGGTGGTCCCGCCGCCGAGCTTGCACCACCCCATAATCGGGGGCCGCGGGTTTGTATACAAAGGAACCATATCGCGGAAACCAGCGAAGGATTTAAAACTGACACTGCCAAACGAGGCCCATCTGTGGGCTTGTTAATTTTAAGGGACAGTATCAAGTGGGACCATCCAGGTCCGAATAAACTACGTCTCCCACAATGCTCCACAGTGCAATATGACCTGCCCATCCAGGGGGGTGTGGAAACATACATTAACAAGAAGTGGGAGGCGTGCACGCATCTGTTCCATTCAGCCTCTGAGGAAGAAGGAAACTCCTTCGAAACGCGTCAGGCGATGAAGGACGGAGCAACTAAAACCTGCATCGCGAGGCAGTGGATGTTTGTACCTGATTAAAGCCTTGTGAAGTAACGCTGGTTTGGGGTGCTGCTTATTGCGAGGGCAAGTTTGAAGCGTTGATATTAGGCGGTGGTCCCACCGCCGAGCTTCAACCACCCCATAATCGGGGGCCGCGGGTTTGTATACAAAGGAACCATATCGCGGAAACCAGCGAAGGATTTAAAACGGACACTGCCAAACGAGGCCCATCTGTGGGCTTGTTAATTTTAAGGGACAGTATCAAGTGGGACCATCCAGGTCCGAATAAACTACGTCTCCCACAATGCTCCACAGTGCAATATGACCTGCCCATCCAGGGGGGTGTGGAAACATACATTAACAAGAAGTGGGAGGCGTGCACGCATCTGTTCCATTCAGCCTCTGAGGAAGAAGGAAACTCCTTCGAAACGCGTCAGGCGATGAAGGATGGAGCAACTGAAACCTGCATCGCGAGGCAGTGGATGTTTGTACCTGATTAAAGCCTTGTGAAGGAACGCTGGTTTGGGGTGCTGCTTTTTGCGAGGGCAAGTTTGGAGCGTTGATATATATATATTTACAGTAAACAAAATGTCAAAAGCAAACAATTTTTGGTCTCAAAAAGCATACATTGTCAAAGTAGTCCCTAGCACTGAGTGGAATTACTTTGCGTGCGGATGTGCTCATTGCCAAAGAGCTGAAAGCCACCACTCAAGGCTGAAGAGGGTTGACCATTGCCCCATGCTGTTTGCTATAATAGGAAAGAGTCACAACGAGAGCCCAATGGATGAAGAGGGCGAGCCGAAAGGCCCTGTAAATAAGAATATTGTGCACGTCATTTTGAGAAAATCAAAACATCTTGGCTAACGTCAGACCTATAATGGGAGTGCAGTGAGTCAATCAGAGCCCAGGGTTCCAGCGCCACTGCATCTGCTGCTCTATTTTCATCTAGGCACCTGCTTTGCACGCCATCAAAGTCACTTAGCACCCCTGAGAAGCGTTGCACACACCATCTGTCTGGTGTTCATGAGTGTTACTGGAGAGGCTTCCGCCACTGTCGACTTTTGGCAGCACATTTAATTAATTATGAAGGTATGGAGGCATTTATAAAAGATTCAGCATTTATTGAAGAATTGTTGTTACAACACATATTTTTGCATTTTGGTTCCCGAATTCTGGACCTTTTTACGTCCTAGACGATGTGTCCTTGGTATTTCGAGTTAATCTGCAAAAGAAAGGGGGGCTTGGAAGCCAGTATTGGCTTTAATTGTTCGATTCACTGGAAGTGTCCAAGTGACACAGATTTATTTCTTTTTTGAGTGGTAGCACAAGGGAGTTACCAGCTGAGCTGTGAAGTGAGTTTTTTATAGGACAATTATACAAATAAATGGTTATTATTTTAAAATCTATATTTTGGAAGCCCTTTTATATCTTAGACCTTTTTGCTAATTTTGTAGCAGCCTATCATATTCTTTGTATAATTCACAGTGCATTGTGTCACACACTTGGGCCTCGTGGCACTTAACATACACAAGTCACGATTCCCCACTGCACCAACCAGGATTAAATTCTGTGGCTCTCTAGCTACACACAAAGACCTCTGCATTGCATTTACTAACGGTTTCAGAACGTACAATAGTGCATTTCACACCAATAACTTAACTTGCATTTATTTTTCATTGAAGCCGTGTGCTATTTTATATGTAGTTACCTGAAGGTGAGAGACAAAATAGAAGATGTAGATAGTTTTGTTTGTTTAGCCACACCTTTGACCCCGCACCCACACTCATTCACCCTGCCCCTATTGAGCACAGCATCACAAACCCCACACCTTTTATTAATCCACTTTGATTGCTGAATATCCCAAAGTTACCACTGCCTGTGATTACCTAATTTGAATAGATCGCTCACCGGGAGAGACCTTCTCTCTGGGCCCTGTGGCATGTAGCTGTTACTGGCCAGAAGCTATGGTGGGTCTACTTTTCACCACTGCTGCCTTGTGGCTTCAGGTATTTTTACACTTGTTAGACTTGTCAGCCCTAGGGTGGTCTTCCCCTAAACATTTTGCCTTCCTTCTTCATTTTTGCTGATCATGTTTGTGCAGGCATTAGGGTTCTATGAACTTTGCCATTGCTAACCAGTGCTAAAGTGCATGTGTGCACTCCTTAAAATATGGTAACATTAGTTGGTCCCCAACTAGGATATTTAGTTTATTTGTTGATCTCTAGTAAAGTGGTACTACATATACCTAGGGCCAATAAATTAAATGCTACTAGTGGGCCTGCAGCACTTATTGTGCCACCAACTTAAGTAGCATTTTAAGCATGTCTCAGGCCTGCCCTTGAAGCCTGTGGGAGTAGGTTCAAACTGCCATTTTGACCTAGCAAAATAAACTTTTTGCCAAGCCCAAACCTTCCTTTTTAGGTCTCGACCTGCCAATGCGCAAGCGCATTGCAGCTTGAGACATATAGAGGTGGATCAGGAAAGCTGATCAAGGAGCTTTGGCAGGCGGATTACGCACAGTGCATGTGCCCTTGCACGCGCTTGCCATTTGCTCCCGAGCCACCTCGCATCATCGCATCAGACCCGCCACAGCAATGCCGAGAGCTTCAGATTTCAAAGGAATGCTCTCCCCCGCACTCGCTCGCTCAAAGCCAATAGGTCTCGTCTTTGTGTCCATGCATGCAACAAGCATTGTTAAAGCCCATAGGTCTCATCTTTGTGCCCATGCATGGAACAAGCATTGTCAAAGCCCACAGGTCTCGTCTTTGTGCCCATGCGTAGAACAAGTAATGTCAAAGCCAAAAGGTCTCGTTTTTGTGCCCATGCGCAGAACAAGTATTGTCAAAGCCAAAAGGTCTCGTCTTTGTGCCCATGCATGGAACAAGCATTGACAAAGCCCATGTGGAGAAGTGTGGCTCAATGGTTAGAGCGGCAGACCCTGATGCAGATGTCTAGCCCGGGACCAGGGTTCAATTCCCCACCTCGGCGGGTCTTGGGCTAAAAAATTCCACGGACCTGATAATTCTCGCCTCGGTGCCTATTCCAATCATGGAGTCCCACTCTGCAAATCTGGGCAATAGCTTGCTTAATCTCCACAACGGCCCCCACAACGCTAAGGATGCCTGGCCTCCACCTTGGGGGTGCCCAGGAGTGGACACCTCACAGGGAAAGCCAGGATGGGTTCCACAGCGGTATTCGTACAAGCGCCTTGAGACCCTTGCGGGTGAGTAGTGCGCTATACAAGTACCATTATTTTTAGATCTCGTCTTTGTGTCCATGCATGCAACAAGCATTGTCATAGCCCACAGGTCTCGACTTTGTGCCCATGCATGGAACAAGCATTGTCAAAGCCCATAGGTCTCGTCTTTGTGCCCATGCATGGAACAAGCATTGACAAAGCCAATAGGTCTCGTATTTGTGCCCATGAATAGAACAAGCATTGTCAAAGCCCATAGGTCTCGTCTTTGTGCCCATGAATAGAACAAGCATTGTCAAAGCCCATAGGTCTCGTCTTTGTGCCCATGCTCAGAACAAGCATTGTGAAAGCCAACAGGTCTCGTCTTTGTGCCCACTGTGCGTCACTATGCGCTACCACAGCATCACTGAACGCCACAGCATCACTTATCGCCACCACAACATCACTCAGCGCCACCACAGTATCAATCTGTGCAAACATTCAACAACAACTGGTTCAAATATGTTCTCTCAATGTTTCAAGCTTTATTACAAATGTCACAAAAAATGTTGATATTACACTTCTGTTCTTTTATTTTAGTCACGATAAAATACACTGAACATAATCTTCACAAAAATTATTTACAAAAATGTAAGCTATTGCCATTATAAATTACAATAACTTTTATTTAAGTATCAATTATTTTATTTAAAAAAACATTGTTATTTGTAAAATCAATACTTCTAAGTCACGTAAATACAAAACATGTTGCATTAAAAATGCTATCGGTGTCACATTGTCCAAAAATAAAAGTATTACCATTGTAAGTGACAAAGCTATTAATTTCACAATTTTCAAAAATAACACATAAATAACAAATTTGTCATGTACATGACAAATAACTCAAACTTTCCTAATGCGAGACGTATTGCATTGCAAGTGCTTGTTTATACATATAATTCCTCCTTATGACACCCTCATGATAGGCCCTAAACAACCCATAGGGGAAGGCGGAATGTGTTTAAAAGGTAGGACATGTAATTTTAAGTTTTACATGTTCTGGTATTGAAGAACACTTAATTGTGTGTTGTTTTCACTTTGGAAAGGCCAACCTCTCCCATAGGATAACACTTGAATGACCTCACTACATTTAATAAGCTGTAATTTCCAAATGGGAGCATATACCCAGTTCATGTTTGGTGTCTTTGGAATTGTAATGAAAAATACTCTCCTATGGTAAATTTGGATTTTAAATTACACTTTAGAAAATGTACGCTGTAAGAAATTAGGTATCTGGTTGGCAAAGGTATGCACCCTGTTCAAGTAGGAAGCACAAATATAGTCAGGGTAAGTCACAAACACACCCTAAAACAACCTGTGCTTACCTTCTGGTAGCTTGGCACAGAACCATCTGGCTTAACTGAAAAGGCAGTATTTAAAAAATTTGTGAAATACTTCAAACAGTAAAGCAGTGAAAATAGCACACAAAAAGAACTTGCTGTATGAATTTTTAAAGATTAAACTGAATTGTAGTGCTTAAAAGCATAAAGCACCAGCTTGGGCTATGAGGTTGTGCGTGACTGGGTCAAATCCAAAAGTTCAGGCCGACTGCCATGGAGCATGGGTTAGAAACAGGGATCATGCTTGACCCACTGCAAAGTACCTTATTTGATTCATCGACGGAGCAGAAAGGTGAGAAGCAAAGAGGTGATGCCTCGTTGTCGATCCTCAGGATGAAGGTTAGCTCCAAGCCTCGCAAAGTCAGTGATGCATCGGAATCGAACCTCGCAAAGGCGACAATGCATCCACAGTTGTAGAGATGAGCCAATTCCGAACTGCTACGATGTGTGGATTATGCTGGAACAACACTTTAATCCACTTCCAAGGGCCCAGGACTGGATTCGCACTACTTATCAGGGAAGAATCACAGATGGCAAAGTCCCAGTGCTGAAGCAGGTGAGTTAGAAGTCTTTGATATCCCTGAGACTTCAGAACAGGAAGCCAGCCCTTTGAGTCACACTGGTTCTGGTTTCAAGTGATGTGGACCCAGCCCTTCTCACCCAAGCAAGGAGGGCAGAAGGTAGAAGGTCAGCACAGAGGAAAGCAGTTCCCCCAGATCAGCAGTTTAGCAGAGTTGCAGTCCTTCAGCAGCACAGTAGTCCTTCCTGGCAGAGTATCCACAGGTCCAAAGGTGTACTGAAGTGGTAGGGTCAGAAGTCCAATTCTTATATGCAGTTGTGCCTTTGAGGTCCTTCCTACCCTGGCTCCAGACTCACTAAAGAAGGTTAAGCAATCATTTGTGTGGAGGCAGGACAGCCTATTCAAGTGTAAGTGTGAGGCTGCGTCCAGCTCCTCCCTCGCATCCTGCCCAGGATGACCCATCAGGATGTGGAAGGCCCATCAAGTCTCCCTTTGTGTGTGGCTGTCTAGAGAAAATGCACAAAGCCCAAAGATGTGTATTGGAGACAGGCTGCAGGCACACGCGGCTAACAGCAGAAAAATGATATCTTTCTAAAAGGGGTACTAAAGGGGGTGGAGATGGACGCAGCATCTGAACCAATCAAACACTCACACCCAGTCAAAGGATCTGGGTTTAATCCATCACCATTCTTTAGCCCACTCTGCCACCCCAGTTCAGACATGGCCATATGCCATAAGTTGGCAGGGTATGCTCAGACGTGAGTCCCTTGCTCACTTTGTCACTGGACTACAGCAAGCCTGGCTGAAGACGGCTGTATTGCCAGAAACCGGTCCTAGGAAGCTTGTTTCCGGTCCAGGGAAGGCATGGCTTGGCAGTTTGGGCTGGACTGTTCTCATGAGGCACAGGGTCAGACTGATTTGCATATGGCCATGTCTGAACTGGAGTGGCAGAGTGGGCTAAAGAACGGTGATGGATTAAACCCTGATCTGTTGACTGGGTGTGAGTGTTTGATTGGTTCAGATTCTCCATCCATCACCACCCCCTTTTGTACTGCTTTGTTCGCCATAAGTTGGCAGGGTATGCTCAGACGTGAGTCCTTTGCTCACTTTGCCACTGGATTCAAGCAAGCCTGGCTGAAGACGGCTGTAATGCCAGAAACTGGTCCTAGGAAGCTTGAATCCGGTCCAGGGAAGGCATGGCTTGGCAGTTCGGGCTGGACTGTTCCCATGAGGCACATGGTCAGACTGATTTGCATATGGCCATGTCTGAACTGGGGTGGCAGAGTGGGCTAAATAACGGTGATGGATTAAACCCAGATCTGTTGACTGGGTGTGAGTGTCTGATTGGTTCAGATTCTCCGTCCATCACCACCCCCTTTTGTACCGCTTTGTTCGCCATAAGTTGGCAGGGTATGCTCAGACGTGAGTCTCTTGCTCACTTTGCCACTGGATTCAAGCAAGCCTGGCTGAAGACGGCTGTAATGCCAGAAACCGGTCCTAGGAAGCTTGATTCCGGTCCAGGAAAGGCATGGCTTGGCAGTTCTGGCTGGACTGTTCCCATCAGGCACAGGGTCAGACTAATTTGCATATGGCCATGTCTGAACTGGGGTGGCAGAGTGGGCTAAAGAACGGTGATGGATTAAACCCAGATCTGTTGACTGGGCGTGAGTGTTTGATTGGTTCAGATTCTCCTTCCATCACCACCCCCTTTTGAACATCTTTCTAAAAAGTAGCATTTTTTAAATTGTAATGATAAATTCGACTTTGACATTAAAAAGAATGTATCATTACAATTCTAACGATACTAAACATGATAGCTCTACCTCCTAATTCCAAATGGCAGTTTATTAGATGTGACATCAAATCTCCAATGTTAACATAAGGGAGGAGTAGGCCTCACAGCAGTAAAAAAAGAATTTGGGAGTTTCCCACTACCAGGATATGTAAAATTCGAAAGTACATGTCCTATCTTTTGATTACTCCACACCTTGCCCTATGGGCTGCCAAGGGCCTATCTTAAAGGTGACTTAAATGTAATAAAAGGGGATATTAAGGCTTGGTAAGTGATTTTAAATACCAAGCCAACATAGCAGTGTACGCTCCACACACAGACTCTGCCGTGGCAGGTCTGAGACATGTTTAAAGGGCTGCTTAAGTGGGTGGCATAATCAATGCAGTGGGCCCTCTAGTAGCATTTAATTTACAGGCCTGGGCATATTTATTGCTCTTTACTAGGGACTTATAGGTAAATTAAATATGTCAAACAGGTGCCACATTTTAGGGAGAGAACAGAAGTACTTTAGCACTGGTTAAGAGTGGAAACATGCACAGGGACCTAAAGCCATCAAAACACATTTAGCAAAAAAGGGGAGGAGGAAGGCAAACATTTTGGGGCTGACCCTACGGACAGGGCCCTTTCCAACAGCCACTTTTAGAAAGTAGCCTGTCTCTGGGTCACTTGATTGGGTGTAGCTGAATGTTGGGCTTTGTGTATTCTTCCTAGACAGCCACACACAATAGAGAGTGTAAGTGTGCCTGGATGGGCCATCATTGACAGGATGGGAGGACTGAGCTGGGCACAGCCCTACTTGCACTTGAATAGACTGTGTCCTGCAGCCACTCAGAAGTGTTGCATAATAACCATAGTTATTCAGGAGCCAGAACATTGAAGAAAGAATGCCTGTATACATAAACGGGAAACCTCTAGAAGCTTCTCTCCCACTTCAAAGGAAGGCCCAGGTATAAATATTGGACTTCAAACACCAACACTTCACTACACTTCTGGATGTGTGGATACTCTGCCAGGAGAGTGCTGTGCTGCTGAAAGGACTGACTCTCTGCTGAACTCCTGCTCGGAAGCACTGCTGTCCTACTGTGCTGACTGCTGCCCACTTCCCTGGGTGTAAAGGACTGAACCTGCATCTGTGGAACCCAGGACCCCAAAGGGCTAGTTGGCTGGCCTCCTGATTAGAGCCCCAGGGACAGAAGACTCCAACAACCTTGAACCCAAAAATAACCAAATAAACCCTTCCCTTCTACTCTGCCATCTGTGAGTCCTACCCTGCCAAGTGGTGCCACTCCAGTCCTGGTCCCTTTGAAGAGGGCCTGAAGGTGCCAAGTCTGCCCTTCTTTGGACCTGGCAGAACCAACATATCTTCTTTGCTCCGTGGTGCAGTCTTGAGCTGAACCAACGCATCGCCTCTGCTTCGAGGACTGTCTCAGGGCAATGACTCTGCATCGACGTCTCAGCCCACATCAGAACTGCCTCCTGTGTGAAGCTTTCTTGATGCAGGCTGTAGCATCGCAAATCTCTTTGTAACAGCAGTTTCAACTACGACGCAGGTTATTACATTGCAACTTCACAGCTCCTTGGATCGCACACATTGCTTCAACTGTACGATGCATCTGTGATGCCGCACTTCGTATCGCAAACCCTCATTGAAAGGGTCTGAGATGACGGCGCAGGAACTCACATCACAGCACTTTGAAACCAAGACATCGCCTGAGCTGCATGACACATCCTCTGCACTAGGGCCCGCAATGCTCTGCAACCTGCATTTAAGAAACTCTTGTTCAGAAGACCTAACTGGGTCCCTGCAACCGGGATGCACT
Source organism: Lissotriton helveticus (assembly GCF_964261635.1). Classification (NCBI taxonomy): domain Eukaryota; kingdom Metazoa; phylum Chordata; class Amphibia; order Caudata; family Salamandridae; genus Lissotriton; species Lissotriton helveticus. The sequence goes on along the minus strand of NC_136059.1, from coordinate 169,103,854 downwards.
TCATCACGGTTGGCCTGAACTTGTGGCTTTGTCCTGCTCCGGAGCGGCCGGATATCCACAGTTGGCACGTTGTGCTTTTTGGCACTATTTTCACTGAATTCTTTATACCTACATATCTCCGGTTCTACTGATTGGAAGTTGTAATTTTGCTCTTGTTTTATTTATTGAAAATTACTCTATTTTTCTAATCTGGTGTAGGATCCTTTTGTGGTATTTGTTCACTGTGTTATTGTTTAAAGTGTAGCACAAATACTTTGCACATTGCCTCTGAGTTAAGCCTGGCTGCTCTGAGCCAAAGGTAACTGAGGGTTGAGCACATGGTAATTTAGAGTTTTCTTGTGACTTCACCCTGATAACGTTTGTGGTTCTTGCTGTTTCACACACTCAACCAGTAACCCAATTTCTTACAATACTACAGTTCAAATGATTTCCATTAATTCTCTGAGTAGTGAGGGTGAGCACTGAAGCTTAATCTAAGTAATGTTTTTGATGAATTATTTTTATTGATTTTATACTTTACATTGAGCATATCAACACCTAAAAAATCTTCAAATGCTTATACACACTCATAGCCCACATAGTAGGATTAAAGGTACATTACAAAAAGCAGAACTTGACGCTCATGCCTAGGAACGCTCTACCCATTTACCAAAACCTCTTGTCTGCTTCCCTTATGCATTGTCATGTATGTGGCTCATGCATAATATCAAATCCTTCCCTTTGTCCACACTGCTTCACTTTCCATGCTTCATACGCTCCATTGTGTTTCCCAATCTGGGTTATTACCTTGTTTCCCTCTCTCTTGTGTTCACGGGGGTCAGGTCCCCTGGTGCCCAGGAGTGTCGACGACAGACAGCTGCATTGGTGCATTCGGCAAAGGGTTTTTGTATGAATTTCAGCTTTCATTACTGCTTTCACAATGCTTTCTTCAATTGTGACCCACTTGCCCATGTCTCTGTCCAAGATGGTCTTAGAAATAACCAGTCTATAGCAGTAATGCTGGGACAATTTTAAGGGTGGGTTTGTTGACCATTGCTGAGAGCTCACAATCTCACTAAAAAACAGAGATTTGGGGAAATACTTTCTTCTGAGCGTGTGAGAGTAGCATATGAGCCATATTGCAAAGTGAAGAGTTTACCAAACACAGTTATCAAAGTATGAGTTCCATTGGAGTAATTGGAAGTCTATTTTTCTAAAGATATGTGTGAAATGCATGTGGGTATGTGGTACATGTTTTCCTGATCAGTTGTACAAACTACACCATTCTATGCACGGCTTCCCAATATTTGAGAAGTTCCTGCTGCAATAGAACTGTTCACTCTAAAGTGCACTACTTATCTCTGGAACTTGGACTCTGCAATATTAAATGCATAAAATGAATATATATATATATATTCACTGAAAAAACCATAGGTTATAGACCATATATAGTTAGGAATTAGCATTTAAAAAACCTTATTTTACTCACACAAAACCATTGAAATTCCATATATAGTTAGTTGCACTAACTATATATCGCGCACCCGCAATCCACTGCTGATCATGTCACATATTACATCATTCATGACATGGTCAGTGACATCACTGATGACATCACTGATGACATCTCAAATGACATCACTGATGACATCACTGATGACAACATCCAGAGACTGTATGTTTCTGTAAAGTTAAAATATGTCTTACATATTGAAGAATGAGTGGATGTATAAGTGTCTGGATGAAGGATTTAGTAGGTGCATAACTGACTGTATGAGTGAGTGATTAAATGTGTCTCACTGAGTGCATGGGTTAGTGACTAAACTGTCTTAATTTGTGCATCATTATGTCTGTTGTTCTGTAAACTGCTGCATGTGTTGATCAGTAGCTATATGAGTAACTATATGGGTTATTGATTGGTTGCCCAAGTATTTGTATGGGAGACTGAGTGTGTGTGTGGGTGGCTGGGAGGTGTATGACTCTGTGCATAGATGTGTGAGCAGTTCATTCACTAGATGTATGGGTTCAAAAGTGCACGTGGAAACAGCTGTATGGGCGGTTGACTGTGTGCATGAGTGTATTGGTGAGTGAATGGATATCTCAGTGCTACATGTCAAAGTAAGTACATATGTAAAACACAGTACATGTGAGAGTTGACATATATAAATAACTGTGCATAAGAGCCAGTGAATGTGTGAGTGGCTGTATGGATCATTGTGAACTTGTATCCGGGATTGTATAAGAGAGTAAATATGTGTTAGTATGTGTTTGAATGAGTAAGGTGTGTATAACTGTATAGTTGAGGAAATGGAGGTGTGATTGATTCTTTGCATGACTGACTAAGTGTCTGAGTAACTCCATGGATGAGTGACAGTCTATGAGTGTCTGTTTACACTGAGTGTATCTAAGGTTATATTAGAGTCTGAAGAGGTTCATCGTATTATCACATGAATGATGTCATCAGTGATGTGATCAGTAATGTCAAATGAGATGTCATCAGTGATGTCATCAGTGATGCCATTTGAGATGTCATCAGTGATGTCATCAGTGATGTCATTTGAGATGTCATCAGTGATGTCATTTGAGATGTCATCAGTGATGTCACTGACCATGTCATGAATGATGTAATATGTGACATGATCAGCAGTGGATTGCGGGTGCGCGATATATAGTTAGTGCAACTAACTATATATGGAATTTCAATGGTTTTGTGTGAGTAAAATAAGGTTTTTTAAATGCTAATTCCTAACTATATATGGTCTATAACCTATGGTTTTTTCAGTGAATTTTCAAGGTTTTGTAAATGCTAATTCCTAACTATATATGGTCTATAACCTATGGTTTTTTCAGTGAATTTCAATGGTTTTTTAATAGCAAATATCATAAGCTGTCGAATGTCAAGTACGTGGTAAGTGAAAACATTTTCGTGTTTATGCACACTGATCTGCTTTGAATGGTGCCCCCCCCCCCTCATTTCTATTAGGAGTACTCTCTCTTTGCAGATAGTGAAAGGTAGTTAACGCAGGCCTTTGCCCTCGTTGTAATCCGTCGTGCCTGCTTCTCTCTCCATTTGATTGATTGTTATCCAAGTATTTACTGTTTTAGAATTAGTTCTCTTTGGTTCATTCTCTATTTACAAACAAACACAGAGTCGCAATACTCTGTTTAGTCTTTGCAGATAACGAAAAATCGTGTAAAAAAAAAGAAAAGGAATCGAGCAAAATCAGTAGGCCACTAATGGGATCTCTTTTTGACCTCGCTAAAATAGAAACATTAGGAACAACCCCTCATGACAAATACAAAACTAGTGAGATGAACTGAACTCCACACAATGATGGCTGCAAAACAGCTCGGCTCCGCCACCCACCCCGCCCAAAATAACGATAAAGAGCGGCTGCCATGATTGGTTGCGGAATGGCCACGACGGAGCTACGAAATGGTGCTGCTCTCATGCTAACCCCAGCTTCAGTCTGAAACATCCAGAAACACTGTAGACTACCAATTCGATCAGTTCCGGTAGCGCCCCAATGTAACCCGGTAGAGAAGAACTAGCCCTCCCCTCTTTGACTGATGGTTCTTGTTACCTGTCCCTTCTGTTGTCATTTAACAGAACTATTTAGCCTGCTGAAAGGGGTTGTGTTCCGACCGCTGGTTGGTGGAGACATTTTGACTATATTCTGGACCTGCGTTGTCGCGTAATGCGTCATATGACGCGCCGCGTTAGCGCATCCGGAAGTCATCCGGGGCGCGCAGCGCGTAACGTAAGCATAACAAGTCATGTGACTTGTTAATAAAACTTTTCATTGGTTCATTTTACTTTTCTTATTGTAATGATGAAAGGCTTGGTCATATGACCTAAAAATTACGCTTTTCATTACTTCCGAACATTATTTTTTCTTAAATATATGTTATAATGTTCCAGGCTAATGTACTTTCCCGGAAATTTTACAACTGTCCTGCAAGTAAAATATATTCTTTTTTCCAGAAAAAGAGCGTTTCTTCGTCCCATGACGGAGCCGTTGAGCAAAAGAGGGTCGACCTGCTGTCTTAGTCGCCGATACGCCTGAATATGAGATTCTTATCGATCACTTTATGTTGCAGGAATAGAAAACACAACAGCCCTTGACCATTTATCTTTACTGCGTTCCTTCGTATTATACCTTTTACCCTTCATGTAATTGGTCTCCTTTATTTCACTTGCCTTTTAATGATTCTAAAACAGTGACTATTATTAAAAACTTTACCAATGTATATACTACTACCATGTTTTCTTTTAAAAACCTTTATTGTGAAAATTTCATTATACAAATACGAGCCTATAACCACGTGGGCCTGCCACGGAGCAAATTGTAATCGTATATGATGAATAGACATTTACACTGTAGAGGAACGTAACGGGCGGGCCATTAGGTTGCAAGAACTAAGGTGTCTAACAGTTACGGAATCGGTGGACGTACATTTTATAATTAAAATACGACAGGGCCAGTTACAATAAAATTATCTAGATATACATTTGCGGGCAAGTACCATGGGTGACGTTAATTCGAACTTTCAACAGTACAGTAATCAATAACACATCAGAACTTAATATCAATAGGGATGTCGAAATATTCAATCAATTCTCGTCCCCGCCCGCCATGTGCTTCAAAACTGCATACGTATCTCGTGATTTCAAGGTTCTGCAACCAGTACACAACAAGGAGTTACGAGTCCCATTTATTCCGGCGCCATTTTGGGCGAGGACGGGCAGGTCCAGGATATAGTCAAAATGTCTCTACCAACCATCGACTATGATGATGTTCATATGCTGTATTTATTAGAGTAACACTCATCTGTCCACATGAAATTAATTTGCCACAATCTAAACATGTCATTTTAATCTTTCCAAAGTTCTTCTAAATATTTGGGACCGTTTCCCTTGCCTCTGAAGCTCTCAGTGCCACTTCTTTGATGAATGTACTAGCAGGTATGGGGTTCTCCTCCAAATCTCTCTTTTATGCAGCACTATAATTAATTGGTGCCACCTCTCCATATGACGATGCATGGTATAGTTACCACAACTATATTTTTTTTCGGTTCCTCTGGAGAGTTCATCGTGGCAGATGAAGCGTGTAACGTACCGGGCATTTACCTTTTTTTGCATGGAAAGGAAAAAAAAATCGAGCGTCCGAGTTCTAAGGTGTCCCAGGGCCATTTTAGTGGACCAGGCCCAAATCCAAAGAACAGGCCGCCATTTTGAGAGTCCTCTTGCAGCCGCCTGTCGCTGTAGCATCAAGAGCAGCCGAAACTCAGCTGAATGGCAACTGAAACGGTAAAGGGGCGCCCCACTACAGCAGACGAGCCTCCACCTAGGAAGGCCCATTCACGCCGCCTCCCCCCCCCCCTTCGGGCACCCCACGCCGTTATTCGGAGCAGTATTGTAGGATGGCCACACCAGTGCGGCAACTTGCTAGACATCACCTCGGTGGTAACCGAATCTCAACGCCTTGTGGTGTCTTCTATTCAGAAAACATTGTTATGCTGCCTTCGACCTATTCGCCGCAAGTGCGCACACAACTCAACTGCATAGCTTGCTAGACACCACCTCGGTGCCATCCGGATCTTGGAATGTCAGCGCCTTTTGGTGTCTTCTCTTCAGAAAATATTGTTGCGCTGCCTTTGGCCCCATTCGCACATCAGTCCGCTACTGACGCCATCTCACAGGCTAATGGGGCGCCCCACGCCGACTTTCAGCATTGTAGGATGACCACACCAGTACAGCAACTTGCTAGACATCACCTCGGTGCCATCCGGATCTCGGCGCCCCACTGCAGATGCAGTGCCTCTCAACTATGAAATCACCACGGTGACATCCGGATCTTGGCGCGTTGTGCTGCCTTCGGCCTATTCGCACATCGGTCCGCTACTGACGCCATCTCACAGGCTAATGGGGCGACCCACGCCGAGTTTCAGCATTGTAGGATGACCACACCAGTACAGCAACTTGCTAGACATCACCTCGGTGCCATCCGAATCTTGGCATCTCAACGCCTAGTGGTATCTTCCATACAGAAAATATTGTTACGCTGCCTTTGGCCCCATTCGCACATCAGTCCGCAACTTAGACATCACCTCGGTGCCATCCGGATCTTGGCATCTCAGCGCCTTGTGGTGTCAGTCAGAAAATATTGTTGCGCTGCCTTTGGCCCCATTCGCACATCGGTCCGCTACTGACGCCATCTCACAGGCTAATGGGGCGACCCACGCCGAGTTTCAGCATTGTAGGATGACCACACCAGTACAGCAACTTGCTAGACATCACCTCGGTGCCATCCGAATCTTGGCATCTCAACGCCTAGTGGTATCTTCCATACAGAAAATATTGTTACGCTGCCTTTGGCCCCATTCGCACATCAGTCCGCAACTTAGACATCACCTCGGTGCCATCCGGATCTTGGCATCTCAGCGCCTTGTGGTGTCAGTCAGAAAATATTGTTGCGCTGCCTTTGGCCCCATTCGCACATCAGTCCGCTACTGACACCATCTCACAGGCCAACAGGGCGCCCCACGCCGACTTTTACCATTGTACGATGGCCACACCAGTGCCACAACTTGCTAGACACCACCTCGGTGCCATCCGGATCTTGGCATCTCAGCGCCTTGTGGTGTCTTCAAATCAGAAAATATTGTTGCGCTGCCTTTGGCCCCATTCGCACATCGGTCCACTACTGACGCCATCTCACAGGCCAACGGGGCGCCCCACGCCGACTTTCAACATTGTAGGATGGCCACAGAAGTGCGACAACTTACTAGACACCACCTCGGTGCCATCCGGATCTTGGCGCGTTGTGCTGCCTTCGGCCTATTCGCACATCGGTCCGCTACTGACGCAAACTCACAGTCCAACGGGGCGCCCCACGCCAACTTTCAGCATTGTAGGATGGCCACACCAGTGCGGCAACTTGCTACACACCACCTCGGTGCCATCCGGATCTTGGCATCTCAGCGCCTATTGGTGTCTTCTATTCCGAAAATATTGTTGCGCTGCCTTCGGCCCCATTCACACATCGGTCCGCTACTGACGCCATCTCACAGGCCAACGGGGCGCCCCACGCCGACTTTCAGCATTGTAGGATGGCCACACCAGTGCGGCAACTTACTAGACACCACCTCGGTGCCATCCGGATCTTGGCACGTTGTGCTGCCTTCGGCCTATTCGCACATCGGTCCGCTACTGACGCAAACTCACAGGCCAACGGGGCGCCCCACGCCGACTTTCAGCATTGTAGGATGGCCACACCAGTGCTGCAACTTGCTGGACACCACCTCGGTGCCATCCGGATCTTGGCGCGTTGTGTTGCCTTCGGCCTATTCGCACATCGGTCCGCTACTGACGCCGCCTCACGTGCCAACGTATTTTCTCCGCATTTTATACCCTATGCCGCATAACAGGTCATGTGACTTTTTATAAAACTTTTCATTGGTTCATTTTACTTTTGGTTTCCTAATGATGGAAGGCTTGATCATATGACCTAAAAACAACACTTTTCATTGGATGAAAACTTTTTTTTTTTCCCAAACGATGAAAGCCCCACCTTGTTTCTGGATGTTTCAGACTGAAGCTGGCGTCAGCATGAGAGCACCACCATCTCGTAGCTCCGTCGTGGTCATTCCGCGAGCAATCATGGCAGCCGCTCCCCACCAGAAGCCTGCAGGAGTCGGGGCCCCCAAAACTTTTGATGAATTCTCAAGGCGGAGGGGACACTTTCGAGAATGGGGTCCAAGACCTAGCAGACAAGCGTCCGATTTCCAAGGTGTCCCAGGGCCATTTCAGTGGACCAGGCCCAAAAAGGAAAGAGCCTGCCGCCATTTTGAGAGTCCTGTGACAGCCGCCTATCGCTGCACCGCAAGAGTGGGCGCAACTCAGCTGAATTGCGGCTTTTGACACAGTGGACCAAAAACGGACGGAATGGCAACTGAAACGGTAAAGGGGCGCCCCACTACAACAGATGACACTCCACCTGGAGAGGCCCGTTCACGCCGCCTCCCCCGGGGCGCCCCACGCCGTTATTCGGAGCAGCATTGTAGGATACCAAAACCAGTGCGGCAACTTACTGGACATCACCTTGGTGCCATCGTTCTGCTGCCTTGGAACTATTCGCACAACAGTTTGCTACTGATGACCCACCCCCCGCGACGCCCCACGCCGTTATTTGCTGGGTGGCAACTTACTAGACATCACTTTCGTGTCATCTAGATTTCAGCGCGTTCTGCTGCCTTGGAACTATTCGCACAACAGTTTGCTACTGATGACCCACCCCCGCGACGCCCCACGCCGGAAATCTGGACGTTGTGCTGCGTTGGGACTATTCGCACAGCCGACCGCTACTTCGTTGTTTTTCCCTAAAAATGTTTATATGTTATTACTATTTTTGTTTTCTTGTATATATTTATAAATTATTAAAGTTTTATAATCTTACTACTTTGTCGGAGTGCTATATATTTTTAATGTGACACATAATTGTAAAAACTTTGATGTACAAAGAGTCATCCCTGGAATCTTCCGCTTCAGGCTCGGTCCCCTCCCCAATCACAATACAGGATGGTTTTCAGATAATAGCAACGCTTCTGCTGTGACGGATCTCATCGAGTGTGGGCCTTGATCTACTATAACTCCTTTGAAGAGGGGTGATTCTTTACAGCTGTGGCCATAAACTACATCTGCAGGGCTAGCTGGTACCCTAGGACCAGCCTGGATAATCGGACACAGAGGAAAAGGAGTGTCAGAGGGTGCGGTAGTGAATAGGGCGAAAGGGAGGTGTCGGGCAGGCACAGGGTGTGATTCTCAGGGAAGAGCAGCGCAGATGGGGGGAGGTTTATTACCCATGCATAAGACAGAGAGTGGGGGTGACCACTGCCTGGGGGAGATGCTTGCGAGGGTGGGGAGCCATGCTAAGGATCGACAGCGTGCACAAAGTGGGTCTGGTCAAGGCATCTAAAATGGCTGCCGTGCACGACAAAAGTGTGGCATTTGAAAAAAGACAAGATGGCGCAGACAATGTTTTTCAACACTTCCTGATTTCCTTCGAATCGAACGTTAACAGACGTTGGGGCATATTACCAAAGTTAAGCGATATTTATCCCTAACGATGCTTAGCAACGATTTTTTTACCGTCAGAAATTATCGCAGATAAACCTTGCTATTATCAAGGTTTATCGCAAATACGATAAAAAACGACCGCAATGCATTAATATCGCTGAAAACTCAGCGATATTCATGCATTACCGAGCTAATGCTCTTAGCCATGTTATCCACCTCCCATTGGATAACATGGCTAAGAACTGCTCAGGGCAGCTGTTACTTTTTGGAGATATTCGCGCTTATCTCGAATATTTCCAAAAGTTGATAATAGGAGATAGCGATGTTAGCGACTGTTTCCAGTCGCTAACATCTTGGCATGCCCACTTTGCATGTCATTAGTGATAAATATCACTCACATGCAAAGTGGGGCCCAAGATGGTCGCTATCTCCTACTAGCCGTCGCTAACTGGTGTTAGCAACAGCTAGGTAATACAGATATAATTTTATCTCCGCGAAGCGGAGCGCTGTTACAGATATATATCTTGTTTTTGAACGTTAATTTCTCAAAATGCACTGAAGCACATATATTGAGACCTAGCAAAGGCACATCGGGCTACCAGTCCCTAATATTTTACCAAGTTTCGTGCAAATCCATTCAGCCGTTCGATTATTATTATTATTTATTTTTTTTGCCCCGCGGGGCCCTTTTAAAACCTCCACATCAAACCTAGGGGGTCAGCGAGGATCTACTATGCCCCCTTATGGTCATTTGCCCCTTCGCTTTGGCCTCCTCTTGTCTCTCGATCCTACCGAGAGACAAGATGGCGGCCGCTACGGACTGTTTGGAATGTTTACAGACACCGGAGAGCCAATCAGCTTCGCTTCGCAAAGCTCCGTAACGCGAAAAGTACGCGAAGCGGTGCGCTGTTACAGATATATATCTTTTTTTGAACGTTAATTTCTCAAAATCCACTGGAGCACATATATTGAGATCTAGCAAAGGCACATCGGGCTACCAGTCCCTACAATTTTGCCAAGTTTCGTGCAAATCCATTCAGCTGTTGGATTATTATTTATTTTATTTTTTTTTGCCCCGCGGGGCCCTTTTAAAACCTCCACATCAAACCTAAACGGTCAGGGAGGATCTACTATGCCCCCTTATGGTCATTTGCCCCTTCGGTTTGGCCTCCGCTTGTCTCTCGATCCTACCGAGAGACAAGATGGCGGCCGCTACGGACTGTTTGGAATGTTTACAGACCCCGGAGAACCAATCAGCTTCGCTTCACAAAGCTCCGTTGCGCGAAAAGTACGCGAACTGGAGCGCTGCCCGGTCCGCTGTTACAGATATATATCTTTTTTTAAACGTTAATTTCTCAAAATCCACTGGAGCACATATATTGAGACCTACAAAAGGCACATCGGGCTACCAGTCTCTACAATTTTGCCAAGTTTCGTGCAAATCCATTCAGCCGTTCGGGCTAAAAGTGAGGCCAACCGCCCTATGGAAAACTCAATGTTAAAAACACGTTTTGGGACCCCCCTTTTTTCTCGACCCCCCCCTGGACGAACCCCCCCCCAATTTTCAGGGGCTGCTCAGAAACAAAATGTGCCATTTTCCTGAAAATTTCAGCCAATTCCGTCCACAAACGCCAAAGTTATTAGACATAGAATTTTCAAAAAACCCATAGAGAAAAAATCCTAACTATATATACCTACTGGCGACCGCCAGTAGGTAATATATATATATATATATATATATATATATATATATATATTCAATCTTGCCAAACTTGTCCGGTTTAAAGAAGGCGCTGACACCATGAATCTGAATCCAAACTCGATTTATTAGATCAGTATCTGCTCAGACGCGTTTCGGCGTTGCCGCCTTGTTCACTACATCTGCATCTACATTTGGTTTCTCAATTTATACTAAGAGAGCCATGGGTGTGTCTGTCAATTAGCATACAGGTTAAAACAAGATGTTGCCGTGGTTACATTAAGGGCACAAACCTGTATTTTGACGAAAGTCTTTTCTCAGTTTTTACCCATATGGCAAACATTACATCAGAAATATTTTTCACACAATATAAATATAATACAATCACCCAAATACGTGTATTAAAATGGTGTTCGCAACCTTTTCATCATGTAGCATGTTAAAAATCACAGCTAACATTTAGGTACCATTAGAAGCATTTATTAGAATTCTAGTGAAAAGAATAATACTTTAGCACACTTTGCTACAGTTTCCCCGTGTTGTTGCCATGGATGTTCCTAATATAAGGACCTGACCGAGTAGGTCATCTGGTTTGCCTGTTTCATGCTCGTATCGACTTCCCACTCGTGGCAGCGTGTGTACTTGGACACAACATGCCGTCTCGAGTCCACCCCGTCCATCCTACGCCTACCCATGCCGCTATGTAAGTGCTTGAGCGCGTTGCGCGGTTTGTGTGATTGGAATATTTGTGATTGCTACTCGTAATCACTCATCTATAGTATTTGGTTATACAGCACTTGCGGGCTCTGGTGACTTAAAAGATCATACAGGGTAGTACCCGTTATCCTGGTACTTGTCATTTTTAACCGTAGGAATTACTTTTTAGAATTTAAAATCGGTAACCTAGGACAGAATACACCATACCGCATCTGGGGAAGGGTTGAGGTATTACGCGTGCGTTTATTGTAGAATCCCACTCAGACAATAATTCTCTAAGTAGAGTTAAGGAGAAGGGAGTTCTGTGTGTTTTGGTACACATTGTCTGAAGTGATTATAGGATTATTGGATTTAGACTTAAATTGGGTGACTTTACGATAGTATGAACCATGCCGTGTCAGAGGAGCGGAATGAGTTATTGCACGAGCGTCTGTTGTGCACCAACATCCAGTCACAACTACTCTAAGTAGAGTTAAAATGGGGGGAAAAAAGAACCATACTTGTATTTCGTTGCAAAGTGTCTAAGTGTCTGTGAGGCTGGGAAAGGGGTGAGGAGTGCCGTGTACTCAGACTCCGGCGTGGGTCTGAGATGTGCTCTTAATGTGCCCGTGATAACCCCGTGAAACGTGTAGTAGATGAACTGCAGATGTTCTTCGAATGGTACTCAGGGCAAAGGAATGTCGTGTGGGTGTGTTAGACTACATCTTTATAAATGGACACTTAAGGCTTCGTCCGCATTCAGGCCAAATGGGATCTTGGAGTTTAAGAGTATAATATACCTCGACTCCAAGCGGCGTAGCGCTAATGGGCGGTTCCCCCCTCTTATGTTTTTGGGAATGCTGTCAATTACAAAATACTGGATATTTTTGGCATTACCGTTATGGGTCTCATGTATATGCCTGGCCACCGGGTACGTTGGATCATTATTGGCGATTGCTCGCAAGTGCTGTAAGATCCGTACGTGCGCTGGATGGATGGTGGAACCTACATAATTTTTACCGCATGAACATGACAGTACATAGACTGCAAAGTCTGTCTTGCATGTATATGCGTCTCTCAGCATGTAAGGTTTAATCCTGAAAGGGACTTGTACTTTTGTAGTGTTCACCCCGTGGGTACAAGCTTTGCATTTTGAACACTTTTTGAAGCCCCTTTGGGAATCCAACCAATTTTTGGGTTTTTTGAGAGCTGGCGCATTACACACTAGTTCTTCCCTCATGGATTTTGCCTTTCTGAAGGTTATTAATGGACTGGTGCCCACTGACTCACCTATGCTTGGGTCCCCTCGAACTAAGGGCCAGTGTCTTGTCAGGATTTTCCGTAGGTTGCTATGATACCTGTTGTAACCAGTTATTAATCTCGGCGGATCTTTTTTATTTGGCTCAGTTGTTACTTGTGTTGCAGTCTCTGGGAAAATTAGATCTTTCCTATTTTTACCTCAGCATTTTTCTTCTGCCCTCTGGCAAGTGCTGTTAGTGTATCCTCTCTTCCTGAGTCTTTTAAATAACTCCAGTTTGGCATTAGAGAGTCCCTCATCAGTACTACAGTTCCGTGTCATTCTCAGGCACTCAGCATAGGGAATTGATTGTTTTAGTGGTGTAGGGTGGAAGCTGTGCGCATGTAGTAGGGCATTCCCTGCGGTAGGCTTTCTGTATGTTCGTGTCTGTATTTTGTTATCTTGTACAAACAGTTCTAAGTCAAGGAATTGAATATTGGTAGCATTTGTGTTACATGTAAACTTTAGATTCAATACATTTTCATTTAGAGCCAATGCAAATCTTTCTGCTTCTTTAGCGCTGCCTTGCCATAGAATGAAAATATCATCTATGTACCTCTTGTACATTACTACATTGTCTGACATAATGTCTCTATGTTGGACTCCTAGTACCTGCTCCTCCCACCAGCCCATGTGTAGATTCGCATAGCTGGGGGAGAAGCAAGTACCCATGGCTGAGCCTTGCAGCTGTTTATAGTGGAGTCTGTCAAAGATGAAAATGTTATTTGTGAGACACCACTCTGCCATTTCCAGTATCATTTTTGTGTGCTGATAGAATTCAATGGGTCTGTTTCCAAGGTAGTATTTCATTGCATTGAGGCCGTCTCGGTGTCTGATACTAGTGTATAATGACTGAACATCTAGTGCCATGAACCTATAATCATCGTGCCAGTCAACATCAAAGATTTTTGCCAGAAAGTCACTCGTGTCTCTGATATATGCTGGCAGTTTTTTGACCTCTGGTTGAAGGAAGGAATCAATGAAAATGCTCGTTTTTTCAAAAAGGCTACCAATTGCTGATATTATCGGCCTTCCTGGTGGTGTTTTTTCGTTTTTATGAACTTTGGGTATCAAGTAAAGTTGGGGTGTTATCGGATAGTCATTCTTGAGGTAATTTAGCTCCTCCTTGCTAATGAGGCCCATTCCCTTCCATCTGTACAACTCGTTGTGATACTTTTCCTGTACACCGACATTGTGGGTGGGACTCACTCTCATATAGCATTCCTTGTCTTGAAGTTGAATCATGGCTTCATGATTGTACATTTGGAGGGGCCACAGTACGACATTGCTCCCCTTGTCAGACCATCTGACTACCACATCTGATCTAGATTTGATCTTTGTCATTAGGTTATTATATTTTCTTCGGTGGTCTTGATTTTCTTGCCAATATTCTTTTGTACTCTGTAGGGACAGGTTTTTTAGTTCTTTAATTACATTGTCAGAAAATAAATCCAGGTTGTCTTTGCCCATTAATGGCATGAATTGAGACTTGGGTTTAAAGTTCGTCTTAACCGGAGCACAGATGTTAATTTCTGATGTTATTGCAGCCCCACTGGGTGTTATTCCTTCCTCTGTATTTTGCAGTTCAAGATCTATTAGATCCTGTAGAGCTTCCATATTCGCCACTGACAGTTGTTGAGCATGATCATCCATCGGTTTTGATGAGATTGGTCGTTTTTTAGTGTTTACAAAATACTTTTGCAATTTTAATTTTCTGACATATTGAAACAAATCGATTCGCGTTTGGGCATAATCAAAGTTCGTGTTGGAGCAATACGATAATCCCAGAGATAAAATTTCAAGTTCGTGTGTGTTGAATTCCATATCTGTTAAATTAATGACTGTGTTGTCTGTTTCATCTTGTACTGTCATTAACGCCGTCTGTAGCGTCTGTTTTGTTTTTTGTTCTGTTTTTGATTTTGACCTTGTGTTTCTCCACCGTCTGTTTTTTCTTCTCCTGCTTTTGGTTGGTGTTTTTGCTTTTTGTTGTTCGATTTCCCTTTGTCTGCGCCCGAATCTTGTTTTGATGGAAAACGGGGCCTCAATGTTCTGAGGCGCTGCAGTCTTAAAAAAGCCAATTCTTGTGCAGGTGTTGGTGGTGGGCCTGTACATGTCTCCCCATCTGTTTCATACTCTGAACCTAATTCATTCTCGCTTCGTTCCACTGTTATGTTAGCTCCACTTGTCTGTTGTTTCGGTGGAGGTTGTTTTCTTATTTGATCATACTTCTTGGCAAAAGTGTAGATCCTCCCGCTTAGATAGTCATTGCGGTCTCGCTGGAATTTAGTTGCTTTGCGTTCTTTTATTTCTGTCTCCAGTTTCAGAACTCTTTCTTTAATTTCGTTTAGGCTCTTAGTGATTTCGTCTTGATTTGGTTTTTGCTCAAGTTGTAGCATTATTTCATTGATACGATTTATCATTTTCTGTCTGTCACTGACTGCGAACTGGATTAGAATTTTCAGCATGTTTTCTGAAGATTTGGCGCTATTTTCCGCCCACATTTGTAGCATTTCTGGGTCTGGGTCCTCATATGTTGGGGCTACTAAGACTCTTAGGCCTCTAGGGATTCTTCCCACTTCTAAGTATCTCGTTAGTGATTTCACTTCCCACCATTTGCCAGTCTCTTTTTTGCGCAGTTTTTCCAATTCAATGAGTAGTTTCCGTGTTTCATCCAGAATAATAGGTTGTGCCTGAGCGCTGGGAGTTTTTTTGCCGCTCGTGCCTTTGTCCGTGTCTGTAAACACATCCACAGCAGCCTCCTCTCTCTCCTTTTCCCATTCGGCAGACATACTGATTGTGTTTAGTTCAATATCTTTTGTTTGCATAGATTCACTGCCCGCGTGTATATTTGGTCATACACCGGGTCTCCCTCTCCCATGAACCGAACTCTATTCCTCACCCGCTTCCCGTTACTTCCAGCTTCCAGCCGTCTTACCTGGAAATTTTCGACTACTCTCCAGCCGTCGTAGATCTCCAGACAGATGGCGTTCTGCTGTTTTGGCAGGTCACTCGGGTTTCTAGACTCTTGCAGGTTCTGGGGGGCTCTGTGTGTCTTTTTTCGAAGAAATACCAGCCGGTGTCCTCATTACACAGAGCAGCCAAAGCGAGGAGGGTCAGCGTTGGGTCCGAAGGACTTGCACCCTATATATTCAATCTTGCCAAACTTGTCCGGTTTAAAGAAGGCGCTGACACCATGAATCTGAATCCAAACTCGATTTATTAGATCAGTATCTGCTCAGACGCGTTTCGGCGTTGCCGCCTTGTTCACTACATCTGCATCTACATTTGGTTTCTCAATTTATACTAAGAGAGCCATGGTTGTGTCTGTCAATTAGCATACAGGTTAAAACAAGATGTTGCCGTGGTTACATTAAGGGCACAAACCTGTATTTTGACGAAAGTCTTTTCTCAGTTTTTACCCATATGGCAAGCATTACATCAGAAATATTTTTCACACAATATAAATATAATACAATCACCCAAATACGTGTATTAAAATGGTGTTCGCAACCTTTTCATCATGTAGCATGTTAAAAATCACAGCTAACATTTAGGTACCATTAGAAGCATTTATTAGAATTCTAGTGAAAAGAATAATACTTTAGCACACTTTGCTACAGTTTCCCCGTGTTGTTGCCATGGATGTTCCTAATATAAGGACCTGACCGAGTAGGTCATCTGGTTTGCCTGTTTCATGCTCGTATCGACTTCCCACTCGTGGCAGCGTGTGTACTTGGACACAACATGCCGTCTCGAGTCCACCCCGTCCATCCTACGCCTACCCATGCCGCTATGTAAGTGCTTGAGCGCGTTGCGCGGTTTGTGTGATTGGAATATTTGTGATTGCTACTCGTAATCACTCATCTATAGTATTTGGTTATACAGCACTTATACAGCACTTGCGGGCTCTGGTGTCTTAAAAGATCATACGGGGTATATATATATATATTCACTGAAAAAACCATAGGTTTCACACCAGTTATAGTTAGGGATTAGCATTTTAAAAACCTATTACATTCACTGAAAAAAACGTAGGTTTCACACCTGTTATAGTTAGCTGGAAGTTTTACTCGCATAAAACCATTGAAATTCCCACCTTATAGTTAGTTGGACTCACTATAACTTGCGCGTGCAATGCACTGCTGATGGCATCACATATTACATCACTCATGACATGGTCAGTGACATCACTCATGACATCGCGGGCCCTTTTATGGCCCCCACATCAAACCTAGGGGGTCAGGAGGGGTCTACCCTGCCCCCTTATGGTCATTTCCCCCTTTGTTTTTGCCACCTCTTGTGTCTCGATCCTACCGAGACACAAGATGGCGGCAGCTCCGGACTGTTTCGAATGTTGACAGACACCCGAGAGCCAATCAGCTTTCCACGCGCGAACTTGCGGTGCGCGCCGGGAGCGCTCACCGGTGCGCGTACCGGGGCGCGCTTATAGATATATATATATTTTTTAACTTAATTACTCAAAATCCACTGGATCACATATCTTGAGACATAGCAAAGGCACATCGGGCTACCAGTCCCTACAATTTTGCCAAGTTTCGTGGGAATTCATTCAGCCGTTCGGGCTAAAAGTGAGTCCAACCGCCCTATGGAAATGAACATGCGAAAAACACGTTTTGGGACCCCCTTTTATCTCGGCCCCCACTTGACGAATCCCCCCCAAACTTTCAGGGAAGGAGCGAACAACCGCGAGGCAAATTTGAGGAAAATTACAGGCAGATCCCTCAATCTGCGCCAAAGTTATTCCCAATAGAATGTTGCGGATTCCCTATGGAAAACAATCCTAACTATAACTACCTACTGGCGACCGCCAGTAGGTAATATATATATATATATATATATATATATATATATATATATATATATATATATATATATATATATATATATATATATATATATATAATATATTATATATTATTATATTATTATATTATATATTATAATATGTCTTTATTACTGAAAGACAATCTTGATATTTTTCATGACAGAGTCTCCAGTGAATTGAAAGAACTACGAATAAAAAATACAAAAGCAACAAAAAAGAAAAAGTACAATAATCGTGACATTCAATATCACAGACTGATTAAGAAACTGCGAGGACAAAAACAACTTATTATCAGACAATCCGACAAAGGCGGAAATGTTGTCCTCTGGCCCAGAACAATGTATATGGAAGAGGCTTTAAAACAACTGAATGATAGGGAGTGCTACAGGAGAACTAATGCACAGGAAATACAGGCAGCAAGGAATGACTACTATACCAAACTAATGGCCTGGAGGAGCAAGGGTCTCCTCTCTTGGGATGAATTTAAATTCCTTAAAAATGAACATCCTGTCACACCTGTGATCTATTTTATTCCCAAGATCCACAAGAATCAACAGCAACCCCCAGGGAGGCCGATTATTTCGGCTAAGAATAGCCTCCTGGAGAATACCAGCAAATATATTGACTTCTTTTTACAGGAGTATGTTAAGTCTCTTCCATCTTTCATTCTTGATACAGGGGACCTTATAAACAAACTTTCCAACTTTGTATGGCAACCTAATTACCTCCTGATTTCATTAGACGTCACATCCCTCTATACCAGTATTCATCATAGGGATGGGATTAGAGCAGTCAAACACTACCTTGCTAAGAGAATGAGTAATTGTACAGAACACTCCAATATGTTGATTGAAATGATTTCATCTTGTTTAGAAAATAATGTGTTCTTGTTTTCCAACCAACATTTTTTACAAACTAGAGGTGTGGCAATGGGGGCCTGCTTCTCTCCGAGCTATGCCTGCTTGCATATGGGCTATTGGGAGGAGCAGGTCCTCATGGTGGATTTCTCAGCCACCATGAAACTCAAGGTCAAAGGTTGGTGGCGTTACATTGATGATCTGTTTATGATCTGGGATGGTTCTGAGGCAGATGCTGAGGCATTTATTGATCAGTTGAATGTAAACAACTTGAATTTGCATTTTACTAGCACAATAAGTTCAAAATTGATTGTATTTCTGGATGTGGAGGTCTATATTGATCATGACAAAATGCACACCAGATTACACAGGAAGCCTACAGCAGGTAATACCTTATTACATGCCCATAGTCACCACCCTCTCCACCTGATAAAGAGCATCCCCTATGGGGAGATGCTCCGCATCAGACGGATATGTAGCAATGAATTTGACTGTCTCAAAGCACAAGATGATTGCAGATCTAGATTTCTGGCCAGAGGCTATGATCTGCTTACCATCAACTCTGCTCAAAAGAGGGCCAACTCTGTTGAGAGAGAGCTTTTGCTGCCTACGACGGAAGCCAAAGGCAAAATCAGTCATACCGAGGCTAATAATGAAACTAGACTGATAATGACTTTCAGCAACCAACATAAAACCATTCGCAATATAGTGAAAAATAATTGGTTTCTCATCAGAAGTGACCCTGTGATTGGTAATTTGGTGACAGTCAGGCCTAACATTACCTATAGAAAAGCTAGGTCCATGGAGACGAGTTTGGTTTCCAGCAGCCCCGAGGTACCCACTGGCACATGGCTTGCAGGAAGCAAAGGGTTTATAAAATGTGCAACTTGCAAGGCCTGTAAAAATGGCAGCAGCAGATCTGAGTACACAATACCTTTCTCTCCGGTCCCACTTAAGATTAGAGAGAAGCTCAACTGCAAAACTGAATTTGCTGTCTATGTTTTGCAATGTCCATGCGGGCTCAGGTATGTGGGCAGCACCAGGCCCCAGGTTCACAAAAGAATATTGCAACACCTGAGGGCCATTACCAATGCTGATCCCACATATCCTGTGGCCAGACATTTCGAAATGGTCCACGAAAAGAATCCACAGGGCCTTACCTATTTTTTTATTGATTGGGTGCCACCACAACGCAGGGGAGGCGACAGGGAAGGCCTGCTACGCAAACTTGAGACCCGCTACATCATCTTACTGGACAGTAAGATGCCTAATGGGCTCAACAAGAGTGAAGACTGCCATACATACCTCTAACTGTGTCACTTTATGGGGTTCTTGTCTCTAAGTCCTATATTGAACAAATACTTACCATCTATTTTACCATTAGATCAACTTAATTCCCTTATCCTCCACATTTTCCATCAGGTAGATCATTATGATCACATTTTTAATCACTTTTTACCTTAGGCACAATTGTTTTTGTTAATTCATGTTATTTGCACTTTAATGCGTGTAGATGCACAATTAACCAATTTGCACTGAAACCATTAGCTATTTTGCACAGAGGACGGTCTTGCCCACATGGGCATTATAAACTAAAACTACATATTTATATATTGCTTTTAATCATTGAACCAACTCATTTATATACAGTATATTGAATATATATATATATTTTTATACGTGTTTTAAAATCTTATCTTATTGTTGTTTTATCCTAAATAAACGGTTGATATTATTGTGAGGTGTGCTCACAGTGGGCAAAAGTTATACCCTCCTATGCAAAATGAGTTCAAGCTGGTCATTGATATAGTGGTATGAACAACGTAAACTGGGGTATTAGCATGTTTTTGTATATGGTGACCCCTTGCATGCAGACTAGGCGTGTTTGTGTCCAGCAATTTCACTAATGGTTCCTCTATAGCAAGAAATGAGGTTTACGTTATGTATTTATACAGCAATTATGAAGTTCACTACATTTTAACAACATGAGAACTGAATTTTATTTTCTTGTTACAGTGCTGCTAAATGCTTAAATTGTGTTAGTACTAGCTGTGCATTCACGCATATAGTATGTCTTCTATGTTCATTATGCACTCGTGCACTTTAAAAATGGTGATTTGGCCTGTGTACTGCGTCATGTGATCAAGGCTCCTCGAGAGCCGAAACGCGTCGTGGCAAACTGGTGTTGGGCAAAATAAATCTCTGAGAAAACACCAACCATTGGGTCTCGTCTCGTCTGTTACAGATATTGGCTGTTGGCGCTACATACCGTATATATATATATATATATATATATATATATATATATATATATATAGCATAACAAGATATGCATAGGTGCTCGTGTCAGCTCCCACTGCGACAGTTCTCCTGTTCCCTTTTCTGCCTGTCTGCCTGCTGCCCTCTGTTTGTGCCTCCTCTGCTAGTTTCTTCCTCGGTTATGCCGTTTCTGTTCATTTTCCTCAGTGCCTTTTTCTGGTCATTTTTCTGCACTCTGCCTTCTGTTTTGCCTTTTCTACTTGGTTTTTTGCCCTCTGTTTCGTCTTAACTGCTCATTTTCCTACCCTCTGTTTGGACTTTCTGCCCTCTGTTTTGCTCTCTTCTGCTCTGCTTTGCCTTTACTGGTGGTTTTCCTGCCTCTGTTTGGCTTTTCCTTCTCTTTTTCTGCCCTCTGCTTTGCCTTTCTGCTCTTTTTTCTACCCTCTGTTTGCTTTTTTGCTCTTGTTTCTGCCTTTGCCTTTTCTGTTCACTCATTTTTCTGCCCTCTGTTTTGCATTTTTTCTGCTAATTATTTCCCTCTTCCTGCTGTTTTCTCAAGACCTGCTTATCGATGGAGACCTTGCACCCCGGCGCCTACATACCCCCAGGGGTGACAGTGACGCGCTCTACAAATGATGAGTGTTATGACTGAAAAGATGTATTAGGAAGAAAGCACTGAAAAAATGCACAGGTTTGCTAAGATAACGTGCAATGTATGACAGTAATGCTTGGATCTACCCATGATGTCACACATTATATTGCATTTTGGATCTGCTATTACATTTCAAACAGGTGATAGTTACCAAAGAGGAGTTATACATTACTGTACTGTTCGATTTTATTTAATGTGTCTCGGGTTTTATGTGACAATGTTTAGAATGTGAGCCCCTCTCATTAAAATATTCAGAAGTCCTGTCTTATTTATTCTTCAGTTAGAGTAATATATTACAAATATCTTCACATTGTTGAAAGGAAGGTTTAAAATGCTTTCTCACTTCTGTGGGGCATACAAGTCCTTATACACGCCCTCCCTTTTTTCACATCTCCTTGACTCGTCACAAGTTGTATTTTTTAACACAATTTAAAACATGATTGCAAAAATATCTTTTGTTTTCGATTTGATGTATGGTCTGTCGCAACTTTTATCTCAGTGAACATGTGTGCTTTAAAACAAAGTACATAAAGCTTGAAGGCGGATAATTATAAACATGAATCCAAGTGACAATACAATTTAATAGTACTTTATTGCAAACAGTTGCAGCCTGGCTTATTTAAATCCCACTTGTGACTCCCTTTAAAAGTATGGCACTTGCTGCTAGACAAAGAATCAATTCAATGTTAACTGTCTGCAATATATTTGTGGGCTCTGCAGCCCCTGCCTCACCCCTACTACCAGTGCCGCTGAAATATGGCTATTCTGCTCTTAGCTGGCACTACACCTCATCTGAACACTCTCCTTGCACATGAGCGGCCTTAATAAGTTAGTGTCAATTTAATTAGCCCTCACCGCATTACAGCCTGCAATTTCCTCACCACATCTGTCCAGTAGGCTCGCACACGCGGGCAGCTCCGTAGCATAGGATTTAAATGTGCATCTAGGTGCCAGGGGCGGCTCCTCCATTTGAGCGGAGGAGCGTCGCCCCACTAAAATGACCCCAGAAATGCCCTATAGATGAAAAATAAAATGGTATTGAAGTTAATTCATTACAATTTTATTTTTCGTCAACCCATCCTGGACTGAGTGTTAGGACGGGGTGGGGCCTACTGAGTGGCAGCAGTGGGGGGCTGCCTGTGCACTATTTTATAGTGCACATGTCACTTCGGCCGACCATCTTCTGATGGCCAACCTGACATGCGCACTACAAATTGTGCACCTGCGCAGGGGGAAATGCACAGTATTTCATAATTTCGGTGCATTCCGGTACTTTCACATTGGCGTAGGGCATACTTGTCCTACGCGTATTCACCTTAAATGAGGCCCCTAGTTTCACAAAACTGTGAGCATTACAAAGTTTCACTCCAGGTAGGTCTTACTCAATTTAAAGGAGGCAGGTAAGTCATGTTAAGGTAGGTGAAATGTACTATTTTAAAATCTGGATAATTGGATTTACCTTTAACAATACAGATTGCTTTATCCTTTTCCAGCTAGTAATCAATTTGATTGTTATTTGAGGTGGGTAACTACCCACACCACGCAAAGGTCACAGCCCTTGTCAGGGCAAACCCTGAAAGTTACTAAGATAACCTCAGCTCGGCCCCCTGATAGCTGTGGTACAGAGTGATCAGGCTTAATTTAGAATAATGTGTAAAGTATTTATGCAGTACCAAAAGAGTAATAAAGTCAAAAGGGAAAACAATAAAAATCCCTCCAAAAAATAGGGAAATCGTGTAAAATGTAATAAATAAAGGGACTCCAAAATGTCAAACTTTAATAAGGGGACCCAGAGATATCCAATTTTTTAAACTTTTAAGTAGGAATAGCTCCAAGAAGCATAAAGTGCCAATCAAAGTCTCGGGCCCGATTCACAGAACTAACTTAAGACAAAATCCTAAACTTATTACCATTTTGGTATTCACAGAAGGCTCTTACTCATTTTGGTATTCACAGAAGGCACTTATTCATTTCGGTATTCACAGAAGTTAGGACTCCTAACGGACCTTAAACTAGACAGTAATGTATTGAGAATAAATATAGACTGGAATCAGTACTATATCGCGAGTGTCCAGCCGGACACAACATTTAATATTTTAATCAATTGTTAGTGAACAGAAATACAAAACAAAACAATACCATGGGACACAGTCCTGTATCCTACAAAAACACATTACATTTATATTCAGGACAAAAACTCTTCAGGCAAGACGGGATAGCTAAAACTGTAATCAACTTTCTTACAGATATGTTTTCCAGGGAGGGTTTTTCCGTCAGAGGGGATTTCAGCCAATGGGGTGCAATTTGTTTCGGAAGACATGGTGAAATATTTGAAAGATGCTGGTATCAAGCACAAAAGATGTAGTCTTTATCACCCACAAAGCAATGGTCAAGTAGAGCGGGCCAACAGATTGGTAAAGGTATGTGTCATAGGAGCAATCAATGAGGGGGTGGATGTGGTAGTGTTGAATGTCAGCAAAAATGGTCAGGCGATTTAGTCGATGTTTCTTAAGTAATTTTGCCCGGCGTTAAACGCCTCTAATACCTTATGAAGATTATCAAATAAAGAGGCAGGCGCTGGAGACAGGAAGACAGGAAACACGTTTTATTCCGACGGAGCAGAACACATCAGATCGGACAACAAGGTATCGTCTCCAGGTGCTCTCTCCTAAGCCTGTCTGAGGCCTGATCTTTTATACACTGGTTTATGATTGAGACCGTTCTTTATTACAATAAAGACATTGTGAAGTAGTGAAGGATGACATCCCCGGTACCCCCCCCCCAGTTCTGGCTTATTCCAACACGTGGCTACAGTAGAGGTTTTCACCCCCCATACAATAAGAGGAGGCTATCACGCAGCTGAGTGTTCCGCCGATTCCTTTGGAATGTGTGCGCCTGATCGAATCCCAAGGGGTGGGGAGGCCATGATCAATAGTAGCTTCTTTGAAAAGGGTCGAGTGCATACAGTAGTGGGCAATAAACTGTATCCTCAGGCCAAGGGATGACCAGCGGTCCGTACAGACAATCGGGCTCAGAGGAAGGGGTCATCAAAGGAGAGGTATTTATGAAAGAAAGGGTCAGTGTGGATAATCACGCGTTGAGGGAGGATTTATCGACTGAGGGGCATTCATGGAAGGAAAGGAGGTGTTGGTCAGGCGCGGGGTGTGATTCTCAGAGACAGAGTCATGTGGAAGGAGAGGTCATGACTTGTACATGTAAGAGCGGAGGCGGCCAGGGTGCATGGGGGAGGCTTGCAGGGTCAGGGAAGTGTGCTGGTGACCGATCGTGAACAGGGAGACCATGGTACCTAAAATGGTTGTCGTGTATGCTCATACGTGAGTCTGAGGAATGGACAAGATGGCGCAGATGATGTTCAGCTCATAAACTAAAATTCCACAGTCCTCCCTTTTAACATGTCTCGCCAGTTTGTCGATTCGGATCTATCCCCATAAGACCACGTATTTCTATCTCATAGAGGGGACTCATGTGCTCAGGTCTGAAGTCCAAAGTCTTAGGGCACATACAGTTAGAAATGAGTGAACACAAAGGTGGCAGACATTGAATACCTAAGCAACACCCACACAATATCATGATTGGTATCAATATAAACGTAAACAATCTCCATCCCCAGTCCTTCAAAGTGTCCCAAAACCACCCTCCAAGCGACCATCCTTCTTGCTCTTGGTGAACCTCTGAGGATAGTCTGTGGAGGTGTTCAATTGCTTTGTAGACTGAAGGCGAGTTATCTGGCACGTAGGTGCAACAGCTGGAGCCGATGATGCGGCATGCTCCTCCACGGTCGGCCAGAATCACATCTAGGACAAGGCGGTTTTGGAGAGCCACCAGGCGGACTGCCTGAAGCTCAGCCGTGTTGTTAGCGAGGATGCCAGCCGTGATGTTGATGGTTGTTTCTACTGCCTGAGTTAGGTGTCGGATAGCGCGGCTGTTTGCCATTGGTCCCCACAGAGGAACAAGTCCCTTTGCTGCATCCAGGAACTGTGCTCCGGTGGAGTCGGCTTGTTCAATGTCTCCGGCGCGCTTTTGCCGGTGATGATAGGCTGAGGCCACATACGTGGGAGGAAGAATGAAGGCGATGTAGCAAGTACCCCTCCAACCTTTTGGGAGCCAGGTGTAAGCTTTGGTGCCACAAACAAAGTACATATTCGGAGAAGGAACAAAGGAAGGAGGATCAACTGAGACCAATGTTCTGGTGATGCGGCAGGAACTGTGACCCACCAGCTGCGTTCCTTGGCCTTCGAGGCATACGAGTCCTGTAACATTGATGACAGACAGGGCCACGGTCAGGGTGGCAGCCGTTTGCTTCCGCAGGTGGGAGAAGGTGGGTCTGGCTGGATTGTGGAGCACTTGCATTTCGACTCTTTCTTTGGCAGGGATGTTCGTAAGGAAGGCGGAACCTGAGGCCACAGGACAAATGGGGGCAGACGTTCTTCCTGTTTTGTTCAGCCAGAACCCATAGTAGAAGTGTGACACTGTCTGACCAGAAGCGGCGTTGTCCTTGTGGCTCTCCTGCAAGAGGATCAACCAGGCGAGGCAGGAGCCATGAACTGAGAAAGGAGAAGGGATGAAAGGTACAGAGTGTTCAGTGGCATGCGGGAGCAACCCGCAGATCCAGCAGTTTGTGGCATTTGTAGCAAGGTTGTGCTGGTGCAGCAGTTGCACGAAGGAATTGTTCCAGAACTCCCTACGCCTCTCTCGGAGCTGTGGCGAAAGGGAAATCAAGTGATGCTCTTTCGTGGTGGTTGGCTGTACAGTGGCTAGCAATATCTGATGAGCGGGTGTGCTGTCCTCCAAGATCCAGAAGGAAGTCATGAGGAGGAGGCAAAAGAGAAAAAGGATGAAGAAGGCGATTGTCTTTGATTTGTGCAAATTGTCAGTCTTTGGGTTCCTGTAGTGGGTATTTCCGGTTGCGTCCATCATCTTCTTGTCTGGCGCTTCCATCATCTTCTTCTCTGGCGCTTCCATCATCTTCATCTTCAAGTTGCTCGGTAGTGGGTAGAACCACAGACTTTGTTTAGCTTCTCTCCGGGTGACCCTTGGTTGTTTTAGGCCACCGTTCTGAGATTTTAACTTAGTCCGTGGCCTACTTAGCCGAAGCTCCCTCCTTTCGAAGCAGGAAATACCCTTCCCGGGATGGCACAGTGGGATCAGAGAATTTTGCAAGTTCAAGTGCCTCTGTATCAGGATAGCAGTTCAGTGATGGTCGGTCTTTGTTCAGGAGCTCTTCTTGGGTGTCGAAGTTTTCTGTCGTGGCCAGGGTCGAGGAGACCTTCTTGCAGTGATGGCCGTGCAGCCAGTGCCTCTTTCCCTCCACTCGAAGAGCCGTCCGAGTGGTGATCAGTACTTGCCAGGGGCCCGTCCACCGGGGTTCCAGACTCTTAGCTCGTTGAAAGTTCCGGACTAGAACATAATCTCCCGGTTGGATATCGTGACCGGGGCCCCTGGAAGCATCGGGGATGGCCTGCTGCACCTGTTGATGAATGACAGACAACGTTTTAGTTAATTTGCACAAATAATCTGACAGCAGGACGTCGGGGACGTCGTGAATGGAGGTTGGTTTGGGGGCAGTCCAGAGGTTCATCGGTCGCCCGAACACAACCTCGTAGGGGGTCAAGTGGTGCTTAGTGGGAGTGGAGCGCATCGATAGCAATGCCAGTGGGAGGGCATCTGGCCACTTAAGTCCTGTGGTGGCCACTATTTTTGACAGTTTCAGTTTCAGTGTAGCGTTGTGTCGCTCAACCAGGCCAGCGGATTGGGGGTGGAAGACCGCATGAAACCTTTGTTTTACCCCCAGCCCCTTCAGGATTAGTTGGATAACTTCAGCTATGAAGTGGGGGCCATTGTCGCTCCATAAAATTCGACAAAGGCCGTAGCGAGGGAAAAACTCTTTCAGTAGTACTTTGGCAGTAGTCATGGCAGTGTTATCACGGGTTGGATAGGCTTCCACCCATTTGCTGAAGGCACATACAATGACTAGTACATACTTCAAGCCTTGGCATCTTTCCAGCTGGATGTAATCCATCTGAAGGACTTCAAAGGGGTGGTCGGGGGTCCCAAACCCTCCCCGGGGTACCACAGTTCCTTTCCCGGGGTTGTGTTGAAGGCAGATAAGGCACTGCTGGACCAGGCGTTTGGCTGAGTGGGGGATTTTGCCGTTGTGCCAGACTTTGGAAATGAGTTCAATCATGGGGGGGGAACCTATGTGTGCAGGGGAGTGTGCCATAGTCAGTATGGGGATCAAGTATGAGTCAGGCAGTTTGTTTGTTTGTTTGTGTCCTTTGTCTGCCAGCAGCCTTCGTCGTCCTTTAAACCCACCCGTGCCCACTCAGTCAGTTCATGAGGTGTGCTGGCCGACTGGATGTCCCTAATCGTTTCCCTAGCGTCAGTCCATTTTTCTGCTTGCGACCTGGTCACATACATGCGTGTCGTCGTCCTATTCTCAGCTGTGGTTCGGGCAGTGATGTCGGCCAGTGCGTTTCCCTGTCCAACTAAGTCCGTCACCTTCTTGTGTGCCTGGCATTTGATCACTGCTAATCGTTCGGGGAGGAGAACTGCTTCAATCAGGGCGGAGACTAGATCTCCGTGGAGAATGGGTGTGCCGTGGGACGTCAGGAATCCCCTTTCCCTCCATAAGAGCCCAAAATGATGAACCACCCCAAAGGCATACTGACTGTCCGTGTAAATGTTCGCTGTGGTTCCTGCTGCTATGATACATGCTCGTGTGAGAGCAATTAGTTCTGCCGCCTGTGCGGATCGTTGTGTGATGCGAGCTGTTTCAACTACTGTTCGGGCGGTCGTCACCGCATAGGCAGCTGAGGTGGTGCCGTCTAGGAGTTTGATACAAGAACCGTCTACCCATAGTTCTCCATCAGGGTCTGTAAAAGCAGTGTCTCTAAGGTCAATTCTACTTCTGGTCTGTTCGTCCGTGAGGGTCACACAGTCGTGTATAGGGGGCACATCGGGGTCATTTTCAGGCAAGGGCAACAGTGTGGCAGGATTCAAAGTCGTGCATCTCTTCAGAGTGATGTGGGGTGCAAGTAGAGTCAATTCGTACCCCGTCAGTCGTGCACTAGTCAGGTGTTGCGTCTTGGTCTGGTTCAAAAGGGTGTAAACTGCGTGGGGTACTAACACCGTGAGAGAGTTTGAAAGTACAATTCCCTCACTCTGACGGATAGAGACAGCAGCGGCGGCTACTGCTCGAAGGCAGGCAGGTAAAGCTCTGGCGACTGGGTCAAGAGTGGCAGAGAAGTAGGCACAAGGGCGTTGTTTGGCGCCGATGGGCTGAGTTAGAACAGACAATGCGCATCCCTCCCTTTCGTGTGTGAAGAGGGAGAAGGGCTTGGAGTAATCTGGTGTTCCTAGGACGGGGGCCGAGCAAAGGGCATCCCGCAACTCCTTAAAAGATGCTTGGCATTCGGGGGTCCAAGGAAGTGGGAAGAGAACATCTTTGGCCAACAGGGAAAGTAGGGGCTTTATAATGAGACTGAAATTTGGTAACCATTGTCGGCAAAAAGAGGTAAGGCCTACCAATGAACGGACTTGCTTCTGTGTTTTTGGGATGGGGGTGTCTAGGATGGTTTGGATTCGGTCGGGCGTAAGTTTTCTCCCTTCTTTGGACAGGAGATGACCTAGGTATGTCACTTGAGGTTGGCAAAACTGCAGTTTCTTTTTGGAGACTTTGTGGCAATTCTCCGCAAGAAAGTGCAAGAGTTGGATAGTGGCGGTGATTGCAAGAGGAGTGGTGTCGTCCGCCAAAAGGATATCATCGACATATTGGATCAACACCACTCCATCTGGTAGCTGGACGGCGTCCAGCTGTCTTTTGAGGGCCTGGCTGTAAATGCTGGGACTTTCAGTGTAGCCCTGAGGAGCTCTACAAAATCGATACGAACGGTTTCTTAATGTGAAGCCGAAGAGATAACGGCTGTCTGGATGGATGGGGATAGAGAAAAATGCATTCTTGAGATCGATAACGGTGAAGGTGGTGGCAGTGGACGGAATGAGGGTCAGAATGGTGGCGATGTCTGAGACTACGGGGTACTGTGGTACCACCACTTTGTTGACTTCTCGCAGATCGATGATAAAGCGGTACGCTTTCTCATCTCCCTCACCTTGCTTCTTAACAATGGGTAGGATAGGGCTGTTGCAAACATTACTAACCACTTCCTCTACCACTCCTGCATCTACCAAGGACTGAATAATCGCTACCAATGCCTTCTCGCCTTCGGGCGATATCCGGTATTGTGGGAGTTTCGGGAGCATTGCGTCTGGTCGAACAGTTATGTGCACAGGGTCGATCATCATTCGTCCTACATCCGAATCGTTTCTGGCCCATAGATACGGGGGTAGGGTGTCGAGCAAGGTTAGGTCAGCATCAGTGATAGAGTATATATGTCGTGCGGGGCAGGATCTGGACATGCTCGGGTTGTCGTACAGGATGACTCGGACTCCATCTGGGGAACATCTAATAGTAGCTCGGAAATGTTTTAGCAAGTCAATACCCATAATGGCGTCAGGGGAGTTGGAGGAAAGCAGAAATGTTGTGTCCGTGGGATTGTTTCCTAGGTCAAAGGAGATAGGTACAGACAGGGGATTAGTGGAGGGCGTTCCATCGAAACCTATCGATGTAATGTGTGAGCCAGACAAGGGTGCCCTTGGAATCAGTCGCTTTGATAATACACTACGTGTCGCTCCAGTGTCTACCAAAAATGGAGACTTTGTACCCAGGACCTTAGCGGTGACGTAAGGACCTTGCTGGTCAACACAGAGCTCGACTGGATCCCTCCCTTGCCCCTGGCAATCCTATGCAGAGTCGTGGGCATTGTTGCAATCAGACTGTTGGCACTGATTCTGTCGGGGGCGGTCAAATGTGTTCAGTCTGCCAGGCCTGTCATTGCTGGTGTCGTGGGTGTGCCCTCGTCCCTGTCCTCTAGTCCTGGGGCCATTTGTCATGTCCCTTGTCTCGTTATTCTTAAGCATTTCTCGGAGGGCTGGGCATTGAGACTTCCAGTGGCAAATCCTTTGCAAAACGCACACTGGTTGTCATCGAGGTCTGTTCGTGGAGCACCGGGTGTGGGTGTGCGGTCTCTAGGGCGTGAATTTCTAGGGGCATTCGACTGGTAGTTTCCCCTATACTGTTCCCTTCCTCTAGTCACTCCCTGTAATTGAGCAATCATCACTCGTTCTTTTAAGTCCTTTTTCTTTCTCTCAGTCGCCCTCTCGTTCTCGTTCTTTTGGTGTTCGTAATACTGAGCCATCTGAAGGATAGCTGCAGGTTTGGAGGCCCCCCAACTACTCTCGCTTGTCTGTAACTTCTGGGAGACCTCTTGTAATAGCCCCTTTACGTAGTTTTGCACGAATAGGTGTTGTCCGGTTGCGGTGGTCATGTCTTGGCCACTGTAGTCGGAGAACACTGTTTCAAATCGGGAGAAATATTCTGATACGTCTTCCTGGGGTTTCTGGCGGCAAGCCGTGACTATTGACCAGTCTACCTTTTTCTCTGGGATCAATGTCTTTAGCTTCTGCACTATTTTGTCCGGGAGTTCCAGTATGTCTTTTACAGGTTTCCTACCGGGCTCTCGCTGCCTATCTAGTTCACTGAGTTGATTCCAAGTATGTCCGAACAGATCTGTGTGGTTGGCCTTCCGGATTTGCTTCCACACGTCAGCCGGCAGACATAACCCAAAAAACAAATCAATGTCCGCTAGAGTCATTATGGTTGAGCCCAAGGCTGTATTTAGTTCAGTATAAAATGCTGTCGGGTTCTTTCTTAAATCGGGCAGGGTTTGCCTAAAGGTTAAAATATCTTGTCGATTCCATGGTTGATAAACCCAGTTGTACACAACCCTCCCTTTTGCATCTGCGTGGTTAATATCGTCGTTTGTTCCCTGACCTCTTGGGGGAACCCAGTAGGGGGCGGCTTCTCTGATAGGCATCATAGTGTTGGCTACTTCTAATGGGGGCTCAGCCGTTTCAGAGACTGTGATCTTAACCTCTGGTTTCTGTTCAGCGAGGTGGCGGAAGACTTCAAGCATTTGCATGAAGAGGTCCGTCACATCACTTTCAGTCCCATCTCCAACATCGATCTTCCTCTATAGAGCCGTCAGTTTAGCAGGACCC
The DNA here is from genome assembly GCF_964261635.1 of Lissotriton helveticus. NCBI lineage: Eukaryota > Metazoa > Chordata > Amphibia > Caudata > Salamandridae > Lissotriton > Lissotriton helveticus. The sequence continues at coordinate 169,072,353 of NC_136059.1, read as the reverse complement.
TTATTCTGATACCTATCCTCATATGCGTTCAGGGTGTGGTAGCTGAACCGTAAAATAAAATGCCGTCTGTGGCTACCGGCATGTGAATTGTGCATATTCATCGCATATTCTTCGCTCTCTTTCCGTTCTACCAGTGTCTTTGCTATCTTATCAATCCCATCCCGCTCATCTTTGCTCAACCTATTTGGTCTTGCCGTTAGCTGCTTGCTAGTCTCGAGTTCATCTGATGTTCCCGATGTGGCTGGTGCGAAGGCCGTAAGAGCCGGGGCACTAGCGCTAGGGTCACCCTCGCTCGCACTCAGGACTGGTAGGTGCTGTGCCAGTGGCTGGCAGGGGGCATAAGGAGGGGGCATGTAGATGATCGGAGGACCTAGTAGTAACTCGTCGTTTGCCCGTTGTTTGGAGGGCATTTCTGGGTAGAGCGCAGAGGGGGTCCTAACAGGGCATTGGCCTGTTGACCCTGATTCTTGCAATTGTCTAACTTCCTCTCTCCTTTTTATCTCTTCATCTAGTTCCTTCGCTGCCAGGTGGGCTGCCTTTCGCAATTCTTTCCCTATTTTTGTTTCCTCTCTTTTCCTTCGTTGCTCTGCTTCTTTGCGCCACATGCCGATACTATCGAGCATAGTGGGTGTTGCCTTATTTATTCTAACAGCTGCTTCTAGCGCTTTTATTTTATGATCATCAAAGGAACCTATCAGTGGCCACTGATTTTTGGGGTCCCTTTTCGTATATTTATGCCATAGCTTACTATAAGCTATGGCGACTAGTCCTTGTTTAGTGAACATGTCCTTATTAGGGGTGCCTTCCAATGGAGCTGGATGGTTCATCTCTAATAAACGGTCCGGGCTGATCCAACTACTGACCAATGGGGAGAAGATAGGCATGACGGGTTACAACGGGGACAAAAGTCTGCACTACCTATCCTTCACTACTTCGCGAAGACTAGACAGAATATATCTATTCTACAGTATTCGCAAATAGGGAATACCCAAAGAGAGAACCAATATCGAACAATTAATGTTCGTTCAATCAAACAATCAATGGCGAGAAAGAAATAGGCACGACGGGTTACAATGGGGGCAAAAGCCTGCGTTACCTATTCTTCACTATCTGCAAAGGAGGACAGAATACTTTTTACCCTTCCCCGTTTGTAGACAGAGAATTCTCCAGAAAACAATCCTCGAACAAATAATGTTCGGGAAAACAATCAATCAATGGGGGAGAAAAGATAGGCATGACGGATTACAATGGGGGCAAAAGCCTGCGTTACCTACCCCTCGCTGCATGCAAAGGAAGAGAGAATATTTTTATCCCTCTCAGTTTGCAGACAGAGAATCTCCAAGAGAACCAACAATTCGGAGAGTAATACTAGTATTTTCAATCAATCAATCAAAATATTTCTTAGTTTGTCGTGTTACACGACCTTACCCGGACCGTATGGACAGTTTCTCGTCTTCCGCTTCCAGCGCCCGATCGTCCTCTACTCTCTGCTGCTACCGTGGCACTCCTGATGGTTCCCAGTCTGGACCGTAGATCACTCTGGGAGAGGTCTGCTCGGAACCAGTGAAGTACAGATGATCGGCTGTCAGACGAGGGTCTATCGGACAGGAGCTCTTCCGATCGTTGCAGTCGTTCACTCTGTCGTTGGGACCTCTCCCACCGGATTCACGTGTCGCTGATAGGCCCCACACGTTGGGACGCCAATTGTTGAATGTCAGCAAAAATGGTCAGGCGATTTAGTCGATGTTTCTTAAGTAATTTTGCCCGGCGTTAAACGCCTCTAATACCTTATGAAGATTATCAAATAAAGAGGCAGGCGCTGGAGACAGGAAGACAGGAAACACGTTTTATTCCGACGGAGCAGAACACATCAGATCGGACAACAAGGTATCGTCTCGAGGTGCTCTCTCCTAAGCCTCTCTGAGGCCTGATCTTTTATACACTGGTTTATGAATGAGACCGTTCTTTATTACAATAAAGACATTGTGAAGTAGTGAAGGATGACATCCCCGGTACCCCCCCCCCCCCAGTTCCGGCTTATTCCAACACGTGGCTACAGTAGAGGTTCTCACCCCCCATACAATAAGAGGAGGCTATCACGCAGCTGAGTGTTCCGCCGATTCCTTTGGAATGTGTGCGCCTGATCGAATCCCAAGGGGTGGGGAGGCCATGATCAATAGTAGCTTCTTTGAAAAGGGTTGAGTGCATACAGTAGTGGGCAATAAACTGTATCCTCAGGCCAAGGGATGACCAGCGGTCCGTACAGACAATCGGGCTCAGAGGAAGGGGTCATCAAAGGAGAGGTATTTATGAAAGAAAGGGTCAGTGTGGATAATCACGCGTTGAGGGAGGATTTATCGACTGAGGGGCATTCATGGAAGGAAAGGAGGTGTTGGTCAGGCGCGGGGTGTGATTCTCAGAGACAGAGTCATGTGGAAGGAGAGGTCATGACTTGTACATGTGAGAGCGGAGGCGGCCAGGGTGCATGGGGGAGGCTTGCAGGGTCAGGGAAGTGTGCTGGTGACCGATCGTGAACAGGGAGACCATGGTACCTAAAATGGTTGTCGTGTATGCTCATACGTGAGTCTGAGGAATGGACAAGATGGCGCAGATGATGTTCAGCTCATAAACTAAAATTCCACAGTAGATGCTGTCAGAGCTGAGTTATGGTTTTATCGCAATACTCCACGTTGTGTAACTGGAATTCCACCTTTTTAATCTCTATGGGGAAGGGTTGCTGAAGACCATTTAAAACCGGCCTAGTTAAGTAATTTGTCAAAAAAGGAGACAGGTTTCAATCTCAAGCAATACGTGGGAAAAATGCGTTGGAAAAATAAGCAAAGTCAATTGAAAAGTAAAATGAGGTATAATGAGTGCAAAAAAACGAAATTAATTCATTTCCAGAAAATAGATTGGTTCTGCATCAGATTACCGAGTGTCAAGATAACAAAGGTCAGGGTAAAGTATGGTGTGCATTGCCAAGTTGATGAAGTACATTTTAATGGGGATGCAGTACGGATCAAAAGTGGACAGTGGTGGACAGTTGTCAGAGTTGTAAAAGATCCACGTCCACATATTCCTGACAGATAAGATGAATGTCAAGATTCGGCCAAATCCGATATTGTGGTTGGGGAAGGTGATTCTGTTTGTGAGAAGTGTGCAACTAAAATACCTGGGAAGTTTAAGGATTTTGTCTTAAGAAACTCTCTATTCTTTGGGGAAGATTGATTCTGTTTTATATTCTGAATCTTTTTATGATTGATACAATTCTACACGGAAATGTTTTGTGACAATAGACGATTGTCCTTGCAAATGAGTTCCATGTGAACACTTGTGTTAAGCAAAAGCCAATTACGAGTCTGGCGGTCTGAGGACTGCCAGACTAGAAGATGTGAGGCAGTGGCAGTCCAGTCATCACCACACCCGTGGTCCCTTTATGGCTTGGGCGATCGGACCGCAATGGGACCGACATCGCCGCCATGCAACCGCCATTCCCTGGAGGTAGCCCAGCGGTTCTAAGGCCACAATATGCTTTGTGAGACCACCTGGTCCTGCCAAGCATATTACGAGTTTCCTCTCCACCACGGTTTTTATGGCGGTGGCTCATCCCATGTGTATGCACACAGGGGGGCACAAAATGAGCCCCCCTGTGTGCATGCACAGCAGTTTCTGCACACATGGAAGTTACAGTTCATGCCTTGCAAGAACCTTGTGTGGCCTTCCCACTTTAGTCCCTTTTTCAAAGGCACTGCCACCTTCGAAAAAGGCACCGCAACAGGTACTGAAATGCCGTTGGCCCGGCAGACCACTTTTAAGTTGTTATCTGGTGGGCGGAGACTCTTGGCGAAGCAGGAGTGCAGTGGTGGTGTGTCACCCCCCCGCACCACCAAAAGTCATAATTAAGCACTTACAGCCTGATTCATGAAACGAAAATCGTCCCGCAAAGGGCCAGATTCTGAGAATCTGGCCCTTTGCGAGCGCAATTATTGCATTTGGGATTCATCATCCCAAATGCAATAATCGCTATTATAGAATTCGCTATTGTGCGAGGAATTGCATTTAAGGAATCTCTATTAGAGATTCCTTAAATTTAATTCATCAACCAATTTTAAATTGCGAATTCGCTATATTTGGCCGCTATTTACCACGAAGTCTGACTTCGTGGTAAATAGCGAAAAAATAGATTAAAGCACTTTAGTGCATTTTTTTCTTTTGCATGTTACACACAGACATGTCCTTTGGACATGTGTGTGCGCAACACCTGTGTAATGTTGCATGTCAGGGGTGCTACAGGGTGTCCTTTGGACACCCCTGGCACCCTTGAAATCGCTTCCTTATTTGCGATTAGCTAATTGCTAATCGCAAATAAGGAATAACTCCCCATTCATTCCTATGGGCCTTTATGCCTTTAGGCCCATAGGCATGAATGGGGAGTTATTCCTTATTTGTGATTAGCAATTTGCTAATCGCAAATAAGGAATGTGTAGGAATCGCAATTTATTTAGCAATTCCTACATGAATCCCGTTTTGCAAGTCCTTAATAGCGATTCCTTATGAATGGCTATTAGGGGCTCGCAAAACGGGAGAATGATGAATCAGGCTGTTAATGTATGTTTGATTGCATGGCAGATGTATACATTTCTTCATTATTGTATAATATAAAACCCTGTGTTACCGTTTAAATATAGGTTCTTTTACTCATAAAAAATCACTGCTTTGCATTCACAATTTCACTGGTTTAGATATGAATACATTCACTTTACTAGTGTATTTAAATTTCTATATCATAAATAGGTTTGGTTGTAACTTCACTTTGACTATTATTAGACCCATTCCCTTTAAAGTGGCTGAGATGACAAGATATTGATATCACTTTCTGCAACATCACTTCATATGATACGGATATGCATTGCCTGTGCAAATTAGCTTCTCACTATTTTTTAGGTCTGGCCTTAGAGACAGACTGATGTTTTTCTGGAGAAAAAAAATTACACATATAGAGGGCATATTCTTGACTGCTTCACAAATTAAATTTGTTTTTTTATGTCACCAGTTTTTTATTGGAGTAGTCCAATGCAGAACAATACAAACATAAAATCACAGGAAACATATGATAATTCATTCAGATGCATAGCAAAGCATTTTACGTCATAAAACACAGAATGAGTGTCTAGAGTGAATAGATTGTGTTAGAACGAAATATAGGAAAGATGGTGATGAGACTTAGATAGTGGACTAAAGAAAATAATATTATGGGAAGGAAGAAAGATTGGGGAAAAAGGGAAAGAAAAAAGGGGGACAGGGACATGCACTTTCAGTAGTTACAGGAAGTATGTATTGCGCAGGGGTTGATGTTCATGGCAGCTTGATTATTTGTACGTAAAGTCCTTGTTTTGACCATAATTTTGGGGTTGTAATTGCTATTGTGTTGGTCGTAGTCTGCGTTTATATGTGTGCTGAAATATGTTATTGTAATTTTTCCAATTTGCCAAAATTGTTTTCACACCAATAGTGAGAAACATAACTATCAGGAAACGAACCTAGGTGTCTAGAGGTGGGTCTGGTAAACAGGCTAGGAATCCTAAGGAGACCATTACATGGTATAGGGTGAATTTTGTGTTGAAAGTCTTGGTAAGGACCCGTTCAATCTCCACCAAGAAGGGTCTAACATGTTTGCAGCAATAGCAATAGCAATAGCAATAGCATTTGTAAAACGCGCTACTCACCCGCTAGGGTCTCAAGGCGCTGGGGTGGGGGGGGGGTTGGGGGGTGGCTGCTACTGCTCGGAAAGCCAGGTCTTGAGTTGCTTCCTGACGGGGAGCCAGTGCAGGTCCCTCAGGTGGGAGGAGATGTGGCTGTGTCGGGGGATGTTCAGGACGAGTCGTGCTGAGGCGTTCTGGATGCGCTGGAGTATTTTCTGTAGTTTGGCAGTGGTCCCAGCATAGAGGGCGTTCCCGTAGTCCAGACGGCTGGTGACTAGGGCCTGGGTGACCGTCTTCCTGGTTGCAGTGGGGATCCAGCAGAAGATCTTACGGAGCATGCGGAGGGTGTTGAAGCAGGAGCAAGTGACGGCGTTAACTTGCCTGGTCATCGTGAGGGAGGGGTCAAGGATGAAGCCCAGGTTGCGTGCGTGGTCCGTGGGCTTGGGAGGGGAGCCCAGAGCAGGGGGCCACCAGGAGTCGTCCCAGGCGGAGGTGGATGGGCTGGGGATGAGGACTTCCGTCTTGTCTGAGTTCAGTTTCAGGCGGCTGAGCTTCATCCAGTCCGCGATGTCTTTCATTCCGTCCTGGAAGCTGGCTTTGGCGGAGGCGGGGTCATTGGTGAGGGAGAGGATCAGTTGGGTGCCGTCGGCGTAGGAGATGATGCTGAGGTTGTGCTTGCGTGCGATGGCTGTGAGGGGGCTCATGTAGACATTGAAGAGGGTGGGGCTGAGCGAGGAGCCTTGAGGTACGCAGCAGATGATCTTGGTGGCTTCCACGAGGAAAGGCGGGAGACGGACTCTTTGGGTTCTGTCGGAGAGGAAGGAGGTGATCCATTCTAGGGCCTTTCCTTGGATCCCAACGTGACAGAGGCGGGTTGTCAGGGTGCGGTGGCAGACCGTGTCGAACGCAGCCGAGAGGTCGAACAGGATGAGGGCGGCGGTTTCTCCGTTGTCAAGCAGGGTCCTGATGTCATCGGTGGCTGCGATGAGGGCGGTCTCGGTGCTGTGGTTTGCTCGGAATCCGGACTGCGATGGGTCGAGGGAGCCGTTCGTCTCGAGAAAGGCTGTCAGCTGTTTGCTGACGGTTTTCTCGATGACTTTTGCGGGTAAGGGGAGGAGCAAGATGGGGAGGAAGTACTTGAGGTCCGTGGGGTCCGCGGTGGGTTTCTTCAGGAGGGCGCTGATCTCTGCGTGCTTCCAGCTCTCCGGGAAGGTGGCGGATGTGAAGGAGTTGTTGATGATGTCCCGAAGTTTGGGTGCAATGATGGAGTCGGCTTTGTTGAAGATGTGGTGTGGGCAGGGATCCGCTGGGGAGCCCGAATGGATGGTGTTCATCGTGTGGGTGGTGTCTTCTGTGCTGACCGGGGTCCAGGCGCACAGGGTGGTGGTGGGGGGCATGGGTTCGGCGGTGGGGTACGAGTTCTGAGCGCCGATGCTGTTGTATATGTCGACGATCTTACGGTGAAAAAAGGTGGCGAGAGAGTTGCAGAGGTCTTGTGAAGGCGTGATGTCATTGTTGCTGGCATTGGGGTTGAAGAGCTCTCTCACGATGTTGAAGAGTTCCATGTTGTTATGGGTGTTGTTGTCCAGTCGTTCTCTGAAGGATGACCTTTTGGTGGTGCGGATCAGCTGGTGGTGTTTGCGGGTGCGTTCTTAAGGGCTGTCATGTTTTCCGCTGACTGGTTATGGCGCCAGACTTTCTTGAGGTCACGGCAGGATTTCTTGGAGACTTTGAGATCGTTGGTGAACCACGCGGCTTTCTTGCTGTTGGGGTTGTTAGGAGGGTTTTTCAGTGGCGCAAGGGCATCGGCGCAGTCGGTCATACACTGTGTGAGGTTGCGGGCTCCTTCGTTGGGGTCCGTGGTGTTGGTGGGAGGGTTTTGGCTCAAGGAGGTGGTGAGTCGGTCGGGGGTGATCTTGCTCCACCATCTTCCGGGGGTTGGACGCGAGTGGTGGTTGGTCGTTGTACTCCTGAAGTTGAAGTGTACACAGCTGTGGTCGGTCCAGTGGAGCTCGGTGGTGTGGCTGAATGAGATGTGGTTGCTGGAGGAGAAGACGGGGTCGAGCGTGTGGCCAGCGTAGTGGGTGGGGGTGTTGACCAGTTGCTTGAATCCGAGGTTGGCAAGGTTGTCAAGTAGGGCGGTGGTGTTGCTGTCCTTGTCGTTCTCCAGGTGGAAGTTTAGGTCTCCTAGGAGGATGTAGTCGGGGGAGGCGAGGGCGAGCGGGCTGATGTAGTCTGCGATGGCTTCGCTGAAGTGTGGGCGTGGTCCCGGGGGTCTGTAGATGAGGGTTCCTCTGAGGGTGGTCCTGGGGTCGGCGTGAATCTGGAAGTGAAGGTGCTCTGCGGCGGTGAGGGTGTCGTCGGTGTTGGTGGTGATGCGGATGGTGTCTCTGTGGGCGATGGCGATGCCTCCTCCGGTCTGGTTGACGCGGTCCCTCTGAATGATCTTGTAGCCGTCCGGGATGGCAATGGCGATGTCGGGGGCTGAGGTGGCGTTCATCCAGGTTTCCGTGAGGAAGGCGACGTCCGCTGCTGTTTTGTCCAGGAGGTCCCAGAGTTCGACGGTGTGCCTGTGGACGGAGCGGGTGTTGAGCAGGATGCACTTGAGGTGGTTGTTGTTGGTGGCTGTTTTGGCTGGCGCGGTGCAGGACCTAGTGCAGGTGAAGTTGCAGGCGTGGCAGGTGAAGGCTCCGTGGGTGCGTTTCGGGGTGGCTTGATAGCAGGCTGGCTGTCGGACGATGTTGAGTGCGAGGAGGGTGATGGCGTCGTAGCTCAGTCGGGTTGGCTGGCTCCGGCGAGGTCCAGGGGTTCTGGCACTGGGCGCGGTCCGGGCGTGGATGGGCGTAGACGGGCTTGCCTTTGGCGTGCCTTTGGAGCGCAATGGGCACACCCACTGCGTGTGGCCGCTGCACGTACGCGCGGTCCCCGCCATTTATGGCGGAGTGGGAGGGAGGAGCAGGTGGGAGGCGAGAGCGGGGCGGAGAATGGGGAACGGGAGAGGAAAAGAAGGGGGCGGGGCCACAGGGGAGCGGAGGGGGGGTGGGAAAGAGCGGGAAAGAGATGATGCGGGGAGAGCGGGGGCAAGCCTGGAGAGCAGGGGCCCAAGAGAGGCAGCAGGCAGAGGGCCAAGAGCAGGTATCTAAGAGCAGGTAGCAGCAGAGGCGGAATCCGGGCACACGGGGGCCGTGCGGTGAGTTGGGTGACCGGGTCAAGGGTCACAGCTTACTGCCGCGCGGTCCCCGCCATTTAAGGCCAAGTGGGAGGGAGGAGCAGCTGGGAGGCGAGAGCGGGGCGCCGAATGGGGAGCGTGAGAGGAAAAGAAGGGGCGGGGCCACAGGGGAGCAGCGGCGGGGAGCGGAGGGGGGGTGGGAAAGAGCGTGAAAGAGAAGATGCGGGGAGAGCGGGGGCAAGCCTGGAGAGCAGGGCCCCAAGAGAGGCAGCAGGCAGAGGGCCAAGAGCAGGTATCCAAGAGCAGGTAGCAGCAGAGGCGGAATCCGGGCACACGGGGGCCGTGCGGTGAGTGGGGTGACCGGGTCAAGGGTCACAGCTCACTGCCACGCGGTCCCTGCCATTTATGGCCAAGTGAGAGGGAGGAGCAGCTGGGAGGCGGGAGCGGGGCGGCAATTGGGGAGCGGGAGAGGGAAAGAAGGGGGCGGGGCCGCAGGGGAGCACCAGCGGCGGGGAGCGGAGGGGGGGGTGGGAAGGATCGGGAAAGAGACGATGCGGGGAGAGCGGGGGCAAGCCTGGAGAGCAGGGGCCCAAGAGAGGCAGCAGGTAGAGGGCCAAGAGCAGGTATCCAAGAGCAGGTAGCAGCAGAGGCAAAATCCGGGCACACGGGGGCCGTGCGGTGAGTGGGGTGACCGGGTCAAGGGTCAAGTAAAATATTAAGTGATCTAAATCCTCAGGAGAGGAACCACAATGTCATCAGGACTCTGATTCTATTATACCGAGTTTATGTAAATGCAAGGGGGACCCAAAGGATCTATTGACCGTTCATTACTTGCACTGATAAAGTAGGGAGAAGCTTTGTTACAGCGAAGAGAATTCCAAAATTCCTCCCAGGAAAAGGTGGGGATCTCAATATTATATATATATTATATATATATATTCGTCGCTCCTTTTCCTTCGAAAGTCCTGCGCACTCGTGGGCGGGTGCTGTCGGCGGCTCGAAGGACGCCGCGAAACACTGCGCTCTTCACAATCCCAAAGTCCCGGGAAAGAGATGACAGCACTCGGGGGGTATCTTACTCACACAGTAGTTTATTAACTACAAGCTCGCCACAGACGCGTTTCAGCACTTGGCCTTCGTCAGTGTGTGTATTTACACATGAAAAAACCGGTTCACTTGATATAGGTAACATGGTACAAAGGTTACACCTCTCAGTCGACATCGACAGAGGACTGCAGAACTCCCGGGACACGCCATCTTGTAATGGTAAAATATATACAAATGTACACTTATATACACATTATCAACAACGTATAATAGATGTTCTTAACGTATTCATACCTATAGATAGGTAAATGTGCGTGTTAAGGGAGATATCTTGTGTGTTATTAATGGATATTATATACACTGTTTGATATAGCCGTGGATCGGCAATGGTCCTCTTAAACTAATGAGAGGTGACATACTATATACAACCTATGTACACAATATATACACTATAATTACTAAGGTGTGCCCATGTCAAAACAAATTGCGAAAAATGTGAGGTGCCAGAAAAACTATGAAGATGTGCCAGTGAAAAACGATCTGGTTAATGTTAATTTAACATATCACCTAAGGATCAAAGAGCCCTTTGATCCATTGAATTACCACTTGTTTTCGATAGAGAGGGTGTGTGTACATGGAACTAATTTCTTCCCATGAATACCATGAAGTCAGTAAGTCTGTAAGCTGAAAATGAAGTTTCTCAGTTTATCTTAATTAGCTCCCCTTGTAACTATACGACAACATATCATATATATACACATCCATACACCCAAGTGATAATATACACAGTGCTATATACAGTGTTAGATATCATGATCCACAACAAATCCATTAGAACAGAGTACATATAGGCTTGAAAGTAGCAGAATTACTGTTTGCCTAGATGAAAGACCATTTCTTCCCCACTGTTCATCCCTTTCAACCACTTCGTGGAGAGATCTATAATGTAGCGTGACTCAAGCCTGCGTAGACGTCGCAGTTGGTCCCCCCCCTCTAGCATTGGTTTTGATGGTATCAAGTCCAAAATATTGGAGCTGGCTGCGATCCCTATTGTGTTTTTCGGCAAAATGCCGAGCGACCGGATATGCTTGGTCGGCCTTATCAATGGCCCTTAGATGTTCTAAGATCCGCAACTTTAGCATGTTAATAGTGCTCCCTATATAGCGGAGGCCACAAGGGCAAACCAGGCAATACACTGCTAGGGGAGTGCTGCAAGTTATAAACTGTTTTATATACAGTTTCTTGCCCGTGTCTTGGTTCTCCACTGTGAGAACTCTTCTGCTTCCAGCACACGCTTTACATTTTCCGCAAGGAAAAAATCCACTCATCGATTTTAGGGTATTACTCTTCGGGAGTGGTTTTTCTAAGTGGCTAGTCACCAGATAATCTCTGAGGGATCTGGTTTTGTTAAAGGTTATGAGCGGGTGGATAGGTAGATCATCTTTGATGGTACTATCAGTAGTGAGAATTTGCCAATTTTTTCGCAGCATTGATCTAAGATCCTTTGCTCCAGCCGAAAAGGGAGTTATGAGTCTAAATTTCCCTTTCCCATCCTCACCTTCCTTGATGGCAGGTTTAGGGGTAATTAGGGAGTCTCTGGGGATGGCCCTTACTTTCTTTAAAGTGTTTCTCAAGATAGACTCTCCGTACCCTCTAGCCTCAAATCTCTTCACACATTCCTGTGCTGCCTTTTCAAAGTCTTCCAATCTTGAGCAGTTCCTACGGAGCCGGAGTAGCTCACCGTACGGAATACTCTTGATTAGTTGAGGGGGGTGGCTGCTGCTGGCAAAAAGAGTAGAATTGCCTGCGGTTGACTTTCTATGTAGAGCCGTGTGGATCTGCTGGTCTTCTGAAAACACTTTCAGGTCAAGGTATTCTGCTGATGATTGACTTACCGTCCCCGAAAAGTGTAAATTATAGGCATTCTCATTCAATTGATTGATAAAGGCTTGTGCTGTTGCCAAAGAGCCCCGCCAAACAATAAACAGATCATCAATATATCTGTACCATCCCTCTGTCTTTCCCTCCACTCCATCCACCATACAGCTCCTGGGCACCTGCTCCTCCCACCAGCCAACGAATAAATTTGCGTAGCTGGGAGCGAAGCAGGTACCCATCGCCGTCCCAGACACCTGTCTAAACAATTGGTCCTCGAATAGAAATATATTATTGTTCAGACAGAAATCAATGAATTCGAGAATCATGATATTATGGGTTGTAAACCTCAATTGTCTCAAGTTCAGAAAGTGCTGAACAGCCTCGAGGCCCTGTCGGTGGTCAATGACAGTGTATAGGCTTGTAATGTCAAGTACAATCAGAAGGCAGTCCTTGTCCCAATTCACATTCCTTATAGAGTTCAGGAAATCCTTGGTGTCCCGTACATATGAGGGCAGTGTTAGTACCAAGGGGAATAGAAACTTATCTATGAACCGGGACATGCTTTCGGTAAGGCTGCCAATGGATGACACAATGGGACGGCCTGGGGGATGTAAGCTGTCCTTATGTAATTTTGGCAGGTGGTAGAAGGTTGGTGTGAGGGGTTGAGATGTCCGGAGGAAGAGAAATTCATCTTTACTCAGCATATTTTGATTATGCCATTTCCCTATCAGTTTGTCATAACTCCGGATACTTTCCAGGTATACCTCGTTGGTGCACTTGGCGTAGAACTTGGTATCAGATAATTGGCGTAATGCTTCAAGTCTATAGTATTGTCTGGTGAGAATTACAACATTGCCCCCTTTGTCTGAAGGTTTGATGATGATTTTTTCATCCTTCATGAGATTTTGTAGGGCCATTTTTTGTTGTTCTGTGATGTTATGCTGTATAGGATGGTTTACTTTCCTGTACCGCATCAGATCTTGTGTCATGGCTTCAGAAAAGGCGTCGATCGCGTCCCAAGGCATCTGTGGAATGAATATTGATTGGGGTTTGTATCCACTCTCTTCACGATCTTGTTCAATACCCAAGGCGAAAGCTCTTTGTCCTCTATTCAAGATCTCAGATGGATCCTGTGTGTGGACCTCTTCACGCAGGTTTTCTAGGGTTTCCAGAGCTTCAATTTCTCTGCCCACAAGGGCGTCTGTTACTGTTATTCTGGTCCCTATCCCACTTCTTTCTTTTAGGTGGGGCCGCATTTTGAAATATTTATGCAGCTTCAGCTTGCGTGTGAATCTGAAGAGGTCTATTCTCGTTTGGGTATACTCGAGTGGAGTACTGGGGCAGAAGGTGAGTCCGAGGCTCAATAGGTTGATTTCAGTGTCAGTTAGAATTTTTTCTGTCAGATTAACCACCGTTAGGTTTTGGCTGGTGGTCTCTGCTATCTGACTTACTTCTTGTTGCCTCGTGTCCGGTTGCTCCAGTTGTTGGGCTTGGCTCTGCCCCTCCCTTTTCCCCCGTCGTTTGCCGCCGCCTCCTCTCCTTGTCCGCCTCGTTTTTTTGTTGTTTTCTGTGATTTTTCCGCCATGTCCGGTGGTTTTGTCTTGCCGTCTCTTAGCCATGTACCCTTGATGACATCGTATTCTTGGTGAAAAGGAGTCTTCCCGCTACCACTTGGCTCGGTTGAGCGTGATTTCTGCCGTGCTGTCAGTGGCAACCTTGTGGTCTGCTGTTCATCCCCCGATTCGTTCTCCGTCACGTCGGATTCAGACGTGGCGACTTCAGGTGTTGGGGTAGTTCTGAATTGTAGTGCTTGACGCGATGCATCATATTTCCTTGCATACGTAAGAATGGGTCCTTGCTGATAGTCGTCTTGGTCTCTTTCATATTTTTCTTGTTTCCTCATGCGTATTTTTTGTTCGTATTTCGTGAGGCGTGCCTTCATATCAGCCTTAAGTTTCAGCACTAACTCCTTGTCGGACTCTTCCTCAAGTTTGTCTTCCAGGTTTTTTATTTCCTCCAACGCCTTTTCGCGTTCGCTCCACGCATACTTGATAAGTATCTTAAGGGTTCCTTCTGTGTACGCCGCTGTGTGTAGTTCCCAATCAGTGAGCAGCTGAGGGTCAGGGTTCTCATATGATGGTACAGTATGCACCCTTAGCCCCCGCGGTACTCTTTTCTCCTCAACATAGCTGGTGAGGCTTGTGGCTTCCCACCATTTGCGTGTCTCGCGTTCGTGCAGCCGTTCTAGCTTCACCATCATCTCATTAATTTTAACTTTCTGTGGATCCGTTACTGGCACATCTTCATTGGCCTTTTCACGCCTATCGCGTTGCTTGAACATGTCTTTAGCCGCTGTGCGGCGTTCCGTTTCTGAAAACATTGTCCCGGTTTACAACTGCGCTACTTGTTGGACTTGGAGCATGCGCAGTAGATTGTAGGCTATACTTGCGTAACTGTGTGAGAAGAGTAACCCCCCTGACGTTCTGCCCAAATGTCCGCTCCCTCATGTGGAATTCACGCGAGTAATCAGGGAAGATTAAGTCATACGGCGGTCCGCTTACCCGTCTCCGTTTTCCGTTAGACTCCAACGGGGGAACCCGCAGCTCGCCGGTATCCTCCAGGAATCAACTCGTACTCTCCGAGGCGGGGGTGAACCAGTCCGCAATAGACCCTCCTGCTGGCGGTCGAGCGGTGCACAGGAAACAAAATTAATTCGTCGCTCCTTTTCCTTCGAAAGTCCTGCGCACTCGTGGGCGGGTGCTGTCGGCGGCTCGAAGGACGCCGCGAAACACTGCGCTCTTCACAATCCCAAAGTCCCGGGAAAGAGATGACAGCACTCGGGGGGTATCTTACTCACACAGTAGTTTATTAACTACAAGCTCGCCACAGACGCGTTTCAGCACTTGGCCTTCGTCAGTGTGTGTATTTACACATGAAAAAACCGGTTCACTTGATATAGGTAACATGGTACAAAGGTTACACCTCTCAGTCGACATCGATATATATATATATATATATGTGTGTGTGTGTGTATATACATATATATATTACCTACTGGCGATAGGTAGGGTAGTTATAGTTAGGACCAAGTTTCCATAGGAAGAGCATTTTTACTTTTGCTTATAACTTTGGCATCGTTTGATGAATCTTCATGAAATTGTCCAAACTAATTATTTTCTCATATCAGCTCGTATGTTGAAAGTTCAGGGGTGATTCATCAAGGGGGGGGCCGAGATAAAAGGGTGGTCCCAAAACATGTTTTCTTCATGTTACTTTCCATAGGAAACTTTAGACAAGGCTACAAGTCGAACGGGAGAACGGAATTACCCCAGACTTGGCAGGGAGAAGGGTCTTGATCTAGAAAGCATGCTTTTGTTTATTTGGTGTAAATTTGTTCAGTAGTTTTGGAGAAGTATCGAAATTTACAGATATCGATATTTGGGAATTCTGCCATCTGATTGGCTGGGGCGTTACTAGCACGAGCTTGCTGCTTATTGGCTGTGAGCGGTGCGAGCGGTTGCAACTTAGAGGTGTGGTGCAGCGGCCAGGGCAGCTAAGTTCGGAGCACAGGGTTCACGGTTCGATCCCTGGCTCCGGCAGCAGCTCAGCACCATGTGACTTTGGGCAATCGCTCACTTAATTTCCACAACGGCCCCCAGCACCTTGA
Source organism: Lissotriton helveticus (assembly GCF_964261635.1). Classification (NCBI taxonomy): domain Eukaryota; kingdom Metazoa; phylum Chordata; class Amphibia; order Caudata; family Salamandridae; genus Lissotriton; species Lissotriton helveticus. The sequence goes on along the minus strand of NC_136059.1, from coordinate 169,056,890 downwards.
GACCTGTAAGGGTGAGTAGTTTGCACTTTACGAATACGGATTTAACTAGGAAGTGTTGGCCGCCATTTTGCAATTTCATTGAAGCGAGTTAGGGGAAAAAAGGGTGAAAAGAGTAGGAACGAGGAGGATAGGAGCACCGTAACCTCTGTGGTGGAGTGTGAAGCAAAGTAGTCACTCCTACCAATCTGAAAGTGCGCTGTTGCTCAGAGTGACATGGTGCTGAGATGAGATGCTGTTACCCTCGTGTATGAAACTGAGAGCCTAAACCGTGAGCTCATTGCTGTAAAGTGATGTGCTCTGGTCTTTCTAGCATACCTGTGCAAGTAGTGTTAGTAGGCGTTTATACCATACAGGGAGTGGGAAGCGAACTACTGACCACTATTGTGCGTTTATACTATACCGGAAGTGGGAAGCGAAGAGCTCACACCTACCGGTGTGAAGATTCAGGGATCAAACCGAGTGTGTACTGGTCTTTGTAGCATACATGTGTAAGTAGTGTTAGTAGGCGTTTATACCGTACAGGGAGTGGGAAGCAAACTACTGACCCCTACCGTGCGTTTATACTATACTGGAAGTGGGAAGCGAAGTACTCACGCCTACCGGTGTGAAGACTCAGGGATCAAACCAAGCTGATTGCTGTAAAGTGATGGGTCTGGTGCTGTAGTATACTGGTCGCTGTAGTATAACTGTGTAAGTAGTGTTAGTATGCGTTTATACTGTAGATGGAGTGGGAAGTGAACTACTCACCCATACTGGTCTAAAGACACGGGGATTAAACCGTGAGCCTAAACCGTGAGCTCATTGCTGTAAAGTGATGTGCTCTGGGCGCTGTAGCATACCTGTGGAAGTAGTGTTAGTTTGCGTTTATACAATACAGGGAGTGGGAAGCGAAGTGCTCACCCCTACTGGTCTCAAGACTCGTGGATGAAACCATGAGCTCATTGTTGTAAAGTCATGTGCTTTGTGTAGTATTCCAATGTAAGTCATAGTAGAATGTTAGTATGTAATGTTAGAATGTAGGGCTGTCATGAGGGGAACCTTAGGTAGTTTGTACACAGTGCTGGAGAAGACTGTTGCCTTGTTGTCTGCTCCTGTTGGTGGCTCTTTAAGCTGTCTTGTTTTCTTGCAATAAATTTACTTATCAGATCCACTGCTGTCTGCCTCTTCAGTACATAAATTTGGCGACGAGTGGGAGAAGGTAAAAAGAAGGCAGCACCCTCCAATATTTCGAGCTAGCTTGCATTGTGCTGAAAACCTGTTTTGTTCGTAAAGCTGTTTATACTCATCCCAGGGTTGTCGGCTCATTGAACTATGTCATCCGACCTCTGGTAGGATTTATATTTTAGATTTAGCGCTTCCTCTGCCTTTTCAGTACACTCTGGTCGCTGTACTACACGTGTGCAAGTAGTGTTAGTATGCATTTATACTAATTCTGTAGTTATGGAGTGATCAATGCATCGTGGTCCTAGGGAGCGCCACCTCCCAGGCGCAGCTCATACAATGTCCCGGGGTGTGCATCTGTGGGACATTTATGTTTGCTATTACATGGCGGGTGCATGGCTTCCACCCTGTGATAGCAAATCCTTGTTTGTCTCGTTAAAGCGAGAGGAGGAAAACTTTGTATAACTTTCATAGAGGGGATCCAGATGGTAAAAATGGAGAACAAAAAAATGAAGCAGGGTCCCACCCGTTCATTTCAATGAGCCCCCTGGTGGGTAATGTTCCGGGGCCAATCCTATTATTATATTGCGGGGTCACTGCAGGACTGGGAACCTTAATCTCACATGCAAATTAGGCGTGGTAGGGCACAAAGACGTTTCGCAGCCTAGGGGTTGCCAACTCCCCGGGTATTGTTTACTAATTGTTTGGGGTGCTTTGAGGCCAACTGAAGTCCGGGAATTGCCACCCTCCAGGGCTTTATTTAAATATGCAGGTTGGGCCTCACCAGTCTTTGAATTCTCCGTGGTCCTAGGCAGAGACTTATTGGTTCTGTAATCACACGGGCAATACTCATGGTGTTAAAAAGTGATACACTCATAGAACCCTTGCAGTTGTATAATTACCCAGGCTTCATTTATGTAATAGTCTGTTGGTTTATTTTTGGTAGGTGTACCGCTAAATTACAAATGTTTTCCCTCATAATCTCCTATAAACAGACGATTTTCACAATAAACTACAGACAAGTGTTGTCAGAAAAAGAAGACGCATACACACACATATTTGCATTATTAAAACAACACAAATAAATGGAAACACAACTTTATTACAACAAACAATAGTATAACATGAAATAAGTGGGTGGGACTCCTCCGGAAGCAGCGTACAAAACCTGCAAGACAAAAAAGAAACATAAGTATGTGTGCCTTGTCCAATAGAAAAAGAAAGGTATTCAGAAGGAAAGGAGGATAGTGAGAATGGGACACAGAGGGAGTGGATGGAAGGGAGAAGGGGAGGGTGAGTCAAAAGAACAGAGTGAGGAGGAGACAGAGCGTCGGCCTACCGTACCCAGCCCTCACTGCTCACGTCCCATTACCCCTGTGTCTGGGATGCTAGGGTCCGCGAGAAAGAGTGGGGTACAGCAAGTCTTTAAAATGAAACAGATATGAAAGAGGCCAGAGATGACATTATTATCTATGGCAACATTGCTTGCCTGCACCTGTGCACCCAGGCTGCGGTACGCCAGCCCCTTCCCCCGCAATAGCAGCTCCTGCTCACCGAGGCTTCACTGCTCACCTACCACCACCGGTGTGTCCAACCATGTCCCTTTACAAGCTCCATGTCCGGGGTGCCTCTCAGGGTGGCACAGCAGGTCTCACATTGGGGCCGGTGTCTTGATACCACGATGGAAGGTATCAGAATGCCCATGGCATCATCACAGGGTGAGCACCCGCTCCGCCCATTTTGGCACAACCAATTCAGTGTCTCAAAAGGGAGAAAAAATATAATGATGGAAACGTCTGGAGGTAAATGAAGGTTGATTTGCAGCTTAATAGAGAACACCAGTTGAGTGCATCCTTCCTTCTTGAAGTACGATTTACCAACTGTCAGTGGTAATTGTGGTTCAAAGAGGTGTTGGAGTGCACGAGAATACACAAGGTTAAATAATAATATGGTATGCCAACGTTCACATACAAAGGAACAGAGCGCATGCTAGAAGCATAATGTGTGCGTATAATGCAGTGGCGTAAGCCTAAGTGCATGTTCACTTAGTAATCAGTTCACTATAGAGCCCCAAAAGCAAGCGCCACGTGTCTGTAGGGTATCGCTGCCCGCTGGCTCGGGCCGACAGTACGGTCCAGCAGGTCCTTAAAATGAGATAGAGATGTCACTGAATGAGGTCAGAGATCACATCATTACACACGGGAACATCGCTTGTTTGCACCTGCACAACCAGGCTGATGCACCCCACCCCTCCCGCACCACCACGCTCAACATGTGTCTGTAAGGCAGCGCTGCCAGCTGGCTCAAGCCTACAGTACGGTCCAGCAAGTCCTTAAAATGAGACAGAGATGTCACTGAATGAGGTCAGAGATCACATCATGACGCAAGCCAACATCGCTTGTTTGCACCTGCGCTCCCAGGCTGATGCACCCCACCCCTCCCGCAGCATTGTGCTCACCAACACGTGTCTGTAGGGCAGGACTGCCCGTTGGCTCAGGCCTACAGCACGGTCCAGCAGGTCCTTAAAATGAGACAGAGATGTGACTGAATGAGGTCACAGATCACATCATTATGCACAGCAACATCATTTGTTCGCACCTGGGCACCCAGGCTGATGCACCCCACCCCTTCCGCAGCACTGCGCTCAACACGTGTCTGTAGGGCAGCGCTGCCTGCTGGCTGAGGCCTACAGTACGGTTAAGCAGGTCCTTAAAATGAGACAGATGTGACTGAATGAGGTCAGAGATCACATCATTATGCACAGCAACATCGCTTGTTCGCACCTACGCACCCAGGCTGAAATACCCCACCCCTCCCGCAACACTGCGCTCAATTGCTGCACCAGTGCACCCAGGCCCCACTGCTCACCTGCTGTCATTGTTGTGTGTCCAAACATGACGAGCAGCAGTGTTCACAATTCAGATGCAGTGTTGATTGCAGGATGGTGTACACCTCATGGATCCCTTTCGAAACACGACGTCCAGTAGGGTTCACAATTCATGTCCAGTGTTGATTGTCAGGATGGTGTACACCTCATGGATCCCTTATTTTTATTGCGCATTGTGATATGCGAGGTGGATGCGGCTATATCACCTGAGGCAGTGTGGAAGAACTGGGACATGTGGCGTCGTCGTTATCCTGTTTATAAATACGCAAAGTGGGCTGGGCTTGAGTACGGCAGGCCAGCGTAGGGGTGTGAATAATTGTTACGGGGACCCGGGCGTTGTTCAGTTCCTGCCTGGCCAGAAAGTGTACTTATGTGTGTTTCTGTTGCAGTTTTGACGTCACAGAATGCGTAATTTACATTACTGTAGCATGTACCGGGAGGGCGGCAACTATCGCTAATGAGATGCTGTTCGAAAACATTGAATTGCCAACATCACATGTCGTTGTCAAGCTTGTGGATATGCGCAGACACGCATGGCAATTGTGTGCGGTATTATTGAAAGTGTTGCTATTGCGAAGCACACATATGTGAATGTGTTCAGATGGAGGGAGGAGCAGCAGTGAGGCTATGTCATACATAGTGATAACGTTCATTACAGTCAAGCAATGCATGTCAAACGTGAATCTGAAAGTCTCACATATGACACACTACTATACTGGTAAAGTCTGACAACAGAGCATACTGCAACACAAATCTACACATTACTCTACTGTTTCTACAATCAAAAAAGAATTCCTTTCTGTGTGTTTCAATTTAGGTACTAACATAAATCATGTACAACATCAATTTGTTTAGACCAATTTCATCCTCCTAGCCCCATACAGTGTATTTAAATCAAAACATGAAAATGTATGTCACTAAGTGTTTTTTATTTATTAAAAAGATTTACTTATAATCAATATAAGCAATTCATTAAAAACAAAATCATACAGTTTTTTTTAAAACAACATATTAAACACATTTCCTAAATGTTAGCATAAATCAATACATGTTTCTCAATACATCCTTAAAAAACAAGAATTATACAGTTAAAAAATCCGTGTGTCGACGCGTTTCGGTGCTTCGTTTTTTAGAACACCTTCCTCAGGACAGATTTAAAAACATCTTCTTTCTAAAATAAATACACACAATTAGTCAACTTATATTATATAGGAGGGTTATTATTTTTAAACTTATGAACTATTGGTGAAAAAGGTCTGAAACATATCTTACATTTGTGACAATTTTTCTTTTAGGTACCAGATTTATCCCGGAGGTTATAGTGAGTATAGAACCTCCACTTCCGCTCTGTATATCATCAGAGGATCTGTACATAAAATAACATGATTTTAGAATTTAACAAACACGTGCTGGATTAGATGTCTATTGAAATGGGACATTTTGCATTGTCGCTTACTTATTAATTGCGTAGAGACACTACGCTTCGTAGTGAGAGCCGTGTTTCCAAAGACTTTTAAAATGTGTTACTTCTGTCTTTGACTTAACCGGTGGAGTTACTTTCTTTATCTCCTCCTGGGCTCATCCACTAGTCCTTCCTCTCTTTTATTTGAGGAGATCTTCAGCCTCAAAATAAACAATATATAATATCAGGAAGAGTATTGTATAATCCTATTTGATGATACAAACTAAGAACTCCCTGTTCACATTTATGGGTATTTTTTTCTTAGCACTTGAAAACGATCCATCTAGTCATTAAACTGAGCAGGTGGATTCTTTGCTCATACCCCATTATAGTTCTATACTAAATGTTTATCGTCGCTTACTTACACAATTTTAATGTTCTAACCAAGTCAGTGACTGCTAACTAGATAAACGAAAATACGTTGAGCTCCCACTTATGATGTAAGCTCCCCGAATTATGTAGGGGATTAGAGGCGGTGAGAATGGAGTTTCACGACGGGTTAACCTCCCTCCCAGCGTTCCTAAGTGAGTTAGTCTTACCTTTTGTTGGAAGAGTAACGGTCCGCCTGCCCGGTCTCCCTGGTTATCCGTGTCAGTGTAATTACTGCACTGGGCTCTCTCTTTTTATACCCAAAACGTTTTTTGATTGTTTCGCAATGGCAAACAGCTGGGTCCCATTAAGCAATACCGGCTCACTGTCGCCGCCATTATTGTAGTTTTTATGTGTAGCGTACAAACCCAAAAGGGAAGAAGGACTAACAATTACAGCTTCCCAAGAGCGCAAACCTTCCGTGTTTATTTTTTCTTTAAATATATTGTGATTTAACAATTTTTACATATTTGTTTACTCAAGCGAGTGAAGCAGATCAAAATAAATAAGTTTAGGAATGCTACACTCGTATTTCATAGATTATTTTCGGTAGCTAATACTAACGCCCAAAATTGTCCACCATTTCGGTAGTTTTTGGATTAAGTTGTAGTTCCAATATTTTCAAGCAACCGAAGAATAAACAACAAAGATGGACTACTTCGTCCGTACATCCAGCTAGTTTGTTTTCCTATAATACATTAACATATAATTTTTCGGACTTCCTCGGACTTGATCGAATTATTAGCAACGAATCTTATTTGTAATATATTGCATGAAATCAATATATCGAGTGATTAATTTCTTTATCTAAAGCTGGTGAGTATTGCTTTAATGGTAGCAAATCCTCGTACTCATTATAAACAATCAACAGAAACAAACAACCACATTGTCAGCTTCTTGTTTTCTCATAATTACCAATAGAATAGTTTCTGTTCAGTTTACAAAGTAGCCATATTGTTAGCACAAACCACTTATAGGGAATTATCAACATCCTATGAACATCATACCGTTAAGCATGGTTCTATACATATTTGTTTAATATTTTTCACAGAAATGCATTGGGTCACTGGATAAACGCTTATATATGCCCATATTACAGACCACTTCCATACACATATGTGTTTTTATATACACTAACAATATCACATGTTATTTTTCAATGCTAGACCTCACCTATTTCCACATTTTATGGTATTATTCAATACATAAGAATAGTATCATCGCTTATTAAGTCAAACAATTGTATAATTCTACATCATATCACCCTAAAGAATCATTTCAGTTATTCACAGTTTCCTAATTTTTTAGCCTCTTCAGTTGACTCATAGGGTTCCTCTAATGTGTGTAATGGAGGGCAAATAATTCTACCTGATCATTCTTTCCCATTCTTCCCTATTATTCAGGCCATGGGTGTATGTTCTAAATTTAGACATAAAGAACTGTTCTCTTTGTTTGCGTCTTTTTTCAGTGTCTCCTCCTCTCATAGATGTCTTAATTTTTTCCACTATGAACCATTTAAGTTCATCTTCTTTGTGATTTTCTGCCACCTGTCACATGTGCACTCTGCCCGTGGCTGATGATACCCATTCGAGCCACCAATACCCAGGCCGAAAGGCAGCACAATAATGTGCACACACACACACCAGGGGCATCGTGTAACACACGTTTGATTTTTGATGTAACGTTTGAGATGCATGGGTATCACACGTAGAAGGCTAATGTACAGACCATGAATATTGATTGAGATGATTGTTGCATGCTGTGTGTAGTATAAGATCTGTGTACAGAGCAAAAAAACTGTTTTAAAAAGCTCTCTAAGCAGAGGGGGTGTGTCTCATTAAACGCTGTACAAAGAATTACTAAAATGGGTGGGGTCCTCCAACTGTTACAATGGGAAATGCTTTTTTTAAGGTCACATGGCAATTGCGCATCAAGGGCACAAGGAGGCCGCAGCCGACAAGATTTTGAGAAAATATATTTCTCATAATATAAGTTTATTGCAGGGAGAAATATATAAATGTTTAAAATATTTTAGATTATTGCTTGCTCTCATATACAGTTTAAAGTTATTTAGATATAGTTTTGAGACATAAAAAAAACCCGAGGGAATGGCGTACCCGGCGCAACACCATACGTCTATGATGTAACAGTGGGCCTGGCAGCCTGCACTCATCGCATACGCAACGCGCAGCGGGCGCGACCCCATACGTACATGACGTAACGTGTGGCATGGTACTGCATACCCGTTGGATACCAAAGTAGAAGCTGGAGCGACCTCATACGTATATGATGTTACACGGGCTGTGGTGTCACGAACCCGTCGGATACGAAATGTGCATCATTTACGAGTTTAGCAATATGGCAGATAGGATTCGCGTGGTGATGGAGCTTGGTACACATTACATCATTTTTAAAGTAAATAAAAAAAGTAAAATAAAATTCCAAAATATTACAAAAAAATAGAAAAAATATAGGTTTTATAAACATTAAAATATGAAATTAACATTTAAAAAACCTTCGAAATTCACTGAAAAAGCCATAGGTTTTACAGACGTTATAGTTAGGAATTAGCATTTAAAAAACCTTTGAAATTCACTAAAAAAACATAGGTTTCAGGGACGTTATAGTTAGTTGGACATTTGACTCATAGAAAATCAGAGAAACTAGCCTGTTATAGTTAGTTGAGCTAACTATAACTCGCGCGCCCGCAATGCACTGCTGATGGTGTCACATATTACATCACTCATGACATGGTCTTTGGAGGCTCCGCAGTGGTTTTTCCGCATCCTCCGGGCCGGGCCGGCGGACACTTCCGGCCCTAAGTTTGGAATAGCTACCTCGGGATTAGAAGTATGTAGTATAAGGTCATCCGCGTACAATGCCAGCTTAGCCACCAACCCCGCAAATTTAAATGGGAAAATAGTGGCATCGGCTCTAATCAAGGAGGCAAACGGCTCTATATAAAGGTTAAATATTAGCGGAGACAAGGGGCACCCCTGCCTGGTTCCACGTGTAATATTAAACCAGTCTGATAGCTCCCCATTGACTAAAACCCTGGCTCTAGGCAGATGGTATACATTTTGGACAGCCCTTACCATATTCTGTGGGAAAACAAAGATTTTTAAAACATCACACAGATAGGGCCAATGGACTTGGTCGAATGCCTTTGCGGCGTCTACGGCTACTGCTGTTACAGGTAAGTTCTGAACTTCTGCCAAGTCCACAACCCGAGCATCCAAAAGGTGAGCTCATCGAGCTGCCTCCCGGGAATAAAACATCTTTGATCCTGATGGATAACCAATTTGATAACATGGGCGACGCTAGAGGCCAATATCCCAGATAAAACCTTATAGTCAGAGTTCAAAAACGATATTGGCCTATATGAGTCGACTAGCAGAGGATCTTTATTTGTTTTCAAGATTAACATTACCGTGGACTCAGCCCAAGACAGGGGGTTTTTTCCTCATCTAAAAATATAGCATTAAATAGATCTTTTAGTACTGGTACAATGATATCGAGAAGTTTGGAGTAAATCTCAACTGGGAGGCCATCAGGGCCAGCCGCCTTCCCGCCAGCCATTTTTCTGATCTGTAATTGGACCTCGTCCTCAGTTAGCTCAGTCTTTTGAAACCTGTTTTGGTCATGGTTTAAACTTGGAAGTTAAATCTTCCCCAGCCAGGCCTCTATACTTGCCCTCCCTGGCGAAATATCATCCTTTTATAGCCTACTCATGTAACTACGGGCCTCTATACCTATATCTGAATTGGTCTCTGGTAAAGCTCCTGTTTCAGCATCCCTTAAGTTCCAAATTAGGTTTCTAGATTTACTACTTTCCAAGCAAGAAGTGACCCACTCCTCTCTCCATATGAGAAATGCTGCAACTTACTGACCTTCCACCTGTCTAGTAACTTTTTATGAAGTTGCCCTTGATATTCCGCCTGGAGATGTTCTAACTCTTTGCCAAGAAGAGAAAGTCTATAAGAACCTTCAAATGATGCCTTTTGGAGGTCAAGTTCCTTATCCTTGATCTTTTTAATTTGTTCCTCCTATTGCCGTTTCATAGCCTGCCTCTTTCCCATCGTTACAGAACTACCTATTGCCTTTAGAAAGTTTGGAAGGCATCCCAAATGACTTGAGTTCTAGCTGATCCCAAATCAGCTTGAAAAAAGACTTAGGCCTCCCCTCTTATACATAAAACCACACCCTCATCTAACAGTACAGTCCTACCTAGGATCCACCTGTTATTACCAGGTTTGTAGTGGTGCCTAAGGGAGAGGAGAACTGCTGAATGGTCAGAAAGAATAGCAAGCAAATGTTTAACCTCATCAACCAATGCTAATAACTCCGGGTCTACTAGGAAATAGTCAATGCAGGAGTGATGGCCACATTTTTTGCTATAAAAGGTAAAATCCTTGGTCACCCCCATCTTACTCCACCAAATATCTAGCGGATTAAGCTCCTGAATCATAGTCTTCAACACTACCGATGTTTTAGGGGGACTAACATATTTAACTTTGGAAGTTCTATCCAAGTCCTTATTTTGTACTAAATTAAAATCTCCTCCAATTCTTACCAGGGCGGTAGCCTGTAAAAGGCATACTTCAAGCTTAATTAAAGCATCAGGAGCATCCTCATTTGGGCCATAATAATTGGCACAGACTACAGGTATGCCCTGTATTCTCAAGTTGGCAACCACCCAACTACCAGAAGAATCCGATTCATATTTTCCTAACTTTATGCCTGAATTGTTTCAAATAATAACCGCCACACCTCTTGCGTTGCATCTCTGGTCCAAACATACTACCTCCTGAACCCAACCCAATTTTATAAAAGAAGACCTACCCTCCTCCGATTCCAAGTGAGTTTCCTGGAGCAGGATAACGCTAGCTTCGCTATTCTTAAGGAATTCAGAAACCCTGGTCAACTTCTTCCTAGACCTGAGACCATTCACATTCCATGATATACAATAGACCAGGTTGAATCTACTCATCTTTAAGTCTAGTCCCCCAACTCCCGTAGACCCACCTTAACCTTTCCTCAAAGTCGACTACCCCCTAAAAGGGGTCGAAAGGCCCTCCAAAACTAAGATCATATGGGCATATGACAGAACAAGGTCAGTTTTTTTCTATTTTCCCCCCATGCTCCCACCACACAGTGCATCCCACCACCCTCCCACCTTGAGGAACCCCCTTTCCGATCCCTAAGCGAGATAATCGCCTTTTGCGACCCCCGAGCTAGCGGAGGGAATCCAGAGTACAAAGAAAATAATTAATACTAAAGGGAGGAAGGCGTGACTAAGGGTAAAAACCAAACAAAAACAAAAAAAACAATGCATGGATGTATTGTCTACGCCACTATTCTGACCCTTCCATCTGTGCCAACAATGAATCCACTTCTTCTGGGTCTCTGATATTATGCATTTTGTTCCGCCACATTATCCTCAGCATTGCAGGGAACTTCATCTGTACATGGGCCCCCTTACTGCGCAGATCATTCATTTTTGCTCCCGCTCCCATTGCCTCTGAGCTGTTCTCTTACCGACATCCGAACGTATTTGATAGGTAATGTCTCCAAACTTCAAAAATCATTCCTTTAGGGCACGATCAAGCACTAACTCTTTAACCGAGTAAGAAAGGAAGTTTATCAATATTTTCCTTGGTGTCTTCCTCACGGGGTTTAGCCTGAACGGGTCTCTATGCAACCTTTGAATTTCTCTATCCCAATCAATATCAGGCATATCCTGAAGCAGGCCTTCCCCCAAAAGCTTACAAACAAAAGCGTTCATATATTTATCTTCAGAATTTTCAGGAATATTGAGAAGTCTCACATTATTGCGCCTAGCATGCAGTTTCAATCTCTCAAGATCCTCTTGCAACAATTTATTTTGGGTTTTGATACCTACAATATCACTGGTATTTCCAGCCAAAGCTACTGACAGAGACTTCACCTCTCCTTCCGACACTGAGGAACGATGGGCGATTCCATCTATTTTCTCTTCGAGTATCCCGCATTTCTCTTGGATACCCTTTTGATTATGTTCAGAAATCTCAAATTTAACCAGGATGTCTCTTCTCAAGGTAAGGAGTAGATTGTCTACCTGATTTCCTTGGGGAGACCCCTCTCGGGGATGGTGATCTGACCCGGGACTCCCACCGTTATCCTGTATCAGGCTAGGGCTGTTGCCCACAGCCTCACTACCCATTATTTCTTCCTGGGTAACTTGTGCGTCAGCTTGAATGTCGTCTTGATTTTCTGCCAGTAGAGAGAAGCGATTCTCCAAAGGCAGTGGTTCAGCCTGGGGTAAGATCTACACAACCTTACTTCCCATCCCCACTGTGGAAGCAGCAACCTGCTCCATAATTTTAAAATAGGACTAGAAGGGGGGCTAGGGGGGAGGTTCAGGAGTTAAACACCCTTCCTTTGGCCCACACCTCTTGGTTCTCCCAGACCCTCTAGTCGCTTTTTTAATAGGGGATACTACCAGGGGCTCTCTGGCTATAGTGTCCTTTACTCTCCCCTCAAAACTTTTTTTCTCAGGCGCTGAGCGTAAAAGATACCTTTTCCTTGCAGATGGAATTTGCTCCTTCTAGCAGCAGGAAGCTTGGTAACCTTATCCCTCCCTGTAACAATCTGTTTAGGAACTTCTCTAATAGTTCCACCCCCGCCTCCTCATTCACCAAACTCATAGGGGGAGAGAGTACCTGAGAGGGGAGATCGTGTTCCATCCCCCTCTTTTTAACCGCAGCCTTGCTCCTCAAATACTGATGCTGTTGCTGTAGCTGCAGCTGTGTTGCCCGCTCTCCAGAGACCCACAGCTTAAAAAAACCTCCACTTGCTTCTGAACTTGCTGAGCTCCTGCTAGCTGCATTGCTGTGTCCATTGTACTTTGCCTCTGAACACGTTGATCCCTTGCAGACTGTGCTGACTCTGCTGCCCCTCCTGATTCTAAAACCAGCCAACGCCGTCACCGCGCGATTCTAGAAGTGATACTGCCGCCCAACACCAATTCCCTAGTAGGGCGGAGCTAGTTGCTGTTTCCATTCCCTTATACCTCACCGAGGCGGAACAAAATGTAAAAACTTGATTGCGCTTGCCTCCAATCCTCACCACCGCGTTATAAATTCATCCCGTCCATGTTCCACACATCACGCTTTTCACAGAAGTTAAGATTCCTCTCTCCTTCGCTCGCGAGCTCCCACGACCGGCGCTAACAATCCGCCATGTTCCCCGTCACGTGGGCTGCTAACATAATTCTGATCTTTTCTATACGTCCCAACCATGTGATAAACTTAGATGACCATGTATTACCAATTTTTGTTTTCTTAGCCAGTAAGGTATTCTCTATATGCATTATTGTTTCTTCAATTGTACCAAGGTACATTAATCTAGAAGGCTGCCATTCTGCATAGCTCTGTTCAAAAGTCAAAGCATATTCAGAGGGAACATTTAATTTTTTCCCTATTTAAGGAGTAGTCTGATACATTAGCATATTTAGAAATAATGCTGAGGACCTCCGGCACCTCAGTCTCAGCTTCAGTAGAAAACAAAAAAAGTACATCATTGGCACAGGCCTCCAACTTTTAAGGGCCATGATGGAAAAGGAGTGCCTTTTATCCTATTATGTGTTCTGATGGCTTGAAAAAGTGGTTTTATTGAAAGGAGGAATAGGAAAGGAGAGAAATGGCAACCTTGTCTAGTTCTGTGCACTAGGTGAAATTCGGTTGACAATTGTCCATTGAGTTTGATATGGGCCGATGGGTTGCGGTAAAGAGACATGGCCATACATTGAAGACGGTCACCGGAATTGTATTTTTTAAGTAAGCATTAAAGAAGTTCCATGAGACTTTGTCAGACGCCTTCTCTACATCCTGAGCCATGACATGGAGCGAGAAGGGATCAGTTTTGCCATTTCTATTATATGACAAAAGGTTTGAATATTATCAACAACCAAGCTTCCCTTTACAAAACCTCTGGGGAGGATGTATGCGAGAGGGGAGCTTTTTTTCTAGTGTAAAAGCCAGTAGCAAAGATTTTATAATCTGTGTTAAGTAGTGATATTAGTGGCAAAATAATGATCTGTTAGGGGACTTTCCTTTCTTAAGCTATCACTACTGTGTGAGCTTCTGAATGACCCCGTAATTTTGCCTGATGATTTAAACGTTTGTAAAAGATCAGCCAGATGAGGTAATAGGATGTTTTGATAGAACTGATAAGAGGCGGCTGGGAGGTCTTCCTGGCCTGGTGCTTTCTTCGGTTTTAGGAATTTAATAGCTTTAATTGTTTCATTTGTAACAATCGGTTTGTTAGGATCAGTGGAAACCAACTCTGATAATCAAGGTAACTGCATTGAAACCACATACCTTTAGCAAGCTACCATTGTGGTATTGTAGACGTTCTAGTAGCTGGGTGGGCGGAGTTAGTGGGCTGGGGAAGAGGAGGATCCAGGGGATGGGCAAGTTAGTTAGAGTAGGGATGGGGACCTGAGAGCACCTGTTGAATAAAGCTCTTAGATAAATGAAGAAGTAGTCTGTCGTTATTACAAGGAAGACACGACAACTGGCGACGAGGGTGGGATGCACACCTTGCTGTCCCTGAACCCGCAAATGACATTCGGTCCCGTCCCTAGAAATTGGGAAGGAAGTCGCTGTTGCGACGCAAGTGCCCCAAGAAGAATTGCCACCCAGAGAAGAGAGGCCAGCAGTTTGTATCGGTTCCGTGATCAGGAGATCGCGTAGAGCCCCAGCGAAGAAGCGCAGTCGAGCACTGGTGAAGTTTTGAATTTGGCGCCTGAAGCGGTGAGAAGCTAAGAGGCCCGGCATTGGTGTGAGACCTACTGACAAGCTCTGAAGTCACCCAGTACCACCGTGCTACGAAATCGTAAGAAGTGTGAGATCAGGATGAATGAGTGGAAAAGTATTGCACAGATGAGATAGCCCGCTACGAGAGAACCTCACCCCAGAAGCGTGCGAAGTGGCATGCGCGCGAAAAAGCCAAAGGTTGAATTGAGGCCCAAGCGTACCTGGTGAAGCGGAGTGGCCGGCGAGAGACAAGCAGACGATTGGAGAGGTCGTTGTGCCAGCAGTGTGGTAGCGGTCGATGAGTCCCTCTTGCAGCGCATCGTGCGAGTGAAGAGTGTATGTCGTCGGACATCGCAGAGTGAAACCTGCCAGCCAAGCGGCCATTTTGAAGTCAGGCAAGACGGGAAGGACTTCCCTGGTCAATAGTGGAGCGGCCATCTTGGAGTCAGGCATCAGTGCGTGCCATTCAGTTAAAGAAATTCGAGCACAATAATGATCGAATAACGAACTGCACCAGGAGCGCATCACCCCAAGAGGCAAGAAAAAAAGCGTTGGTAGTGTTGCACAGAATTGCAAAAATAAAGTGTCACGAAGACAGTGTACCGACGAGTCACATGAATGAGGTGACCCTGTTGCATGAAGACAGGCCTGAGACATTCCAAGCCACACGGCAATGAACTGATGAAAACATAAATAACATGAGATGATTGCTCAGTGTGAATAAGGGCATCACTTGAAACTGTGAACAGTGAATCACACGACTGCCCAGGGGCAGCGACAGAGTTCTTGAAAAAGCACAAGCCGATCCAAACAACCACACGTGGTCAAGAGAGATAGAGTGTCACAGGAAACAGGAACATTAGATAAATCATTCATTATGTCAACGCACAACTCACCACAAAGAGAAGCCAAGCCAATCCTGGTGGGCATGACCCACCTGAGGCCCCCAGAGCCATTGACTCTGATAGCTGGTGGAGGTATGGGTCCACGGTGGCAGGAGTGGGTTGAAGACTTCGAGGACTACATCAAAGGGTCCAAGGTGACGGTGGATGAAGATCAGTTGGTTGCATTGCGTAATCTAGTTGGAAAAGACATTAGCAAAGTGATAAAAGAACTGCCCCCGGCTGAAACCGGGACATATGCCAAAGTTCGTGAGGCCTTAAACAAAAAGTTCCTGCACAAGCGTAATGTTGATTACGAGAGATATATGTTTCACCAGGCTCGTCAGGACCCAGAAGAGCTGATGAGCACGTACATAACACGACTTCATCGGTTATCCCGATACTGCGACTTTGACACATTTTCCACTGAAGATGCCATACGGCTTCGGATCATTGATGGGTGTCAGTCTGAAGCACTTAGACAAAAGCTGCTAAAGAAAAGTCACAATCTTGATGAAATCGAAGAGATGACAAGAGTGCACGATCAGGCCGAGGAGCACGCCAAGAAAATGGAGTCAGGGTGTGTAGGACAAAGAGAACAGGCCAACCGGGTTCGGAACGTCCGATCCCGCCGGCGTTCCAGCGACAAGCCCAGAAGAACCAGGCCATCCTCGTGGCGCCAACCAGCCAGACGCTGGCGTCATGAAATCGGTCAGCACGACCAAAGGGTGGATCGGACCAAGAAATGCCATTGATGTGGCTATGCCTTTCCACATACAGACGCCTGCCCGGCAATGGGCCAGCAGTGTCGGAAGTGTGGGTGCCAGAATAATTTTGAAACGATGTGTGGAGATCACCGACGTGAACAGGAAGATGGCGCTGCACGAGTGTCCCGGCTGGGTGTTCGGCATCACCATGCGCGAGCAGTGCAAGACCGCACCAATTCCGCGTCCGGATCATCAAACTCCATCAGGGAGTCGAGACGATCTCAGTGGACCCGCAGATCGTCGTCACGAGAGTCACGGTCAGGATTCAGAGAACCTGAATACACGGATGAATACGTGAGCATGGTGACCGACCGAGATCAGTTAAAGAAATATCCCCGCCTTGACATCTGGGTAGGGAGTCATGCTGCCAAATTTGTGCTAGATAGCGGAGCGTCATTGAACTATATATCAGTGAATGAATACAAAAAAATGAAAGCATCACTGCGGTTAAGCCCCGCCTACGTCCGGGTGTACACGTGGATGGCCAAAGAGCCACTTACCTGTCTTGGAAAGTTTACCACGAGACTTCAATACAAAGCAATGTCTATACCAGCTGTCATTCATGTTATCGAGGGTCCAGAGGCGGACTGTCTCCTCAGCCTGCCTACTGCCGAGCGCCTTCGGCTGGTAGACATTCTGTATAGGGGTGGTGATGACCCAAGCATAGTACACCAATTCCCGAAACTATTCTCAGGTCTGGGAAGGATGAACCAGTTTCAGATTAAACTTCGCATAGATGAACAAATCCGCCCTGTGGCTCAACAACCCCGAAGGGTGCCTGGCATCTCCAACAAGCTGTCGAAAAGGAGATACAAGAATTATTGAAAGACGACATTATTGAGCGAGCGCGTTGTCCTGTTCCCTGGGTGTCACCAGTTCTTATCATCCCGTAGGCAAGGGACGCCCGCAAGAGTACACCTGCATGTGGATATGAGAGCGCCCGGCATGGCCCTTGGCGAGGGCCCCATCTGAGAGAAATGAAGTGGACATTAAATAAGGCTAAAGTGTTTTCCAGACTTTACCTCAACCGTGGGTATTCCCAGCTAACACTACACAACAGGTCGCGATACATCACGACTTTTGTCACACACATGGGACTATTCCGCTAAAAACGATTGAGTGAAGACATCCCTGCAGCAGCAGAAATACTGCAGGAAGCGATTGGCAAAGTCATTCAGCATATACCCAATACTATGAACCACAAAGATAGCATACTAGTATATGGGTCCTGCACACAAGAACATGACAAGGCACTGGATAGAGTATGTCACGCTCTGATGGAAGCCAACTTAACGCTAAACAAAGAGAAATGTGAGTTTCATTGTTCCACCCTCAAGTTCTCGGAGCACATTCTGTCGGAGGCTACAGCAAAGGGTGTCAGTGACAATGTGGTTATGACCGATGGCTTTCATGTAACTACCCTTCAACCCCGGGAGTCAGCTGACACTGGTGGTCATGTGCCACGCTCTCTGTTTTCATCTCCTGCCGCTGATTTAGCAGTAGCGGTAGAATGTTATAATCGTGTGGCAGATCAAGTTAAGTCACCGGCAGTTCCCCTGGAGGATGTTCGGCAAGCCACCGGAGATGATGCTGTTTTCAAAAAAATCTTATACTGTCTACGGAACAACCGGTGGAGAGACATTAACAAAGAAGGGGAGAATGATCCACAACTTTGGCAGGAACTGCAAGTGTTCCAAAACATTCCGAGGGAATTGTCTGTCACCCCTGACGGGCTTCTATTAAGGAACCAAAGGATTGCCATTCCCAGTAAATTACGTCAGAAAATCATCAATTTAGCTCATCAATTTAGCGCACACCAGTCATCGTGGTGTGGGGGCCACCAAGAGAACTGTGAGAGAATGGGTCTGGTTTCCCTCACTCGATCACATGGTCGAACTAGAGCTGCAAGATTGCCATCAGTGCAGAGTAGTCAACGCTGGAGGTCCACCTCAGCCTCTGCCAAAGACTGGACTACCTCAAGAGGTGTGGCAAGAACTGGTCATCGACTTTCATGGCCCGTTATCCTCGGGCCAGTATGTCCTTGTAGTGATGGATGAACTTTCCAGATTCCCAGTTGCTCAATTTGTCTGCTCCCCGAGTGTTCTCAACATTATAGCGATGCTTGACGAAGTCTTTGATGCATGGGGTGCTCCGAAAGGGCTGAAAACAGACAATGGTTCCCAATTCACTAGTCCAGAGTTCGAGGATTTTACAAAGCGGCTCAACATTCACCATCAAAAGATTACCTCGCTGTGGCCACCAGGTAATGGCACGGGTGATTGGTTCATGGCTATCCTTCGGGAAACGTTTCAACAAACCGCTCTGAACCGGAAGGACTTTCCGGTGACCCTTGATGAATTGGTGAGAGTCTACTGAAACACCCCCCACGTCACCACGGGCAAGTGCCCAGCAACATTAATGTTGAGTCCACCCCTCCCGACAAGAATGTCCACAAGGGAAGGCGCACTGAGACATGTGTCAACGACTGGCTGTGTTTCCGAAGTCAGCACTGCTCAGAAGGCCAAGGCTGAGGAAATGAAACCGCGCGTCGATCACCGCTGGAAGATGAGACACTCCTCCCTGCCGGCAGGCGAAACTGTGGTGATAAAGCAAGAACAACAACCATAAACGGATTACCCTGTGGTGACAAAGCAAGAGCAATCAGCGGAGGCAGACTGTCGATTCTGGGACGATCCTTTGACTATCCCATGTCAGAAAGGCGCGCTAGTGACCACGGCATCAGCTGGCCAGAAAATCCCCAACAGCATGTCACATGCACTCAAGAGTGACCCAGTCCTGAGAGACGCCCTCGCTACAATAGTTGAGCCATCCAATGGCGAATGCAGTGAGAGTTTTGTCCTGAACATTGATCCTATTCATACGGACTCTCAGTCTGAGAGTGAGATTGCCGGTGGAGGAGGTTCCCAACGGCCCCGACGAGCTGTTCATCGGCCTAAACGACTAATTGAGGAACTGTGAATTAACTTGTTATTCCGTTTTGTCAAGAAAGGGGGAGATGTGGTATTGTAGACATTCTAGTAGCTGGGTGGGCGGAGTTAGTGGGCTGGGGGAAGAGGAGGATCCAGGGGATGGGCAAGTTAGTTAGAGTAGGGACGGGGACCTGAGAGCACCTGTTGAATAAAGCTCTTAGATAAATGAAGAAGTAGTCTGTCGTTATTACAAGGAAGACACGACAACTATGAACTTCAATTGGGTTGCATAAGGCAGTGTAGAAAGATTGATGAATGGCTACAATTTTTGTATGATCAACCAGTAACGAGCCATGTTTATCTCAAATGCCTGGGATGTGAATAAAGATTTTAACTTCTTAAAAGTTAGAGCTAGAAGCTTACCTGCCTTATTACACTCTAGGAGGTTTCTGACCTTCGTTTTATTAGGCCGGGTGTGAGCTCTCTCACTTAGGTTTTTATTGTATTCGTAATTAAGTGGTTTTATCCTGAATGTAATATTTTGATCTTGGTCTAGTAATAACATTATTTTATTTTACAGTTTTTTGATTTGCATCTCTAAGAGGTTCAATCTCGCATTCCAATTTTTATTCTTAGACACCAGAACACTGAGCATTTTATATCTCATGGTTGCCTTCATCACATCCCAGATCATCTCCATATCTCTGCCTGATATTCTGTTGGTTGGAAAAAAGTGAGGATGAGAGTTACAGGTAATGTCGCCGCTGGTTGGGTTGTGCAATCTCCATGTGTCAACCAAAACATTGTGTTCTCACAGTTTACGCATTCGTGTATGCGAGCAGGTGGGTTTATAAGGACAACGTGGAATTCTATTAAGTGTTGTGTCAAATGGAAGATTAAAATCCCCCCTAGGATAACCCTGCTGTCTCTGGGTAATTCATGTAATTTGCTGTTTATAGGGACCCAAAAGAATGGTTCATCAGATAGGAGTATGGATGTTAGCAACTAGATATCATCTTTGGTAATTTTGGGAACCAGCCATCTAGCACCGTTATCATGAGGTACAGTGTCAGTTTTTGCATTTTCGATGTTTAGAGATAAGAACAAATATCCTGTTTTTCTTCCTTTTCACTAGCAAACATGCACTACTGTGAATCTAGGAGTGTTGCAACTGCGAGCCTTCGTGGGCCCGCTTTAGGTTCCTGGAGTAAGATGATATTCCCTTTTAATTTATGACAGTTGTCCAGAATTTTTGTTCTGCTTAATTGAATGATTGAGAGCTTTTGTATGGAGGGATAGGATCTTAAGAAATGGTGAAAACGTCAAGAGGGAGGATTATAGAGGTAGCTATATCTCATCAAGTAATGAACTATTGGGAGAAGGTATTTGGAAAGACATAACCAGCGAACCAGACTGGTTTCCAATTTCAGAGCAAACATTGTTGGAAGAGAAATGCAAAATTACATAGTTGTGAGATGAGGAAAGGAGAGAGCAGAGGTAAGAAAGAAAGAAGGAAAGAGGAAAAGAAAGCGAAAGAAGAGAGAAGATGCTTAAACCGCACCATCCACATAATCTGCTATAGATTACCCCACAAAAAAAAACAGAACCCTCGGCCCACCTTGTTCCTAAACCCTCCCCAAACCCTCTCTCACAACTAAAAGTGAAAAAAGGGAGCCCTGTATGCCTTGACAGGCCTACCTAGCCAAAATGCGAAGAGCAAACCTAAGCAGGAAATAATAGAAATACTGGGTGGGTGCTAAATGAAGAGCATGCCGTCAATTATATTTCTATCTATGTAGCTGCACAAAACATTTGAATCAAACATATACAAATTGGAATCTTTGCAGATATATGTAAAATAGCCCATGCTGTATCGGGTAAAAACGGTAACTTCCAAAATTGTAGCAGCATCCTTCACATAAAAATAGAGGAGTCCATTTAGGAGTCCCCTTTCTGGAGAGTGACAAACCAAACCAGTCTCCAGCAAAAAGAAAAAACCCATACATAGCCGAAGTTTGGTGCAAGGACAATTGAGCAGAAATGTATTAACCCTTTCCTTGCGTCGGACGGCCTCACGGTGGGCGTGTGCGGAGGACGGTTGGGGTCCGTCCTGACCACGCCCAGTCATAAATCACCAGCACCGCGGCGGAATTCCAGCCGCGGTCAACGGGTTAAACATGCACAGCATAAACATTATTGTAGAAGACTTTGTAGAAAGTCTACAAAACACCCTAGTTATAGTCACACAAGTGAATAAGCAAATTCAAAATCAAGAAAGTGAGACATATGTGAGTCTATCAAAACTTTCTCGAAAGTCTTTAGGACCTTAAGGTCATCATAAATGGTAGTGCGGCCCTCATGAGCGATCCTCATTTTTCCTAGACCAACAAAGGAGAACAAGATGTTCAGGGATCTCAAATCTAGACGTAGCTAGGAAACATTTCCTGCAGTTCATTGGAAATCCAGATTTTATGACCATTCCAGTCAATGACTTTAATGTTCCTCATGTAATACAAAATCAGTTCTGTATGCTGGTATCTTAAAGGCCTGGGGATTAGGGGCCTCCGTTTTGATGTGACAGCAGATTTCGATGGAATTCTATATGCTCTCATTTTCAAAGTCTTTGACAAACAAGGTTTCCAACACCTGAGGGAGCCAGGTTTCAAGGAAAGCTACACATGATTTAGCGTTGCTTTCTGTATTCTCAGGAAGGCCAAAAATCTTTAAATTACCTATTCTATTTCTATCTTCCAATTTGTTTATTTTCCATTTGAGGGATTCCACCTTTTGTGCCACAAAGTAGTTTTTTTTCAGTAGTGCCTTTTTTGGTATCTTCTGTTTCCCCAATTCTTGATTCCACCTCTTCTAGGACCATCATTTCCATGTTAAGGCATTCTGCATTTATTTCGGTTCTTTGTGTCAATTCGTGGAAAGAGTTGAGCCGTTGCAAAATGTTGTCCATGTTATTAGAGAGGTCTGGTTTACCCTTTACTGGGGAATCTGGTAGAGGAGGGTCGGATTTGGAATGCTTTTAACCTGTCTTTTGCTCTCTCAGTTCTTTGGCACCCTTATCAAGCTTTTCTTTGGTTTCAGCCATTTTGTGTTCCATGAAGATAGGACGTGACACAGAGGACTGCCCGAGACGAGAAAAAGATGGAACTAGGAGAAGAGACCGAATGGTCTATATTCAGCCCAGAAATTAGCGTATTGTAAGTCGTGATAAACAATATGCTATTTTTACGACAAATGGTACAGTGATTTTATGGCATATAATGTTCTGAAACAAGCATATCAGTATATATGTTATACAGATTCTGCCCTTGTTATTCAAAAAAGTGTTGCAGCAGGTTGAAGTAGTGGGGGAAGATTGAAAGAGACCACCATGTGAGGTAACTCGACAGTAACACCAGATAAACAGCAGAAAATGTGTCAGGTAGCCATTATAACGTAGCCAGATATACTTGTGAGGAATCATGTCCTTTACTAGCTGGTTAGTTTGAAGGGAAGCCTTTCAAAGGATTTTCTGACTATACTGGGGCTGTTGAAGTCGTTGTGTGATGGGCGGTGAGTGCCTATTCGTCCCCCTGTGGCCTGGCACAAAATAAACTCTATGCCACTTCAAGAAATGCCAAAGGTATTCATTCAAATGGTGGAAGCAAAAAGCCAGAAGCAGGGGGTATGCAGAAATGACTGCATTAGTCGCAGCAGATATGGTCATATTTCAACAAGTTTAATGGTGATCTGCGGCCATCGGCATCATATTGGGTATCTCCGCATTCTCAAAGTCGAATTGGGCGAGTGGAGAAAGAGGGCTGATGAGACTGGCTGCAGGCTCCTCAGCACCAGATGCCATTAGTGTGGGGGTTACAGAGGTCAGTCATATAAGCTCCTTTGTCTTACTGCATCATAACACAAGTGTGCATGGTGAATTTCAGACGCTCATCCATGGAGCTCTCCAGTCAGGCGGCCATTTCCGTTGGGCGTTAGTCACGCCCCAGGACTCCTTCACATATGATAATAAAGTAAAAATGAAATGTATAAGCATCTGAAAAAAATGTTATTTAAAAACATCACTAGTAAAACAGGCACTTTTGCAAATATTTTTTTTAATTAACAAAAGTTACTGCAAGCATAAGGTGGCCCTATTTAGGTTGCAGTATGTTTTTGTGGCACATGGTTGCAATACAAATAAAATACCAGTGCACCAGCTTCTTAAGACCAGAATGTTTGGCTTTGCCAATACTTGTTTAGGGTATGTAACCTGTAAAAGAACATAGTCTCCTCATCCCCAGCTACCTGGCCTGAATGAGGCAGCCAAAGAAGGTCATGGTAGAGTTGAGTTGCCAAAGCCATTCAGTCTTTGAAGTAAGCATTGTTTAGTGCACCTATACTAAGGAAGTCCAAGCATGGTCGAGTTTTTTTTGTACAGACTAATGTTTCTGACAAGGGAGTTGGAGTCCTGCTGAAACAAAACAATGAGATAGAAAAAGAACAATCAGTGATGATCAATAGTTATGGGGTGTTATACAGACTAGAACTGGTCTGCAAATGAAGAGGGCAGTTTTACAATTGTTTGTGCAATACAGTACTCTAGGCCCTACTTGTAAACACCCACACTATAATATTATAATCAAATAAACAACCATTTTACTTACGTTTAATAAAGTAGGGAAGTTGACAAAAAGGGAATTGTTAATATGGAAAGGGGAAACACAACCCAGTTAGTCCGCATTACAGTTATAAAAGAAGCATAAGCAGTAGGCAATTCACCAGAGAAATGTATATTAAGTTCAAGCAGTACCAGAAATTTTAAATGCAAGAGCACAACTCAATAACATTCCCAAACCAATGGAGAGCATTTGAACAAGTAAAAATACAAACAAATGGGCAAAACAAGGTAAGATGAACAGGAGACATAGATTTTAAAATTTTGAAGCAAAGAAGTCAAAAGGCAAAGGTAATCTAAAGTTCTTATTCATTCTGGCAACCAGAGGCCACTCATGCACCAGTAGTGAAAATGTGGAAAAGTTACCAGCAAACTGTTCTGCCTCATGGAGGCCAGGGGCCTAGGAGCAGAGTCAGTAATCCTCATTGCAGGTACACCATACTGCCTGCAGTCATCCTGGTGCTCCTCTTGATAACTGCCCTCACTGCTCCAAGGGGGAAAGAGGCCTCTGCCCCCTACATACTGCTATACCCAAAAGTCTCAAATGTTTCCTGATGCTGGGAAAATCACTCTTGGCGCCCTTGTGCCCTTATGGCAGGCTTCCTGCCACCAGCCAGCCTTCTCTCTGACTAGGACTCTCCCAGACTCCAGTCCCAACTGGTCGGCTCGGTTTTCTTTAGAGCAAGGAACCTTTCTGCCTTTTATGACCATGTATCAACAGCAGGAGGGCAGCCACTGAGCAGCTCCAGTCCCTGGCTGCCAAGAGGAGTCAGGGGCCCTTCAGAGGTTTTTCCTCAGCAGTCAGGCAGAATCTAGTGTAATTCTAGTGTTTTTTTGCAGATCTAGGAATATTCCACAGAGGGGATGGTGATATCCAGTTCTTATTTTGCGTATTAGCTAGTGGTTGGACATCCTATCGGTTTTCTTGCAGATTCATAACTAACCTCTGTATGCAGCATGTTCTCTCTTGGGTTTCTGCAAATTTACCCACAGTTCTTTATGCAAATGGCTCTCTCCATACTTCACTTCTACTTCTAATGCTAGCCTCCGCCATGTGGAAATGAGGCATCCTCCCCTCTCTCAACAACTACATAAACAGCTCTCCACTAGACCCCAGAAGACAAATGAAAGAATGCAGGCCAAAGAACACTTGGAGGCGAACTGTGGAAATAGAAATGAAGACCCTGAACCACAGCTGGGGATAGAGTATGTATTGTCCAAGTTCAGGCAGTTGCTCAAAATGTCTCTTGGGAAACCTGCTTGCGGAGTACACCAGATTTTATCGCAGAGTAAAAGGGGGGCCATTTTAACTTTGTCCTCCAAGTAGCCCATGCCCAGTTCACTTTGGGGGACAAAACTTGAGGTTGATTTAGGGATAGCCAGCAGCTGACAAAGAAACTTGTTTTCGAAGGCCTGCATTCTAGATGGTGTTTCATGACCCCACACGCCTGCTCCAAATGTTCCCACGCCCAGGCATTTTGATTTACATAGATGGACCATTTCTTTAATAGTCTTGTGCCGCAATTTATTTTTTAATCTAAAAATAGATTTGCCCACTACTCCCATTTTCTGTATTCTCTGTATGATTATGCCGCCTCTTGACACATTTTCTTCAAACATAATACTTAGATAATTAAAATATTATACCTTAGTGATCAATGGCTCATCAATAAAGAAAGATTTTGTTTTGGCTCTTTTGGGACTGTACGTTAAAATAAATGATTTCTGGTGATTTACTATTAAACTCAGGTTTTCCGTAAAGCTATTAACATCATTTAAACGTTTTTGGAGGCCAGTTCCTGTTTGTGAGATTAAAACTGTGTCATCCACAGATAAAAGAACTGGTCGAGAGGAGGTTCCAGGGGTATCACCACTACACAAATATAGGGCTTTGTCTAAGGAATTAATATCGAATAGAAACAGAAAAGGTGCCATTATACAACCCTGCCTAACTCCTCTGGCTACCTTTATAGGTTGTGTACAATTGTCTTGTTGAGTGTAGCGGATCTTAGTAGTAGTATCCCTGTATAACTCCCTTTGTAAGGTTCAACAATGGTGGGTCCACCATGGCTGCCTCCATAAGGGACCACAACTTTCCCCTGTCCACCCAATCAAAAGCACAGGAGAGGTCCATAAGCGCCACGTGTAATGAACCTCTCCTGACCTTGACGTACTTTCCCAAAGTAAGAGATACGTTCAGTGCCTGCTCAATGGTCCCAGAGCCTGGGCAGAAACCATATTGAGCCTTTGAGAAGAAAGAATTATTTTCTGCCCAAACTTCCAACTTTTCCAAGATTACCCCCCCTAAAGTTTTTACTGTGGCATCTAATAAGGAAATTGAGTGATAACACGTAGGGCAATTTCTTTTCTCTTTTCTACGTATATGCACGAAAGCGGATTCCCTCCATGTGTTAATTGGGGACCCCTTCACAAATGCTTTAAAAACATTAGTTACTAATGAGCCCCAGAATTCCAGTTTTGATTTTAACATGTCAATGGGAACTCTATTGGGGTCTGGGACTTGCCCAGGCCAGTGCTCCGAATAGCTTTAGTGACAGCTGTTAAATCGATAAATTGACTTAACCAGACATCATCAAACAAGAGAGGATCCATTTATGGTTGCACGTGTGGTTCATCGAGTTGGACATCAGGGTTCAAAATGTTGGAAAAGGGACTTACCCACTCCTGTTCTTAAACATGACATTCAATTCCATTTAAGGGGGACTCTGTGAAGAAAGGTTGGTTGATAACCTCCCAAAAGAGCCTGCTGTCTTTTAGATGGGCCTCTTAATCTTGGTCTTACATACTTTGTCCCTGATTTTCCCTTTTCCTGGTTTCTAGCGCTTTTTTATTGCGATTCCTGGCTGATCTTCCTGCCTCTACTGCCTCTATTACGCTGGATTATGTTGATGTGCTGTATATGGTCTATGGGTGGCCCGGTGTTTGTTAATAGTCGGGCAGCTGTCTCACAAATTGCTGTGTAGCTCTCTCGTATCTTACTAGGGTCAGTATCAGAGCATTCAGTTAAGTGAGGACCTTTGAGGAGTGTCAATGTAGGCTATAGCCAAGGACAAACGAAGGAGGGCTACTGGTCAATCGGATAATTTGTCTAAGGAAATATTCAACTTCATATTCTGAAATATTTTGCAAACTGCAAGTCCACTGGCGATGCTCCGTGTTTCACTGTGCAGTTTGTCAGAAGGTCCAAGCCCAGCTGACAGGGTTTCACCCAAAGTAAATTGGCATCACCTCATGATGATAGCTGGTAATCCATCATCCAATGCTGTGAGGTGGCTGGCATTGGTGTCACTGTGATTATGATGTGTGGCTCATGCCACTTGATATGTACTGCTGCACAAAGGAAGTCTCCTGGCTAACCCTGGTAATGTGCTTCCACTGATTCTGTCAGCCTATGACTGTTTGAACACGTCAAAACGGGGAACATCCTTTACAACGCGGATGTTACCCCGCACTACAGTTACGACGCGTCTTTTACAACGCAAGTCGTAAACACGACTTGCGCTGGAGGGCGCTCAAGGACAAGGAATAGTAGATTTACTATTCCAATAACTTCCCTACAGTACGTAGGCTTGTGTCGGAATAGTAAATTTAACTATTCTAAGTCCAGCACCCCTACAGCGCAAGTCGTGGTAACGACTTGCGTTGTAAAAAACACGTTGTAATGGTACGCGTGGTAATACCACGCGTTGTACCGTCATACATCCCGTCAAAACCCTTGCATCTCTTAATCCTTACGTGGACATATCAGTGCACAATATGCCCATCAGAGGAAAAACAGAGAAAGGGAAGAGAGCGCAAAATACGATCGGGATTTTCCATTTGTCGGAATCTGTCTCTACCTTTGGATGAAGGAGTTTTAAAAAAAGGTATTCCACGTGAAACTCAATAGCTGTGTCCACTCAGCGACCTAGTTAATCAATCAATCAGGGTTTGTAAAGCGCAGGTACCCACCCAGGAGAGTCTCAAGGCACTATGGGGAGGGAGTGGTGATAACACGGCTAGAGACCTCTGGAAGAGAGGGCGTGATATGGTACAGCGAGTCTTACATTGTATCCAATCAGTCACCACCTCTAACCCATTGACTGCGGCTCTGTGTGCGAACACTGGGGCATTATCACAGGAAAATGTCGGAGCGCTGAGCTGCGCCAAATTATGCAACGCCACACTCCCAAATGCTCAAAATGCAGGGATGCGCCGTATGAACATGAATATGGCGCACCCCTGTATTTCCCGTAGCGCAAAAAAAGCTTCCTAGTGTCAGCACAGGCTCCCTGACACCATGTTGTAAGGGTTCCTGTGCTGCAGGGATGATTGTTTATGTGCAGGAAGGAACTCCTGCCTGCACATAAACAGTCACTAATGGTAATGTGCACCTTCTATGTGAGCAGAATGCAGCACACATAAAAAGAGCAAAAAACAAGAAGAAATTTATATTTTGTCCTCGTTGCGCCACTCGAACACCTGGTATTCCATGGCATTTGTTTTTGCCACTGCCTCACCCTTGTAAATCTGGAGCAGTGTCAAAAAGGAATGGGAGTTGCAGTGGAATGCCCACGGCAACACCATTTGCACACCCCTTTGTTGCAGAGGACTTCGACGGAAATGGGCATATTCCCAAGGTGGCATTAAGCCACGCAGTGTCGCTTAGAGGCATCTTGTAAATCTGGAAAATGGTGCTACGCCACAGGAGCATCAAAAAAAGTGCCGCTTTGGTGGTGCTGGGGGCTTGTAAATATGCTCCACTGTGTTAAACTGAAATGCCCTTACTCCAGAAGTTCCCAAAAACAATTTAGTGGAATAACAGTCGCCATTGGATCAGTTTTACGGAGAATGTAGTGCCTACCGCTCAAACATAATTAATAAGGTTGAGTCACACTATTTTTAAAAATATATATTTTTATTAGGATTGGTAGCGATGCCAGGCACACTATTTCAATGTGTATGATACTTTTAACTTTTCTCGTATTCTTTTAAGAATGTGTATCACGGACTGTATCTCGAGTTTATTGAGCGTGATGTATGGGCTATTTGTGTTTGTAACACTTACCACATAATAGAGTCGGTCTTGACTTTGTTACTTCTGGAGAGTCTGGTGCCTGAAGGGCGCATCTTGGCTCTTCAGCAGCAGTGCAATAACACTGGTATACCATGATTAAAGGACCGTCCCCCGAGGAGTCCTGCAAAGTAACCAGTGACTGCCACCGGGCGTGCGCCTTGAAAATGCATTACAATAATTCAGCAGCATCCCGTCCACAGGAGGATGCAGGAGCTACAGAGAGGTGCAATTAGTATTAATAGCACGCACATCGATTTGTATCAGAATAGAGCCCATTAAAATCATTCACAGCGTCAAGAAGATATGCACTGCTCAGAAAAACCCATTTGCTGATTGGTTATTAAATAGCTCACTGGCCGCATTTCCATGTCCCCGCCCCTGACCTGACATTTAATGATGCCCACTCTCATTAGATTTTAGTGGCTTCTGACCCCTGCAGCCATTAATCAAAGGAAAGCCCTTTGCATGGCACATCAGTTGCATTGCTTTCACTATTAGGTAGCAGAGTTTGTTGTGGAATTTGTTGTGGAATTAATTGTTGTGGAAGGTGTGCACTTTGTGACTTTCTGGGACATCTTGGTAAAGCCATGCAATTAAGAGATGTTGGATTTCGACAGCTACAACACAACCCTGGAGATCTGACTCTAGAGACGGCAGCTACCAACAGCCCAAGGAATACAATGGATGTGAAGAAGGATAAGAATTGCCTAGTTCAATTTCCGAACAGCCCAACCCTACAACACTCTGGGGCATATTCTCAAGCATTTATCGCCGCGTTAACGGCACTTTTCTGCCAGTAATGCAGCGATATTTTTATTGCTGTATTATCAAGCTGTCGCTAACAGTCGTTAGCGACAGCTTTTAGGTGAAAACTACCATTTTAAAGGTTGTGATTTCTATTAGTGATATTTATCTCTAATGACATGCAAGGGAGACGTTCTCAATCAAAATCTGACGTTAACACAACATCTCCTTATTCTCAAGGGGATTCCTTAAGTCCAGATGACACCAAAAAATGGCGCTAACTGCAACTAGAGGCAGCTTTTTATAGACTAGAAAATACCTGGTCTTAAAAAGGATTTAACCATTGGTGCCTCATTTCAGCATGTTTTATTGCTGGACCGCGCTGCAAGCAATGTTGCTGCGCTGCCCTGCTACAAAAATACAGGGCAGGACTGCGCACCATCAATGAGATAGTGCGCATTCCTGGTCCCTACTCATGAAAAGTGTTGCAGTGCTGCAACACTTTTCACTACCCCCTACTTGCAACATCATGGATGTGCTGTATCCACTGTACAGCGCTCCATGATGCAAGTAATGGCAGATATGGAAACTTGACATATCTGTCTGCACTAAAGTCACGCATTGCTGCAGTCGTGTCACAACCATGATGCAACTCCAACAATGCATAGGGCCAGCCTATCCCTGTGGCACTGCGTCACCCTCACGACTACCATCAGGCAGGCGGAAGGTACTGATGCAGTGCCGTTCATGAGGGCTGCCCGAATGTTGGAGCTGTTGGAAAACCATCGGTGGCGGATGCGCACAGCGGTGTCATCGGTTGGAAGCAGTGGCAGAGTGTTGGTGCAGAGAGGGTTGACAAGACGTCCTTCGGTGGCCTTGATCCAGCTGCAAGGGTATGCGATGATGGCAGTGACGTCCGGTGGGCATGGTGAAGACATGATGTATCCAATGATGATCGGTCCAGGAGAGTTGTAGTTGAAGTCGAAGCTGCCGCTGGCAGAGGTAACATGCTTGACCGTGTGTCCTGCTATGTGACCTGTTGAGGTGAGTTGCAGCTTGCGTCAGATGTTTGGGACCTTCCCTGGTGGGGTTGTCCAGGTGGAACTTGAGATAACCAAGTAGGATGTTGTCTGTGGATGGGAGACGCTGGGGTGCAATGAGATCAACAATGGTATTTGACAATGGGAGGCCAACATCACTGAGAACAGAGCTAGTACGAAGGCTTACACTGCTGACGAGGCTAGTGACATTTATGCTCTGATACAAGAGGTCAAAACCGCTGACACACATGGGGGTTCTATCACACAGCAGCTACGTCAATTAGAATTTCTAACCAGACGTCAACTTAATCAGAGACTGCATGCGGATCACTGACATAATATCGACAACACAAATATCGAGATACACAAATATCGAGTCAAAAATATCGATTGACAAAATATCGACTCCCTATCTTCAAACAGGTAAGTACCAAAATATCGACTCCAAAATATCGACTTACAAAAATATAGACTGTCAAAATATCGATTTTTTAAATGTCTTAAAATTAAGTTAAAACTAATATAGTAATAAATATATTTAATATAAACTTAGAAATAATTAATAAAAAAATGTAATTTTAATAAATAATTTATATAATTAAAAAAATTATATCACCAAAAATTACACACATATATATATATATATATATATATATATATATATATATATATATATATAAACATATTATTAAATAAACATATATAACATTTTAGAAAATGTTTAAAATTTATTGTTACAACTATAGTGAGTTCAACATTAGCAAAAGTGTTGGATAGCGTAGAGGTAAAATTTACTATTCCCACTCCAGTGGGTGCAACAGTAGGGAAAGCGCTGGATAGCGTAGGGGTTAAAATTACTATTCCCACTCCAGGGATGTATGACGTTACAACGCATACTTTTACAACGCCTACCATTACAACAAAACTTTTACAACGCAAAAACTTTTACAACGCATACATTTACAACGCAAGATTTTACAACGCATATACCTTTACAACGCATACCATTACAACGTAAGTATTGGTAAGTATATAATAATTTTTTGAATATAAATTAATAAAAAATATTATAATATAATTTAATTTTATTTAATTTTATTAAATAAATTTAATTTAAATGTAATTTTACTTTATTTTTACAAAGTACCCCTGTACCCCAAAAACCCAAAACTGATCCTGAACCCTAAAAATACCCCTTTACCCATAAACTGAAAACTGACCCTGAACCCTAAAAATACCCCTTTACCCGAAAACTGACCCTGAACCCTAAAAATACCCCTTTACCCCAAAAACTGAAAACTGACCCTGAACCCTAAAAATACCCCTTTACCAAAAAACTGAAAACTGACCCTGAACCCTAAAAATACCCCTTTACCCCAAAAACTGAAAACTGACCCTGAACCCTAAAAATTCCCCTTTACCCAAAAACTGAAAACTGACCCTGAACCCTAAAAATACCCCTTTACCCCAAAAACTGAAAACTGACCCTGAACCCTAAAAATACCCCTTTACCCAAAAACTGAAAACTGACCCTGAACCCTAAAAATACCCCTTTACCCCAAAAACTGAAAACTGACCCTGAACCCTAAAAATACCCCTTTACCCCAAAAACTGAAAACTGACCCTGAACCCTAAAAATACCCCTTTACCCCAAAAACTGAAAACTGACCCTGATCCCTAAAAATACCCCTTTACCCCAAAAACTGAAAACTGACCCTGAACCCTAAAAATACCCCTTTACCCAAAAACTGAAAACTGACCCTGAACCCTAAAAATACCCCTTTACCCAAAAACTGAAAACTGACCCTGAACCCTAAAAATACCCCTTTACCCCAAAAACTGAAAACTGACCCTGAACCCTAAAAATACCCCTTTACCCCAAAAACTGAAAACTGACCCTGAACCCTAAAAATACCCCTTTACCCAAAATCCCAAACATATAACCTTTTGAAAATAATTATATACTTACTAATACTTACATTGTAATGGTATGCGTTGTAAAGGTATCTGCGTTTTAAAAACATGCTTTGTAAATGTATGCGTTGTAAAAGTTTTTGCGATTTAAAAGTTTTGTTGTAATGGTAGTGCATAGTAAATGTAGCGTTGTAAACGTTGCATACCCACTCCAGTGGGTGCAACAGTAGGGAAAGTGTTGGATAGCGTAGGGGTTAAAATTACTATTCCAACTTCAGAGAGTGCAATAGTAGGGAAAGTAAATACTTCACAAATAGATATAAATAACATAAATAGTAATACCAATTACAAATAATTAAAATATTAAAAAAGTGTATAAAAAAATAAAATATTTATTTATAAATACAAAATAAAATAATTTAATTATAAAAATTGCCTACTCATACTAATTAATTACCTATTAACAATACATTAATTTACAATTTAAAAAATAATAAATTAATTTTAATTACCAATTATATTTTAATTAATTACCTATTAAAAATAATAAACAATTAATTCAAAATACATACCAATAATTTAAATGACATATTTAATTAATGAGAATTAAATTATTTCCCACCCTATTCCCCTATAAACCCACAACCCGCTACAGAAATTAAATGAATGAAATTAACATATTTATCAATTAATGAATTAAAATTATTTACCAATCATATTTTTATTAATTACCAATTATTATTTAATTAACAATGTATTCCAAATAAATAAGAATAAATAAATTAACTTATTTAATTAATTATAATTAAATAACTTCCCACCCTATTCCCCTATAAACCCACAACCCGCTACAGAAAATAAATTACTAAAATTAAAATATTTATCAATTAATCGATTATAATTAATTACCAATTATATTTTAATTAATTACCAATTAATAATTAATTAACAATTAATTCTAAATAAATATCAATAAATAAATTAACATATTTAATAAATTATAATTAAATTACTTCCCACCCTATTCCCCTATAAACCCACAACCCGCTACAGAAAATAAATTACTAAAATTAAAATATTTATCAATTAATCAATTATAATTAATTACCAATTATATTTTAATTAATTACCAATTAATAATTAATTAACAATTAATTCTAAATAAATATCAATACATAAATTAACATATTTAATTAATTATAATTAAATTACTTCCCACCCTATTCCCCTATAAACCCACAACCCGCTACAGAAAATAAATTACTAAAATTAAAATATTTATCAATTAATCAATTATAATTAATTACCAATTATATTTTAATTAATTACCAATTAATAATTAATTAACAATTAATTCTAAATAAATATCAATAAATAAATTAACATATTTAATTAATTAGAATTAAATTACTTCCCACCCTATTCCCCTATAAACCCACAACCCGCTACAGACTTATATTACACAAAAAATAAAAATTATTATTAACTTACCTTAAATTCGATATTTTTGTTGTCTATATTATGTCTAGTCGATATTATGTCCATTCTATATTTTTGAGTCGATATTATGTCCATTCTATTCGATATTAATTTTCTCTAGTCGATATTTTTGTTTTCTATATTATGTCTAGTCGATATTATGTCCATTCTATATTTTTGAGTCGATATTCTGTCCAGTCGAAATAAAAGACTCGATATTATGACTGCACACCACTGCATGCATCTACTCTTGTAAAGTATCATAGGGCCAAACGTATCCCCAGGGGCTTACGTTTAGCGATCAAACCACTTTTGTTTCGTTTTCATTTAAATTCTGCCTTTATGGACAAATGGTATTCGATTTTAAATAAATGTTCTTTAGATTTAATTTTATTAATCATTGAGGAATTGTCAAAGACAATCAGAGACCTTGATGAAGAAATCTACACACTCAAAAGCGAGTTGGAAATACGCCTAGAGTCTAACGCATGGAAACTCCAATTGGAAGTCATCAATCAAAAATTGGAAACATATGAGAAAGAATTGCAAGAGGGAAAGTTGCGCAAATACATTGGAGGACATTCCTGCATCAGTGTTAATATCAGCACTGTTAAGGTGAGCCCCAGCGCACGTTTTTCACCTGTTTGCCCAGCGTTACCAACACCGTTTTTTACATTGATCTGACTTGCCACGTTTTGTTACAGGACACAAACCATCTGCCGACCAGCTCACTCTCCAAGTGCGCCTCTGCAGTTCACTGTTTTGCCACATCATTATTCAGCCAGGTATTTCCGGTGCACCGTTTTTTAGCACCCTTACATGCATGGCGTTTTACCCTTAGGATGCACAGTTTGTGTACCAGACTTTTCACACACCGGGTTTGCAGTTTCTCACAGTTTTCCACCGCTATGGGGCCGTCTGTTTGCATCAGGTCCTTTAACCCTTGCTCAATCCTTGTCCAGTGATTTCTTTTTGGATTTACCACTACACCCCTGGGTGTACTTGTCTTTCTGTTACTCATCTACCTTTACTGCTAGGACCTACCTTGGCATTTCCAATTGAGCTACCTGCATGCACCTCACTTTCTTATATTTTAATTTTTACTCCAATGGATGTCACGTGTACGATTTTCTTCAATGTACCGCATCACCAGTTAGTTGCATTTTGTTTTTCTTATAGATTGCCCCTGAGGAAGGGACACTCATGTCCCGAAATGCATCGGGCTGTTCACAAGCATTGGCAACATGCATTATATTAATATAATTGGCATTGTAATAGTCATGATGTAATGACTGTATATGTGTATTTATTCCAGTGTTAACAAGTCCTTTACAATTATTGTACATATAACCTGTTTACCATGATGATTTATGCATTTCCGATGAATACAATCGTTTTTGCTATATCAGAAGTATTCTGTTTTTCATTGTGATTTACAATTGACAACCTATTGATTACATTGTTTAATCCCTTTGGGACACCAGTGCACAGTGCACAGTGTTTGCTGCCTCGCTCGGCAGCATCTCCTTCTCTTGTTTAGCCTACACTTGATAGACAGCAAGTGTTACACTGTCGCACCATTGTTATATATAGGTTTACAGTTTCAACTGTACAGTTAACCAGTGTGAAATAGGTGTGCTCTCCTTCCCTTTCTTCAGATATGGAATCTTGACATATCTGTCTGCACTAAAGTCACGCATTGCTGCAGTCGTGTCACAACCATGATGCAACTCCAACAATGCATAGGGCCAGCCTATCCCTGTGGCACTGCGTCACCCTCACGACTACCATCAGGCAGGCGGAAGGTACTGATGCAGTGCCGTTCATGAGGGCTGCCCGAATGTTGGAGCTGTTGGAAAACCATCGGTGGCGGATGCGCACAGCGGTGTCATCGGTTGGAAGCAGTGGCAGAGTGTTGGTGCAGAGAGGGTTGACAAGACGTCCTTCGGTGGCCTTGATCCAGCTGCAAGGGTATGCGATGATGGCAGTGACGTCCGGTGGGCATGGTGAAGACATGAAGTATCCAATGATGATCGGTCCAGGAGAGTTGTAGTTGAAGTCGAAGCTGCCGCTGGCAGAGGTAACATGCTTGACCGTGTGTCCTGCTATGTGACCTGTTGAGGTGAGTTGCAGCTTGCGTCAGATGTTTGGGACCTTCCCTGGTGGGGTTGTCCAGGTGGAACTTGAGATAACCAAGTAGGATGTTGTCTGTGGATGGGAGACCCTGGGGTGCAATGAGATCAACAATGGTATTTGACAATGGGAGGCCAAGGGGCCTCCCTCTGCAGGAGGTACAGATGGACAGAGTGCCCTGCAACAGAAGGCACGGATGGACAGTGTGCCCTGCTGACTGAGGCCCAGGTGGGCAGCGTGCTTTGCTGCAGGTGGCACACAGAGACAGTCCGCTCTGGCGCAGGTGGCAAAGATGAACATTGTGTACTACTGCGACTGAGGCCCCTGAGGGGGGCCTGCACATGAGGGTGCCGCAGTGGATGTGCTTGGGCTTGCTCTGGATCTGGGAGTTGAGATGGTCAATGGTCACCCTTGGGTCATTAGAGTGCATGGTCAGTCAGATTGTGCCTCTGTAGATGATGGGAATGCCTTGTCCTCGTAGGTAAGGCTGCTCCTTGCGGGTGATACTGCATCCCTCAGTGATTTCGATGGCGACGTCCTGATTGGAACAGAGGTTGGTCCTGGCAGGCGAGGTGGTGTCCAGGGTTGATGGCGAGGAGGGTGCTGGCATCGTACGGGTGGAGTATCCAAGAGGAAGGCTCCTTGGTGCTGAGCGCTGACCAGGGGCAGACAGACGCAGACGGGCTAGCCTATGGTTTCCCTTTGGCATGAGAGGCATCCAGTACAATGCAGGCAGTACATCATTAACTACTCAACTCCGACAAACGCATTTGCCTTTACATCGCATTTGAGTACAACACAATGTGAGGTCAGTAATGGTGTAGTTTTAAGTTTTTTCGTGTGGGTATAGGTTTAGGATGTCGGATCTGAAATGTGGGGTGTGTTTTGGGGTAAAATATGAAATTGGGGTGTGTTTTGGGGTAAAATATGATATTTGGGGTGTGTTTTGGGGGATCAAAAAGGTATTTCTGGGTTCACGTTGAGTGTGGGCTGCAAAGGTTAGTTTTGTGTTGCACTCACTGAAGTGTGAAAAGTGATATGCAGGAAGCGTGCACCGTCAGCCGAGGCAGAAAGAGCTGGTGTGCCACAGTACCATCGGCGCAGAAGGGCAGTGCACGTAGCTGCACGCAGGGGCAGTGTGCGCCCCTGATGCTGTGCACAGATGGGCACTGGTGTCCGCTGCTCCTGGATGTTAAGGAGACAGAGTACCCGCTTCTTCTGTCGCAGAAGGCATACACAACTGGACAACTGGGTGGCATGTAGCATCAGAGAGACAGTGTGCCCTGGCCTGCGGAGGCAGCTCGCATTGGAGGGAAAGAGAGGGGGCAGTCTCTGTTATTGCTGAGGCACAGAGGGACAGTGTGCCCTGCTGCCGAAACACAGAGAGACGGGGTAGTGTGCCCTGCTGCAGTAGGCACATATCATCAGGAGTCCATGATGCAGTAGGGCAGTGCACACTGCACAGAAGGCATCGAGGAGGGCAGTGTGGCCTGATACTGGAAGAAATAGGTGAAACGGTGCACTGTTATAGGAGGCACGGTGTGCCCCACTGCAGGGGCGTAGAGGGGCAGGGGTCTCTGGTGCAGGAAGCAGATAGGATAGCGTGCTAGTGATTTGGCGGCACTTAGGGGAAGTATTGTACAGAGGGATAGTGTGCTCTGCTGGACTGAGCAGATCTTGGCAGGCTCCCCCACTACAGAGGAATGCAGTGTACCTTACAGCTATAGGCACAGACGGACAGTGCGCCTTTCTGCAGGAGGCACAGATGGACAGAGTGCCCTACAACAGAAGGCACGGATGGACAGTGTGCCCTGCAACAGAAGGCATGGAAGGACAGTGTGCCCTGCTGCCTTGGGTGCAGATGGGCAGCGTGCTTTGTTGGAGGTGGCACACAGAGACAGTCTGCTCTGGTGCAGGAGGCAAAGATGAACATTGTGTACTACTGCTACTGAGGCCCCTGAGGAAGGATGCCCTGCTTCGGGGGTTACATAGGAGCAGTGCTCCCATCAGGGTGCGCAAGGGGCAGAGTTTCCTGTTGCACAGGATACAGCCCATCCTGCTGCTTGGAGGTATTTATTGGTGGAAGGGTGAGCTGCTAGTAGTGTTATGTGAGTGCCAGCTTCTGGGTTTGTGCTCTGATCTGGGGTTATTGCAGTACAATGATTGAAGCCTTTCAGCTGCTCCACAGCGAGCTGCGGAAGTAACCCCGAGGTATCGTTTGCTACTGCGTAACTGCATTTACTGTGCTGCTTGCAGCGGCGGTGGTGGTAACATTTCCGCCCAATAATTTCTGGGAACAACAAATTCTTAGCAACAATGGGCCTGGCATTCTTGTCAGCCGAGGTGCTGCTCTCCAGCGTGCCACTGAAATGTGTCATGCTGTCGAGGAGTATTTGTTCCCATGTGGAAGGGTCTATACTGGCTGTTTGGACCGGGTGTTGTTCAGTCGAACGGTGGCAGCACAGCAGGCATGACTCATCCCCTAGATTGACCCAGAATTGTTCAAAGAAGTTTGCCTTTGATGCTGTGCTGCTCCCTCCTCCCCAGCACCAGAGGTGAGAGGGCTGTTGACTGCCTCTAGACCCAATCAATCCCCTTCTTTGGTGATTGTGAGAGAAAAATGCAAGCCTCCGAGTTGGTTTTTACATTGCTGTTTATTTGCAGTGGGTACAAGCAGTTATCCACGGGAGGGAAGGTGGGACTTTTCTGGCGATAATGGGCGATCGCAAGGTATCGCCATCGCGATAATGTGATTTTGAGTTTTCTCCGCCTTCCCTATTAATATCACCATGTAGCGACGGCTTGTTAATACAACGATAACATGGTGATATTTTTCAGGGTTAGGCTGCGTTAACAAAAATAGTGATAACTGGCATTGGCGATAGTTATCGAATGTCTTTGAGAATATCACCCTCTGTCTGCTGCCAATAATTTATCATTATTTTCTTATTCTGAAGGTTTATATAACGCTGGCCAGACCCGAGGGTAACGGAGCACTTTACAACCGTCATACTGAAAAAGATCAAAAATACGGTGATAGTATCGAGCATGGAGAGAGAGTTTCAGCGGGTTATGTAACCCAGGGGCATTGAAGACTTGGAGTGCCTTCACCGAGTGTCATAGTTTAGGGCAGTGCTCCTGTTCCAGCAAGTAATGTCATCAGCGCTTCTGCGGCTCCTGTCCCTCCGCTAGGGAACGATCTAGGAAAAGATTTTTGCGCTGTCCTTTGAGTTTTGGAAAGGAGGGGATAGTCCTGAAGTGGGGGGAATAGAGTTCCAGATTTTGGGTATGTTACCTGTGAAGGACCGGGCCGCAGTTTTTTGTTTGCGAGCTTTCTGCGAGATGATTAGTAGAGTGTTCGAACTCCTGAGGGTCCTGGTCTGACTGGTGTTTTTTTAGTTTGGAGGCCAAGTATTCAGGTTTGCCTGTGTGAAGGGCTTTGTGCGTGAGGCAGGCTGTTCTGAAACTGGCACGCAATTTAACTGGGAGCCATTTTAGTTCTCTGAATGCGGGTGAGATATGGTCGAATTTCGTAGAATTGTGACCATCCTAACTGCTGCGTTTAGAGTTGTCTTGAGGGGAGCAAGGTGTGCCTTTGATGTGCCTGAGAGGGCTGAAATCCCATAGTCTAATCTAGATAACACAAATGCTTGGGTTGCTTGTTTGAGGTCCTAGGGTGGGATGAAAGGTTTGATTTTGTTCAGTAGCTTCAGGCTAAGGAAGGCGCTCTTGGCAGAGTTCTTAATGTGTTTGGTCAGTTTCGGGTCTAGAGTGAAACCTAGTGATTTTACAGAGTCCGCCAGGGTGAGGTTCCCGTTCAGTGTATTGATCGCTTTTAGCCATTCCGCAATTTGTGGGTTATTTTCTTTGTTAGAGATGAGGAGTATTTCAGTCTTGTCTTGATTAAGTTTTAGGTGGTTACTTGACAGCCAGTGTTAGACTTCTCTAAGAGTGTTATTGAGTTTCTGAATGTCCTCAATGGAGGTGGTTTCCAGATAGATCTATGTGTCGTCAGCATACAGGTGGAAGGGGATTTTTGCTTTTCTGAGTAGGGTTGTGAGTGGTTCCATATAATGTTGAAAAGTTGCAGGGAGAGCACTAAACCTTGGGGGACTCCCCTGCTGACTGGGTGTAGGTGGGAGGCAAGGTTTTTGATTTTTATTCTTTGGGTGCGGTTGTGAAGGAAGGAGGAGAACCAGTGTAAGACCACCTCATCTAGACCTACCCTTTCTTGAAGCACCTTAATAATGAGTTTATGGCCGATCGTGTCGAAAGCTGTCGATAGGTCTAGGAGAATGTGAAGGCAGCATTTGTCTGCATCAAGTGATTTGTGGATATCATCAATGACTTTGAGGTTCGCGGTTTCCTTGCTGCAGCCTTTTCTGAAGCTCGATTGGTGGACATTAAGGAGGTTGATGCTATCCAGGTGCTGAGTTAGTTGAAGGAGCACGCATCTTTCTAAAGTTTTAGATAGAAGAGGTAAGTTAGAAACTGTTCTGAAATTATTCAGATCGTTTGTGTCTAGGCCTGATTCTTTTAGCAAAGGTGTGTCTTGACCGACTTTGAGGCAGACTAGGATGACTCCGGATCTCAGGGAGCTGTTTATGATGTTGCACCAGGGCGGGGCAAGGGAGAGATTGAGCTTTTTGGTCAGTTGTGGAGGAAGAGGATCTAGAGCGTGGGAAGAGGGCTTGGATGTGGAGATCAGTTTGACTATCTCAGCTTCTTGTATAGGGATGAAAGATTTCCAGGGTTTTGTGGTGGGCTTGGATGTGTTGTCCATGGTCTCAGGCAAGATGCTCTTGACGAGGGGAGTGTTGATGTCCAGTGAAGCTCAATCTTGTTGGACTTGTCCTCAAAGAAG
Source organism: Lissotriton helveticus (assembly GCF_964261635.1). Taxonomy (NCBI): domain Eukaryota; kingdom Metazoa; phylum Chordata; class Amphibia; order Caudata; family Salamandridae; genus Lissotriton; species Lissotriton helveticus. The sequence continues at coordinate 169,015,718 of NC_136059.1, read as the reverse complement.
TTTGCAAAGTTGTCACAGAGCTCCTTGTAAGCCTGCACTGAGGAGATACCTGGCTCGGAGGTTTAACCGCCATCCTAATCGGCCCCTTAGTTTGCTGTGAGTGAGCAGCACTACTACTGCTGAAACAAGGCCAATGGGGGTACCAATGAGTGAGGTGGACTGACCTCAAGGGTCCTGTGATCTCAGTGACAGAGAAGTCACTGTCGCTCTACGGTGTGCTGATTCATAGGCCTGCCGGAAAGACTGGAGGTGAACTTCAGTATGGATTGTGGTGGACAGCCCTTCAAGGTTAACCCACACTTGCCACTGATAGGGCCCACCTTCTGATGTTAAGACACCAGGGCTTCTAAGGTCTAGCAGACCCTTCTAAGGTCTATCACGGTAATGCGCTCCCTCAGGTGAGTGGTCTGGTGGACTGGTCATGAAAGCTGAAACTGGTTTCCCAGTTCCAAATTTGGCAGCTCTGACCACAGTGTCACATCCTCTCACCCATTGAACACCATACTGATCCACTGAGGGCAACTCACACTGCCTTCAGCTACAACCCACTTGTGCCCTGTAATAAACACCTGGATGCGACTCAATTCAAATTATACACTAGACAAGGGTAATATACTGGCTGGAAAAAGTAAACATGCATAGGGAATGCAAGATTAAGCAGTCACGGCTGGCTCAGACCGGAGGTAGGGGGCAGGGGCGAGCATGTCACGGGAGAAGCGTGGATTAAAAAATAAAAGAAAAAGAAAAAACGTACCTTCTTGCTGCTTCCTCATCGCGTCTCTCCTCCGAAGTCCCTAGCTTGGGCTGAACAGGAAGCACACCCAGGCTCCCAGTCAGCCAATTAAAACAGTGCTTTAGCAGCATTGTGATTTTCTGAGTGCCTTGGTTCGGCGCTCAGATGGTGACTAGGGGCCTGGGCATGTTCTCCACCCAGACTGTAATGCAGCCTGCATGGAGAATATGTGAAGTGTACATAAATGTTTGGACGGGTCAAGAGTGCTGGCCAAACAGTCTTTGTGCACTTATGAGGGTGCTACCACTCCTCCCCTGCCCTGTGAGCAAAGCAGCCACGCCCTGTCTAGTAAAGCTGCCGGAAGTACGACAAAATACAATTTTAATGCAAGTTATTACCATTTTATTTACCCTGTATTTCACTGGTAAAAAGCAGTGCGGCCACGCTCCTCTGCCTTAGCGGAGGAGCCACCACTGAGATTAAGTAAAGCATGTGAAATGTAAGCAGGAACAACATGTTTACCTTAATGCTTTTATACTCATTATTCAGCTATCAATGAGTATTTTTGCTTGAAAAGGTAAAGAAATGACTACAGGGCCCAGAAGAGACCCGTTTCATTGCATAATGCTAATATCCTTACAAAAATGTAAGCAGTATGGTTTAAAAAGACCACATCAGTGAACACACACCCACTGTACACACTTTATAAACTAAAATAAGAAAACAGCTGATAAGGATCACATTAAAAATGTTACACTCTACCAATCAACCAAATATTGCAGTTCCGCAAGGAATGGTGCACTTCCCAACCTGGGGAAAACAATGTTGTTGAAAGAAAGATGAGAAAACGAAAGTAGCTCCTCACTGGCAAACTCTGTAAAGTGGTGCTAATGTGTGTGGGTGTGAAGAAAACCAATCTGGCCACTTTGCGACTACTCTGATTTGCCTTGTTTAGTTATTTTTCGTATTTTAAAACTTTTTTTCCCGGTCACAAGGCTGCACTTTGGAATAAAAAAAGATCAGAAAAAGATGTAATTTCCAGCAAAAGTGTGTTTTTCTTTTTTCGGATCCATTTCACAGGGGAACGAATGGAGGAGAGGAGAGGAAAGAGAGGGTAAGAGCCCTTTCTTGAAGTCAAGGCTTTCAGCAAGTGAGGAGGAGTGAGTCAGAGACAGAAAGACAAAGAGAGCGAATCAGCGGTAGAGGAAGAAACAGAGGGGGGCAACTGACAGCGGCAGAAGTGGAGACTGTACTTTTCCATCTCAGCACACCCCACCCCTCCGCTGAACGGCCGAGCATTATCTATAGGCCTAGGCTATTTCCGCCATCCCGGGATGCATTTTTTAATTAAAACAACAAGGGAACGGATTCTATTGAATTAAAAGAGGAGGGGGCACGGCGTGCCATGCCGTACCCGCCCATTTCGACCACTGATGAACAACCATAGCTCAGCCTGGTGAATTCAACTCATAGGAGCCATTTTGGCATCTACGCCACTAGTGAATTACATGTGCTACGTCATCGTTAATTAGTCAAATTAATTGCACAGCTAATAAAAACCTTTACAACTTTGGTGAAAATCAATGTGAATAAGTTTTATATCAGAAAAAGGCACTGCATTCTGATACTCATAAAAAACTACCTAGCAGCACAAGCAGTCAAGATAGATTAAAAAAATGAAATTTTATGAAATTTGAAAAGAACATTATTAAAACAACGCTAATAAAAAGAAAGAGGAGCTAGTTTCAGATGTGCCAAATCTTTTCAAAAACAGTAAATATAGTTTTTGTGTTCCTAATCTTAAAGAAATGCATTTCAAGATTCATAAGTTTGACTACAAAAAACACATTAAGAAAGGATTCAAAATGTTTCTTGCATGTCTACTCATAGGGTATTGTAGACTTGATCAAAGCCCCAAGTGATACATTTTAAGGTTAGTCTTTGCTTTCAGCTTCCGGCCAGCTTGTTCCATGAACTTTTAAGTACCGAATATTTAGCTGGGCATATGATGCATTGGAGGATGTGAGCCACTGAACTAGGGCTTGCAGGAAAGATGTTCAGAGCTGCCACTCCCTCCCCTACTCAAGGGCTTTCTTTGTTGCTGTGTTAACCATAATAAATGCTATGCTTGCATGTCCCCAGCCCCTCCCCCACCCATTCTTCAAAGCAAGATTGTCTTACTGACGTTGCCCTTGGCACAAAAAAACCAGAACCCTTCCTGTAAAAAAAAAAAAACCCTACAGAGTAAAAAAAAAACCTTTTATACCTTCTAAAGTGGCTGAAGGACCTGTTGTCAGCACTAACTCAAATGCTTTGAGAGAGGTTACGGCTAACAAGTACCATTGGGAATCGCGAGTGTAGTTGCGCCACGGAACCTTTGACCGGTGTCGGAGCACCTCTTTTACTAAACCCATTAGTGCTTCTATTCTTAGTGCAAGAGTGTAAGGGCGGACAGGCTCCATTCCTCCTTCGGCTCCTGAGGGTCTCTTGAGGAACATGTCTCCTCCGGCTCATAGCCAGGTTATGTTTCACAGGCTGTGTTGCTTTCCCTGCGCTGTGTCATTTCCAATGGACTGTGGCATCGACCGCGCGCACCCGCTGCAGCCAACGCCCCCTGCTCAGTGATGCGCTGCTTCGGGCACCCCGCGCGGATGGTATACCATGCACAGAGCACATTAGAGGTGTCCAGGACGCCATATTGATTTCTCAGATGAGAGAGCAAGGCCCAGCAGCAGAGCAGCTTCATGGACACAATGCTGGAGGGCCAGGCATCACCAGGCTTGTGTTCACTGAGCTGTCTCATGACACTAGCCCTGTGTGCCTGCCCTGAGAAGGAAGATCCATAGTCCCCCTAGGGGACTCATTAGTGTCCTGACAGACAGCTGAGAACTTCAGGCATTTATCTCTATTGTGCATTTCAGATCACCATGCTCTGTTAGCATTATTGATCTATAGGAATGGAAAAGGACATTTAACAAGCATTTTTCAATCCAATTGAAATAGGACATCCTCTCCCTGAGAGACCGGGTGCTCTGGAGCGTGAAGAGCATGATTATCCCCGAAGAAGGGGGAAGATAAACAATGTCTTTTCTGTTCAACTCTTATTAGTATAGGAAGTTGACTTGGGTTCTGTAGGCAATGCCTTGTCATGGTTTTCAGACTGCTCTGTGCCCTTAAAACACAGAATTCACTAATGATCTATGTCTAGTCCTCAGTCGGGCATGAAGAATTCAGAGCATTAAATAAACCATATATCCTTTTCACATTGACTTGTGTTTTTTGAAGAGCAGAATGTTCCATCCATTGCATACAGCCTACTACATGGAGCATCCTGTGTGCTTGTACTTTTCTAAATATGTTTTTAGTTTAGCACCACATTTGAAACCATCGAAAACTCAATAAAATGAAATTAATTTGTACTAGTATAGCGCACTTATACCCTGAGGTGTCTTGGCACTGTACGCATACCGCTGTGGAACCCTTCCTGGCTTTCCCTTGTGAAATGCCCACTCCTGGGCACCCCCGCGCTGTTGGGGCCGTTGTGGAGATTAAGCAAGCTATTGCCCAGAGTTGCAGAGTGGTACCCATGATTAGAATAGGCACCGATGCGAGAATGATCAGGTCCTAGGAAACTGAGCCCAAGACCCGCCGAGGCGGGACTTGAACCCTGGTCCCGGGCCGGACCTCTGCATTAGGGTCTGCCGCTCTAACCATTGAGCCACACTTCTTCACAATGCTCTTCGATTGACTGATATGAATGAGAGTGGACAGATGGTGCTGAAACAGATTAGCTCCTTTCACACCAATCTCACCCAGAAGCGCCCGCTTTCCTCTCCAACTCTAGAGAGCAGCCCTTTTTTGTGTGGTGCAACACAGAGCTTTTCACTAATTGTGTCTTTGTGTCATGTATTAATTAGTAGTTAGAGCAGTCTGATTGAGAGCTGCACTCTGGTTCTTGATATATGCAGATGTTACTGTTCATGAAAACCATATTTTCTGTGTTCTACTCATTTTTATGTAGAGGAGATGTGTGTTTCTCACAAAGGAGTGAATTTGGCCTGCAGAACAGGCTCAGCCAGATGTGTTCAGGGCTTGATTTGAGCCGGTGCTTGCAGGTGAGGCTCTCTGGGACTCATTCATGGGGACCAGGACTTATTTTTCTTCATCAAAGTTTGGCTCATAACAAGAGAGAGAAAAGAAGACAAGGGGGAAAGAGGAGGCAGAAAAAGAAGAATAAACAGTGACAAAGGGAGAAAGGGAGAAAAAAAGAGCCTGCAAGAGTGAAATAAATAGACATGGACTGTTCGGTGATGAATGAAATGCTTGTCTCTTTTATGGTATTGCAAAACCGAAATAAAGATGTTGAGGATGAATGAAAGAGGCATGAGGTGGAATCAAGAAAAGACCGTTTTGGTATTTAGCAACCTACCATTCAACAGCACCAGCTGTGCGCATCTGAGAAACATTTTGAGTCCCAGTGCCTATTCTTTTACAAATCAAGCAGCATATGAATTCTGTGGAAAAAGAAAGACATGTATCACAAATTGACATCATTAGTAATGCAGCTATCTGTGCTTAGAGGAGTCAGACTCTTGTCAGAGGCTTGAACAAATCATTAGAATGTGTTCACTGTGTAATCCAATGCACTGAGCTGCAAAGCCAGGGGTATGGTTAGGAGACATGAGGATGCTCTACACCGCTAAGGCAGTTTAGTCACCACTTTGGATCATTTTAACTCCACAAAATATATAAATGTAAATGTCATGGTACTTATAGAGCGCACTGTTACCAGACGGTCACCTTGCGGTGTCGCCTATTCGGCTTCCTGGCGCTGATACTCATACCGCTGTGGAACCCCTCCTGGCTTTCCCTGTGAAGTGTCCACTCCTGGGCACCCCCAGGGAGAAGCCAGCCATCCTTAGCGCTGTTGGGGCCAGTGTGGAGGCTAAGCAAGCTATTGCCCAGAGTTGCAGCATGGGGCCTGTGATTAGAATAGACACAGAGGCGAGAATTAACAGGTCCGAGGAAATTGAGCTCAAGACCCCGCCGAGGCGGGAATCGAACCCTGGTCCCTGACCAGAACTCTGAATCAGGATCTGCCGCTCTAACCATTGAGCCACACTCCTCCATATATGTTCAGGAATGGAAGGGCAACGCTCTTGTGTAAAACTAGGAGCGGGAAGCCTGTTAACTGTATGAAGTTTGGCAAGGTGTCAGTGCCAATGAGTGACTGGTTTTCCATTTTACCTACCCTGTTTGACACAATCCAAGGAGAGAATCTGGCTGGTTCTGAAGAATAGAGAAGTCTTTCTTAGCTCTGCTGATAAATCCCACCTACATGCCAGATAATTAAAAACAGTTGTCTCCGGCTCATTATTGAACCTCTGTAACCAGAATTTTTCTCCACAACTGGAGCCACCACTCTTCAGTTAACCCACAGGGCCAAATATCTGGTACAACAGTGGCCAGTGAAGCTGCTTGCCCCTACAGAACATTCCTCTTGAGACTGAAGATGCAGGAGTGTTAGTGTAAACATTTTGCCTCCCTCCTGCATGTGCTCACTCCTTAAGACATGGTAATATTGTCTTAACCCAATTGGCATATTGAAATTACTTATAAGCCCCTAGTAGAGTGGTACTACAAGTACCGAGGGCCCGTAAATAAAATGCTACTAATTGGCATACAGCACATGTGGCAAACACTTAAGTAGCCCTTTAAATATGTCTCAGACCTGCCATTGCAGAGCTTGTGTATGCAGTTTTAAACTACCATGCCGACCTGGAAAAATAAACCGTTTTCCAGGCCCAAATCTTATATATGTCACCCCTAGAGTACACCCTGGACAGCCCAGAGGGCAGGCTGAAATGTATTTTAAAAAGTAGGACATATACTTTTAAGTTTTATATGTCTTGGTAGCGGAAAAACTCTTAAATTCGTTTTTCACTACATCAGGGCCTATATCTACCATATAATAACATTGGAGTTGCCTTTATTGATTTTTAAGTGTCATTTTTAAATGAGAAGGGATGGCCTGTTCATGTTTGGTGTCTCCGGAATCATATTTTAAAATCCTAACATTATGGTGAAGCCGGATTTAAATTGAAATTATGAAAATGCCACTTTTAGAAAGTTGGGATTTTCTTGCTTTGTCCATTTGGTGCCTGAAGCCGGTATCTGGTCTTTGCAAAGTCATCCTGTGCCTTGGGCACCCCTCCAACTTCTTGCTGACTGGTGGTAACTGACTCTGACTGACCCTGTGCTCTGTCTAACCAGGCACATGGCCAGTGCTATGCTGAAAGAGACACATTTAGATTACAGTGAAAACATCTACATACACTAGGGTACACTATGGTGTGGGATACCCCTGGGATTGGCATGACCTACCATCTAGGGCCCTAGTACATATTAGGGCAGGGGACATTGAAACTGCCTATCAGTCCCTAGTATATATAGGGCATGGCAGTTTAGAGCCCAGCAGCTTTTTCTGCACTTGCATGGGTGCACTGCTGAAGCCTGAGGTCAGTTTAAAAGCAGCCCTGGGTGGCAGGACTGCTTTTAAAAAGTAAATTGTGCTCAAACTTGACTTTGGTGTTTGGGGCACTTAAACATGAATAACCTACAATGTTTTAGCATATTAGGAATGCCTAGGGTCTCCCCTAGGTGTCCCAGGGGTGGGAGGGGGGGTTATGTATTTATAAGGTAGCCCTTTATAAATTTAGTTTTATATGCCCTGGGTTAAGTGAAATTTCACATTTCACTCCGGACATTGTGATAAAGTGCTGCCCAAATTCGACTTTGATGCTAGGAGCACTGTGGAGGGAGGACCTGCAATATTTCTACAGATTCAGAATCCCAAAGTCTCCCCTAGTGGTTCCATGGGGTGGGTGTCCTGTAGATATAAGCAAAGTACTTTTAAAATATGTTTTTGTAAGTCCTGGTGCTGGCACAATGACCCAAGTCATTCTTCCCTATTGCAAATCGCATGCCACATAGGTTAGCATAGCACAACGTTATTGACTAATAACTCCTTATAGGAGAAGGATAGAACTTCCATTCAAAGACTCCCCCAGATGGTAGTGATGAATCCAACAATATCATATTGAATTTCTCCTAGAATGCACAGACAAGCCGCTATAAGACTTTCTTGTTTGTAAATCCAGATTCAGGCTTCCAGTGGTCTTTCCTGATTGGTCAGAGTGAAGTGGACTAGCCAGGCTGCCTTGAAGAGGTGATAAAGAGCCCTGGGGTTACCCAGCTCTGCTGGGAGGGCAGTGTTCTGCTACACAGGAATGCCAGAGCAGGGGAGGAGTCATAAACCATGGTCTTCAAAGAGAAGAGGACGGCCTCAGTGTCATTTGCAACTTCACTCTTTGAACCCAAAGCGAGAGCTAGGCTTATGGAAGGAATGCACAGATGCAGGGGGAGAGGCTATGGAAAGTAGCTATCCTAGGGGTGTGTTTAGCCAGCTCTTACCTCCCTGCTGGAAAATCAGCCACCATGAACGTGGAGGATTTGGTGCACTCTGGGACAAAATAATGCCACACTCTACGGGATGTGGTCATATCCTTGCGGAGTTGCCCTGCTCCCATTGGTCAGAAGTGACCTCCTGCTTGACCCAGAGAACTTGGAATAAGTATCTGAGAGCGGCAGTGCCCTGGAGATCTGCTGCTTGAAACCTAAGAAAGCAAGATGTTGCCATGCTGAGAATTGTGAGGTGCAATTTCTACATTTCTGAAGATTGCACCATCTGAAACTACCGCCCTTTGACTACCTTGCTGTAAAACAACTAAAGAGTGGACTCCTTGCAAGCTACAGGTTAACAGAGCTCACCTGGACATCCCCACAAATAATCCCTAGCCTGAAGTACTACCAGTGGATTTGTAAGGTTTTTGTTCAAGTGGATTGCGGAATTGAAATCTCACACGTTCAAGGACCTTCTTGGAGATTCCAGAATCCTGAATTGTGTGTTGGATACTTTGGGACCTTCAAGAAGAACTTCAGGAAGGAGTTCTAACTGGACCCAGACTGCTGGAGGGGGCTGCACAATAGAGTGGTGAGAGATCCCCCAGAACATGAATGTGTACCTGTCAGACCAAATGAAATGACTAAAAGGGGCACTGTTGGTTTCTAAGCACTAAAAAGAGATTAATATTCAAAGATTCATATCTGTGGTTCCCTACAGTGGATTTTGTTAGTTTTGGTGTCAGTTAAAATATAAAAATATTTCCTATTTTTATAAATTGGTGTTGGATTTTTATTTTGTGTTGTGTCTTAATTATTTACTGAATTGCTGTTTTTATAGGCTTCACATACCTGGCTTTGAAGTTAAAGGACCTGCTTACCTGCTGTGTTGACCTGCTGCCTGCTGCCCTATTGCCTCGGAAGAAGAACTGGACCTGCAACTTCATCTTGAACCCAGGACACCAGAGTGACTCTAAGGGCTGGTCTGCTGGTCTCCTAATCTGAGCCTCAGGCATAGAAAATGCTCCCCAACCAGCTCCTGGATCCAACTGCAACCAGTTACTCAACCACAAGTGGTGTCTCACAGGCCATGGACCTTTGGTGTGGCTCGTTGGCTCTTGAAATCAAGTTTTTGGCTCTGCGTTACTGCGAACAGGCCTGTTCACACCGGAACCACGCTGCTTGCACAGAACTTCGGTGCCATCCCCCGTCGGGACCTCTCTTCACACAGCAAGCATCAATCACCAGCTGTGGACTGCCAACTTGAAGCACAAACCTGCCGTCCATGAAAATCTTCGCACCACGCCAACCACGCCCGCTCTCCTTGCTCCCCTTGACCATCTCTAAGGATGCTTGGCACAAAACTTGAGAAGGTAAAACTTCAGTGGGACTAATCTGGGAGTGTATCGGATTCGCGCTCCATCGCGGATGGCCTCAACTTTTGAGGTGACAGACACATACAGAGGGAGTACCTGTGTATGCAGAAGAAACCCAAAGAAGAGGAGGAACGCATGGGATTGAAGGATGGAAACCTTGAAAAGGCACAGTAACAAAACTGTGCTCAAAGACCTGAGGTCGTACAAAAGGGGGTGGTGATGGACAGAGCATCTGAACCAATCAAACACTCACACCCAGTCAACAGATCTGGGTTTAATCCATCACCATTCTTTAGCCCACTCTGCCACCCCAGTTCAGATATGGCCATATGCAAATCAGTCTGACCCTGTGCCTCATGGGAACAGTCCAGCCCGAACTGCCAAGCCATGCCTTCCCTGGACCGGAAACAAGCTTCCTAGGACCGTCTTCAGCCAGACATGGGTCTCTTGCTCACTTTGGCACTGGATTCAAGATAGTCTTGCAGATGAGAGTTATGAACCCGAAACCGGTCCCAGGATACTTGTTCCGGTCCAGGGAAGACATGGCTTGGCAGTTCGGGCTGGACTGTTCCCATGAGGCACAGGGATCAGACTGATTTGCATATGGCCATGTCTGAACTGGGGTGTCGGAGTGAGCTAAAGAATTATGATGGATTAAACCCAGATCAGTTGACTGGGGTGAATGCTTGCAATGTTCAACACTCTGTCCATCATCCCCTTTGGTTTTGCTACGTTTGCCCTAAGTTGGCAGGGTATGCCCAGACGTGGCTCACTTGCTCCCGTTGCCACTGGATTCAAGATAGCCTGGCTGATGAGAGTTATGAACCCGAAACCGGTCCCAGGATGCTTGTTTCCGGTCCAGGAAAGACATGGCCTGGCAGTTCGGGCTGGACTGTTCCCATTAGGCACAGGGTCAGACTGATTTGCATATGGCCATGTCTGAACTGGGGTGGCGGAGTGAGCTAAAGAATGATGTTGTATTAAACCCAGATCAGTTGACTGGGGGTGAGTGCTTGCAATGTTCAACACTCCGTCCATCATCCCCTTTGGTTTTTTTTCAATTGAAATTCCTCAGACACCAAACTTGACATTACTTTCCATTCCTGAAGAAAAGTTATCACTTATTAAATGTAATAAGGTAACCCAATGTTATCCTATGGGAGAACTGGGCCTCACTGTGGTGAAAAACGAATTTGTAAGTTTATCGCTACTGGGACATGTAAAACTTAAACGTATGTTTCAACTTTTAAATCACAGTGCACCATGCCTTATGGGCTGTTTAGCGCCCACTCAGGGGTGATTTATATGTATTAAAAAGGGAGGTTTGGGGCTGGCAAAAGGTTTTACTTGCCGGGCTGACATGGCACTTTAAAACTGCACACACAACCTGCAATGACAGGCCTGAGAAATGTTTAAAGGGCTACTTAAGTGGATGGCACAATAAGTGCTGCAGGCATTTAATTTACAGTCCATGTGCACCTGTAGTATCACTTGCCTAGGGACTCATAAGTAAATTAAATGTGGCAATTGGGTGTATGCTAATTTTACCACGTTTAAATGAGTGAGCACAAGCACGTCAGCATGGGTTAGCAGTGGTAAAGTGCACAGAGTCCTAAAAGGCAACAAAAACAGATTCAGAAAACAGCAGGGGTGAAGGCAGAAGGTTTGGGGATGACCCTGAAGAGAGGTTCAGTTTCAGAATTTAGGAATAGCCATCCACCTCCCACTTGCTTGACCCACCCAGTCCATTGGTTCAGGCATTCTCTGTAAAACATTATGTTGTGACTTGAAACTTCAAAAATACTATGCTGAACCTAAAGAACTCTGGGTAGGGGCCAAGCACCATTCAGAATTTCTTATTTTTAAATTCCATTGTATCGAGGAACAAACCATAATGGTGCATTTTGAGACTTTTATAACCCAAATATATTGTTGCATTTTGCTCAAAAATACAGTTGCACGCAACGCAAGGCCCTCATCGAAGGTGATCAGAAGCACAGTCAGGGTGGGGTGCAGAATTTCACCTACCCCTGTATAGCCAGAAGGGTTAAGAACCCCCCTGCCCCCCTCCCACCAGTGTTTGGAGTACAGTCTTCCCTAGATCAGTGACAGAAGAGCAGAGACTGGGGTCCGCAACGTGTCATTGACAAATTGCTGGGGTCGTATTGTGGAAGGGGTGTGGACAATGGTCTGAAATGGGTCTGTTAGAAATGTCGACTGAGGGTGGGGAATGGTCTGAACAGAAGAAGGAGACATCAATCAGAGAAATAGATCTGAATATGAAAAGGGTGGGGCTACCTATCATTCTTTAATCTGACTGTTGACAAAGGGCCCTATCTCCCTCTCCTCCTGACACATCTACGATAATGAAGCTGGTGCATGCGTGCAGGTAGGGAAGACACTCAGCCAATTACCTAACATCTATTAAAAAGATGTATTTAATGTGAGGAAGGAATCTGGAGCAGATGATCGTGATAATAAAATCAGTACAAAGATAGCAAGATAGCAATCAATGCCACATCCAGAACCCCTATAAGCGCTATACTTTTTTTTTTTAAGTGAATACTTTTGAAGAAAATACTTAATTCTCATTTTGTATTCCACAGCTGGCTCGAGGGAAACGTTTCCAAACTCCTCTTAGGTGATTGGCTCCTCTGAGTCAATCACCGAACTGGACCTCCAGGGCCGCATCTCTTCTCATTAGATGATCCTTAAGAAGGTCAGCCAATGAGAGGAGGATGCTTAGTCGTGAGGAAAAGAGCCCGGTGCCTCCATACCTAGCTGGCCTTGCCCATTCTCTGTTCCCAGCTGATCTATCTATCTGGGCCTCATTCATGGCTTGTCAGCTTCCCGACCTAGCCCCTGCTCGCTGTTGGTGCTAAGCCTCTTCAGACACAGGAGGTAGAGGGCTATAGCAGACAGCTGTTTGCATCCAGAATCAGGTAAAGAGGTGTCTGCAGCGCTATCCTGTGGCCAACAACTGCGCAAAAAGTATGATGTGGGTATAGAGGATCAGTTCCTGGAGCTGTGGGGCTATTGACTTGGTTCCACTGCTGCCACCAAGGAGGTAAACAGTGTGTTTGAGTGTCTAGGAGTGATTAAATGGGTGGGAATATGCTTGCTTGGTTGGGATTAGAAGAGGGCCGGGGGATCACCTGCGCTTAATCGGGACCATCAGCTAGATGTTTGGGGCCTCATTATGAGGCCGTGCGCCACTTTTACGCAGCATAAAAAATGTGCCTTGTTGCACCATATTTACAAAGTGACGCATCTAGGTAGATGCGTCACTTTGTAAACCCCTGCGCTACATTATACCTACGCCAGGTATAATGTATGCAGGGGGGCGTTCTGACGCAAGACAGGGTCATAGAAGTGACGCAGTGAAATCTATAAGATTTCACTGCGCCACTTCTAGGACACAAATGCGTCCATTTCTTACGCCTGCCTCACAGCAGGCGTAAGACTGACGCAGGCCCTTTCACATGGGGCTTGCCCCATGTGAAAGGACACATTGCTGGAGTTGCGTCACTTTTGTGACACACTTGAACAATGCGTCACTTTTGCGCCATACAGATACGTCAGAAATACTGCCGTATCTGTAACTCCTTGCACCATGATGCGACATACTGTAAATATGATGCATCATTGGTCTCGCAAGGAGGGCGCAGTGAAAAGTGACGCATCGCTGTTTTCACGCAGCGATGCGTCACTTTTCATAAATGAGGCCCTTGGATTCTTTGCAACAAGCTGATTTTTCCTGCATAATATTCCTTATATTTGTGGCCATTTTGGGGGACAATCAAGCTATCCAATCAATCAATCAATCAATCAAAGCATTTATAAAGCGCAATACTCACCCGGAGGGTCTCAAGGCGCTGGGGGAGGGGGGTCCGCTACTGCTCGAACAGCCAGATCTTGAGCTGCTTCCTGAAGGCGAGGTGGTCCTGGGTCAGGCGGAGGTGGGTCGGGAGGGAGTTCCAAGTCTTGGCCGACAGGTAGGAGAAGGACCTTCCCCCTCTTGTGGCTCTTCGGATGCGGGGGACGGCGGCGAGGGCGTGGCTGGTCGATCGGAGCTGGCGTGTGGGAGTGTAGAAGTTGAGGCGGCTGTTGAGGTATCTTGGGCCTTGGTTGTGCAGGGCTTTGTGTGCGTGGGTGAGGAGACGGAAGGGGATTCTCTTGTTGACCGGGAGCCAGTGCAGGTCTCTCAGGGGTCCGGAGATGTGGCTGCACCGGGGGATGTCCAGGATGAGACGTGCTGAGGCGTTCTGGATCCGCTGGAGTCTCTTCTGGAGTTTGGCGGTGGTGCCGGCGTAGAGTCCCTGTAAATCCCTGTAAATTGAGTTTTCTTGGTGACATGCCGCCTATTGAAGCCCATCAGTGAGATAATAATAGGCATGGGGGCTATCCCTTCAATACTGGTCCAATGATGGCACATTTATGGCCATTCTTAGTAACATACTAGCTATCCCTGAATAACGGTGACCCAACCACGCCATAGTTGTGGACAATCTTGGTGCCAAGATCCAAGGTCCTTGGAAGCAGCTCGTTCCACAGCAAGCCCACCTTATGGCAGCAGCAAGTAATATAGCAATTATAGCTCTCGGGTTCAGAGTTTTCCAGTGTTTATAGAGGGTTTCACAGAAAGGATGCGGAGAAGGAGTTCTCCAACCAAAAAAGGTAAAGGAGTTAAGTGAAAGTTCATTTAAACACATGCCTGGGTATACGTAAGAAAGTGTGTTTTTGAAAAGTGCACATTCACCCTGAAGGGTAAATTGATGCTGAAATAACAAATGTTTTTTTTTATCCAAGTCAGTTGAGCTCATTTTATTCACCTTGGAAAGATGAAAGGTTGGGTGGACCCCTGGGATTCAACCCTGTGACCATAAGGGCAAACACAGATTCCTGGAGTGAATGCATTAGTCCACTGAGCCACTAGATGCTTAGCATTTTCTGTTTATTCACTTGGCAGACATGAATTACCACAGCTGCTCACACCAATGGAGGCTGTGCTTCTTCTGCAGCCTATGCATACAGATAACACAAATCTCTCTTGGATATCTACACAACTGTTGGACCCAGAGAAGGGGTGAGGACTTAGCTTAAGCCTAGTACACATGGCACTGTTAACCTTCACACTGCCCTTAGTTTAAAACAATCTTTTTAAAACAGGTTCATAAACACAAGAACTACCTCTGGTTGGTTTTGCCTGCAGCTATGGATCCGTTCCTCAGCAACAACCATTTCAAACAAGTTCAAACTCAACTCAACTGTTCTTTGTAATAATACAAATGTTTTACCTAGCCCAATGTACAATTAGGCAGGGCGATTCCAGATCCTTCGTAATGAGTCGCACCAGATGCTGCTCCTACTCTCTAGGACTGATGGCGTCTGCATGTCCTTTGAAGTGCACGGTCTCCGATGACCCTTTATGTACACAGGGCCAAGGATATCCAGATGTCCATCACTGAATCTCGGCTGATGGCCTATGGATATCCCTCGAAGAGAGCAAATCTTGCCAATGAAGGCCCCACAGGAGGATCTTGACCTAACTTCCACAGAAGGCTCCAGAATGTTGCATAGTCATAACAGGCATGTCCACCCCTTTTAAGCATGCGAGGCTGTGTGTGGGTTCTGGCCAAACTACTTCCCCACCAAGAAAGTCCTCCAAGAGGACCCAAATTGTCTGTGACCGAATTTTAAAACAGGCAGCCATTGAAGCTAGAAAATGCTCCTGCATGGTGGTGAGAGTGGGGACATTCCTGACACTTGGTAACATGCTGGCTATTCCTGTTGTTCATCCATGGCATATGGTGATCTTTTATGGCTACATAATGGCTAAACCCTGCAATATAGGAGCTCTTACTTAGTAACATACTGGATATCCGTTGACATTTTTGGCAACATACTAGGGGGTCGATTCCGATCCGGTAAAAACCGCTCCGGTAAAAACTGCTCCGAATAGCCGTTTGGAGCGTTTTTCCCGTACGAATCGTACCCTGAAACGTCCCCCGTACGTACAATGAAGTGCGATTCGTACCAGGAGCCGGACTCCGTACGAATCGTACAGAGACCGTACGACTTGAATCCCCTTACGAGTCTCCGTCAGAAGCCCATTGTACGCAACATCTGTACGGCTCGCGGCTAGTTTATACGACCCAGCAAGTACGATACGTGTCGGCTACACAGCGTACAAACCTTTTTCTACGGGAGCTAAAAACAGCTGTGAAAGCAGAGTTCGGGACAAAACAGGTACGGAACGCCCCCCCCCCGGGTACGGTGCGTACCCCCCATGATCGCAGGGGTATGCACCGTACACCCAGCGTACATGGGGTATGGTGCGTACCCATGCGATCATGGGGGGTACGCACCGTACCCCATGTACGCTGGGTGTACGGTGCGTACCCCTGCGATCATGGGGGGTACGCACCATACGGTGTGTATGTGATTGTGCGCTTTTCTGTATGAATTGCACTTACCTGATGTGGACCATACAGACCGTGTCCTGATACCATGATCCGGATCGTACTCGTCAGGTCGTACGGTGTGTGTACGAGTTGTACCGGATACGAATCATACGGACATTTATTTTACCGGATCGGAATCGGCCCGCAGGTGTATTTTCAGAAACTGTCATGAAGATTATTTGGGCAAATGTACTCCATTTCTCAAATACATTTCAAGCTGTTAGTTGAGAGATTGCTGAGACTGGGATAATTTTTTCTGATTTCATTTTTTGGTAAAGAGGGCACTTACTGTTGTGTTTGTTATTTCACGACTTGTGTAGAGACCTTTGATAAACTACATTGAAAACGCTTTTTCATGTCGCCCCGACTGTCTAAGACCTGTGCCTGTGTAACCTGTCTGCAGCCAGTTATCTGTATGTAAATGAGCATTAGCATTGTTGTATTCTTCTTTAAGATATGCCTAGCTCTTATACCATTGACCTGTTAATATGAGATTCGCACTTGTGATTTCTTGAACCAGCCTTTCTACGCACAGTCTTAGTGATATGATATGACCGACAATCTACTCAGAAGGAATTTGAAGGAAAAATATAATGGAAAATAGTGCAAAGAATTCTTTTTTTTAAAGTATTAGTCCATGCGACCATGCACAACCAGACCAACAAGCAGTTGTAACTGCTTGTCGTAGATTTAGACCTTTAGCTATATTGCAAGGGGCATTTTGTTAATAAATCCACTGTTTTGCAACCATTGTATCAAGCTTTTCCCTGAGAGGAGCAGTCCGAACACCCCTAGGGAAAATAGGAATTGCCTGGCCCACCACAAATATTGCCCCTTCAGAACCTCAAGATTGGTCACCAAATTTATGAAAAAATGTGAAATGAACTTTGCTTTTTTTCCAAACTTTTCTCAAGGGGAGGGACATATCCCCTCCGATTTGCCTCATCATTCGGCTTGCTCGCTGTAGTTCATGGCACATAATTACTCCCACCTATTTTCTGAGTTAATATATTTGTTACATTTTTTGTAGTAATTAAATTTAATTAAAGTTTGTATTTTTTTGTTCCGTTGCGGAGTGTGGGTTTATAGGGGTAAAGGGTGGAAAGTAATTTCTTTTTAATTTATTATTAATTAGTTGTTAAGTAATATTATTAATTGATAATTAATTATTTTTATTGTATAATTCATTATTTTATTTAGGTGCGGGCTGTGGGGTTTATTGGGTTAAAGTGTGGGTGGTAATGAATTATTATTTAGGGGCTGATTACGATGTCAGTGGGACAGACAGCGACGTGCCGTTGGTGTCAGTTCCACCAACATCAATATCCGTGGCCACATTACAATGCAGTTGATTGGATCGAATTGCCCCAGGGACCGACCGACAGCTTCCGACAGTCTCATGTTGCCCGTGGGGCAGTAGGTCGGATCTTATACCCCACAATGGAGGCGGTGCCTTCTCAGGCACTGCCGTGGGGAATACGATCCACCTTTCCGCCACCAATTTCACTTTGGTTCTTCGATGTAAACCTACAGGTGGAAAGGCTTTAATGGGGCCCCTAGCAGGGCCCCGGACCCCTGTGGCACACTGCTATGGGTCCTGCCCTAACCATCCCTGATCTTGTGGCTGGCACCACATGGTGCAGGGATGTTTAAAAACATGCCTTTTGTCATTGGGACTTGTGATGCATCCCTTTTCGGGCCGCAACACAAGCCTCAATGCAAAGAGGCATATTCCTGACATGCCTCTACGGCAGTTGGATCCTAATTTGACGGTCCAGATCACTGACTACTTGTTGGCTGGTCCCTTTACCACAACGATGCCGGGCAAACATTCATACGACCAGCATTGTAATCGGCCCCTTATTTTTTAATTCATAATATTTGTTTAATTGATAATTAATTATGTTAATTTTGCAATTATTTCTATTTTAGATGTGGATTGTGGGTTTTGTAGTGGTATGGGGTGGGAAGTAAATTCATTTTAATTAAATATTGTTTTAATTAATATTCAATATTATTTTGATATGTTAATTGTGCAAAGAATTTTCTGATACATTTTATGAGTGTGTTGTGTGTTTTGTGGGGGTATATTGTAGGAAGTACACTAATTATAATTAATTAATAATTAGTATTTAATTAAGGATAATTAGTGTTTTATTAAATGTTTATATTAATAGTGTACATAGTATTTGTTTTATTAAGTTAGGTGGAGGTTATGAGTTTTGTGGGGTTATAGGTGGGTAGTAACTAAATTACATTTATGTAATAAATAATTTCTAAATAAAAATATTTATTCGCATGAAAATAATATATATTTGTATTTTATTTATAATATTATTTGTAGGTATTTGTGATATGTATTCAACATTGTAATATGTTTTTTGTTTTAATTGTTAATAATATATATATTTCTATTTTATTTCTCATCATATTTATATTTTTCTTTATTAGCTTCGTTTTTGAAATAATTTTATTTGGTTGAAGATATTTTGTATGTTCTTAATGCTGCACTGACTGGAGTTGGAATAGTAAATTTTATCCCTCTGCAATCCAACATTTTCCCTACCGTTGCACTCACTGGAGTGGGAACAGTAAATTTTAACCCTCTGCTATCCAACACTTTACCTACTGTTGTATTGACTGGAGTGGGATTAGTACATTCTACCTGTCTGCAATCCAACACTTTCCCTACTGTTACATTCATTGGAGTGGGAGTAGTCAATTTTACCCCTGCAGAATCCAACACTTTCTCTACTTTTATACTTGGTGGAGTGAAAATAGTAAATGTTATACTTTCGCAATCAACCCTTTCCCTACTGTTGCACTGACTGGAGAGGGTATAGTAAATGTTACCTGTCCACACTTCAACTATTTCCCTACTGTTTTACTAGCTGGAATGGGTATAGTAAATATTACTTATCCGCAATCCAAAACTTTTACTACAGTTACATTTAGCGGAAGGGGATTTGTACATTTTATCCAGTTTTATTATTGTTGCATTGTATGATGTGCGAGTCGTACATTTTTTAAATATATTTACCTGGATAGTTTGCATGATTTTGTATAAATTATAAAGGGAATATTATATGCATTATATATTTTATCATTTATTTTATATTGTTATAATTTATATTATTATGTTTTGGTTTATTTAAAATTATCTTATTTTTAATTATTAATGTTTTAATGTGTAAAATAATTTACTAAATGTAAAGATTTTTAAGTTGTTTA
Source organism: Lissotriton helveticus (assembly GCF_964261635.1). NCBI lineage: Eukaryota > Metazoa > Chordata > Amphibia > Caudata > Salamandridae > Lissotriton > Lissotriton helveticus. The sequence goes on along the minus strand of NC_136059.1, from coordinate 168,996,453 downwards.
TTTTTTCATTTAAATAAAATATTTTTAAGTGGTTATTGATAAATATATATATGTATATATATATATCTTTATTTGTTATATTTTTATATTATTTTGAAATGATAATATAAATTAGAATTATTAGTTTAATAATTGTTTTTTAAGTCAATATGTGTAAATATATATATTAATCATTATAAATGTGTGTTTAACTTTTTTAAAGTTTATTTGTTATATTTGTTAAAATATATATTTAATATATTTATTTTTTTAATTAATGTTACTATTTAATATATTTAATATATTATTTGTATATATTTGAAAAAGGAAATTTGATACAATGATATAAATGACCAAGTTTTTTGACATCGATATTTTAGTCATGATATTTTTGGATGTTGATATTTTGAGGGTCGATGTTCTGTCAGTGAACCCCACCAGGAATGGCTCCTATTTTACCATCAGAGGTTAGAATTGATAAGCAGAGACTGAGACCAGAAAGTTGTGAGTTGCACCCATATTTCAGCAGAAAAATCATCAATCTACTGAGCTTGTACTTTGGTTATAAATAAGGAGATTGAATGTGTAAAGAGGCAAAATATCCAACCACTGGAGGGTGTATAAAGTTTTGCCAACACACTGCTTCTCTTTACTAATTAGCAATGCACAGAAGTAACACATAGATATCAACAAACTATAAGAAAGCAGAGTATTCATTGAGGAGGGCTAAGAACTCACGTCAAATAATGTTCTCAATATTTGTCAGGGTGAACCACTAAAGTCACTAAAATACCTGTGCTTAGCCCTCTCAGATCTTTGCACAGAAGTCAGGCTTAACTTACAATATGTAAAGTATTTATGCAGCACTCAAATAGCAATAAAGTCAAAATACACAAAAAATCCCAGAGCACTTAAGGAAAAAGAGAGAATATTTTTATAAAAAGAAACGTAAACACAAAAATCAAATAAGTAGAACCGGATATATGAATTTTGAAAGTTTGAATTAAAAATAGCTTCAGAAAGAACAAAGCGGCAACCATGGTTGTCGGGTCACACTAGACCAGGTCAAAGTCAAATGCTAATGCCGACCACGTTGGAGAGAAGGTCGGATACATTGACCAGATTCGCTATGGTGGAAACGAATCATAAGCAGGGCAAGCTGGATCTGAAGCAGGGCTCGATGAGGTGCATTGCTGCAGCATAAGGTCTGAGCCTGCCATCGGCGAAAGTGTGCGCAGGCAGGCCTCAACGTCAATCGGTCTTGGTGATGCCTTCTAAGTTGAGACTTATAACATTTTCAGAAAAACAGGTCTCCCTAAAAGTGTAATTTCCAAAACAATAATATAGACTTCAATTTGACCATTAAGTTGGATTTTATTTTAATATCAAAATTAGTCCACAGACATTAAAATTGTAAACCAGTGTAAACCTATGGGAGAGCCAGGCTTACCAAAATGAGAAATGACTTTGTAGAGTTTTCACTGGCAGCGCATGTAAAACATAACTTATACATGGACTACTTACAAATACCATGCACGCTGTCCTATAAACATTTAGGGCCTACTATAGAGGTGACTACCACTGACAAACCAATAGGTCAGGCATTGTCCCCACCCATTTGGCAATTCTTGTTTTGTCATGGTTCTTGTTCACCTTTATTGTTCGGGAAGCTGCCGGGTGTTTGTCAATCAAAAATAAAAAAATGGACTAAAGGAAAACATGTTTTTGGTCTCAAAAACACGCATTACCATGGCAATCATTGTCAATGAACACCGAAGAGAATTACAGTGTGTGTGGATGTGCTCACTTTGAAAGGACCGAATGCTGTAACTCATTGTGAAGTAAGCCAATTGCTGAAGTGAGCTCACACATTGGCTTTGGGTGCATGCTTTAGTGAGTTGGAGACCAATGTGAATAAAATACCCAGAGGCGAATGGATGAAATTTTACTGAAACCCCCTATAAGTAACTATTTCATACACATAATTGTATTAAAATCAAAAGGTCTTGGTGAACACAGATCTAAAAAAATCATTGGCTGCCAGCCTTATATCTTTGCGAAAGAAGGAAAGGTTTTAAAGACAAAAAGGAACAAAGAAAGGTGGAAAGAAAGGAAGAAGTAAAGAAAGAAAACAAAGAAAATACAGAAGGAAAGAAAAAAGAAAGACAGAAGAAAAAAGAAAAAGAAGGAAAGAATGAAAGAAATGAAGAGAAAGGTGGAAAGAAAGATGGCAGAAGGAAATACATGAAAGTGTTAAAAGTGCTACAACTTATACACAATAAAGGATGATTTTCTTCCTGGGTGAAGTTTATTAAAGAACCACTGGTGAAAATGAGTCTAGAATAAACACACTCTGAAGAAGTGTCTGCTTATGAATTCACATGTATAATACTGAAGCTATTGGCTTGTGCACTGCATGCATGGAAACAGTGGCAAAGGTTGTCGCGGCCGCACCCGCCCCTGCCCCGCCCCTCTCCCGGTCTTAATTGCGCACGTTGCAGCCGCATGAATAGGCAGCACCCAATCCCCAATCCTCCCGCTCTTCCATCTCACCGCCAGGTGCGGCAAACGCAGGGGCGGCCATGAGCTGTCTAAAGCCAACAACGGCACTGCATAGAAAAAAGAAATAAGTTAATACATAACAGCTTTGAAAGGATGCAATATGCATTGCTGTGAAATACCAGCAGTCAGATAACGAAGGACACTTCAAGAGGGATTTAAAACAGCATTGACAGGAGCGAATAATGTGCCTAGTGCTCACATCTGGTATAAAAGTCCTGCTTTCACCTCAGGCTCTAAACACAAAAGGAACACTAAAGTGATTACAAATAAAAAAAGAAAAAACACTGGCACTGAAGAGAACTACCTCTTGTGCAGATGTGTTCATTGCGAAAGAGCAAAATGCAGTCACTAAAAGCTGACCCATTGCCCCATGCTGTATACTGTGGTGGGCGGAAGCAAAATGTGAATGGCACAACGACAGACCAATGGATGAAGAGAGGTTACTTTAAGGAAGTATAATACACATATCATTTTAGTAAAATCAAAAGGTCTAGGCTAAACAATCCTAAAATGCCATGTTGTCACTTTTATGTGTGCTGCTTCATGCAGCACAAATGAAAGTCACAAAATTGCATTTCTTTTTACAGATTGTTTATGTACAGGAAGGGGGCCTTCCTCTACATAAACAATCCATGGCAGTTTGCTTTTTTCGTGTGTGCTGCACGTGGCTTAACGTTGTCTTGTAAATAAAGGCTAAGCCCTAAAACAGGCATTGACAAGGTAAATAATGTTTTCTTATGTGTAGAAGAAATATTTATACTGATCTTCACAACAATAATGACACAGAATTTATAGCAGCAGTGCAGCCCTCAATAACACGAATAATAAGTTAAGGACAGGTGGAAGTAGCAGAAGGAACAGAACACGATTCTTTCACACATACAGATAGAACACACTAAAGAGCAAATGAGAGGCTTCAAAGGACTGTTGCACTATTTCCATATGCAAAAGAAATAATTTATGGATGGGATGCTGGACAATGCAAACATTCACCCCCAGTCACAAGAATCTGGGTTAAATCCATCATTCTTTTGCTCATTACACCACCCCAGTTTGGACCCAACCATATGCAAATCAGTCTTGACCCTGTTCCTTGTGGGAACAGTCCAGCCCGAACTGCCAAGCGAGTTCCTCCCTCGACTGGAAACAAGCGTCCTGGGACCAGTTTCAGGGCATCACCCTTCATCAGCCAGGCTGGCTTGAATCCAGTGGTGTAGTGAGCATGAGACCCAGGTCTGGGCATACCCTTCCCACTTATGGCGACATATGCAAAAGAAACAATTGATGGACGGAATGCTGGACAATGTAGACATTCACCCCAGTCACAAGGATCTGTGTTAAATTCATCATTGTTTTGCTCACTACACCACCCCAGTTTGGACCCAACCATATGCAAATCAGTCTTGACCCTGTTCCTTGTGGTAACAGTCCAGCTGAACTGCCAAGCTAGTTTCTCCCTGGACTGGAAACAAGCATCCTGGGACCCGTTTCAGGGCATCACCCTTCATCAGCCCGGCTAGCTTGAATCAAGTGGTGTAGTGGGAACGGGACCCACGTCTGGGCATACTCTTCTAACTTAGGGCGACATATGCGAAAGAAACAATTGGTGGACGGAATGGTGGACAATGCAGACATTCACCCCGTCACAAGGATCTGTGTTAAATCCATCATTGTTTTACTCACCACACCACCCCAGTTTGGACCCAACCATATGCAAATAAGTCTTGACCCTGTTCCTTGTGGTAACAGTCCAGTTGAACTGCCAAGCTAGTTCCTCCCTGGACTGTAAACAAGCATCCTAGGACCAGTTTCAGGCCATCACCCTTCATCAGCCAGGCTAGCTTGAATCCAGTGGTGTAGTGAGCATGGAACCCACGCCTGGGCATAAGCTTCCCAATTAGGGTGACATATGCAAAAGAAACAATTGATGGACATAATGCTGGACAATGCAAACATTCGCCCTGGGAGATGAGGGGTTTTACCCCGAAACCGGTCCTAGGATACTTGTTTCCAGTCCAGGAAGGACCTGGCTTGGCAATTCGGGCTGGACTGTTCCCATGAGGCACAGGGTCAAGACTGATTTGCAAATGGCCAGGTCTAAGCTGGGGTGGCATGGTGAGCAAAATAGTGATGGATTTACCCCAGATCTCTTGCCTGGGGGTGAATGTTTTGATTTGTTCTGCATTCCGTCCATCAACTGTGTGTCTTTTGCTTTCTCACCCTAAGTGCACTGGGCATGCCCAGACGTGGGTCCCGGCCGGCGCACACTGTGCCACTGGATTCAAGCTATCCTGGCTGATGAGGGTTGAACTCCCGAAACCGGTCCTGGGATGCTTGTTTCCGGTCCAGGGAGGACCTAACTTGGCAGTTTGAGCTGGACTGTTCCCATAAGGCACAGGGTCAAGACTGATTTGCATATGACCAGGTCTAAACTAGGGTGGCATGGTGAGCAAAACAGTGATGGATTTAACCCAGATCTCTTGACTGGGGGTGAATGTTTTGATTTGTTCTGCATTCCGTCCATCAACTGTGTGTCTTTTGCTTTCTCACCCTAAGTGTGCCAGGCATGCCCAGACATGGGTCCTGGGATCACTGTGCCACTGGATTCCAGCTATCCTGGCTGATGAGGGGTTAAACTCCAAAACCGGGCCTAGGATGCTTGTTTCAGGTCCAGGGAGGACCTGGCTTGGCAGTTTGGGCTGGACTGTTCCCATGAGGCACAGGGTCAAAACTTATTTGCATACGGCCAGGTCTAAACTGGGGTGGCATTGTGCGGAAAAGAAGGATGGATTTAACTCAGATCTCTTGACTGGGGGTGAATGTTTTGATTTGCTCGGCATTCTGTCCATCAACTGTGTGTATTTTGCTTTCTCGCCCTAAGTGCGGCGGGTATGCCCAGACGTGGGATCCGGGCTCACTGTGCCACTGGATTCAAGCTATCCTGGCTGATGTCGGGTGAATCCCCGAAACTGGTCCTAGGATGCTTGTTTCCGGTCCAGGGAGGCCCTGGCTTAGCAGTTCAAGCTGGACTGTTCCCATGGGGCACAGGGCCAAGACTGATTTGCATATAGCCAGGTCTAAACTGGGGTGGCTTGGTGAGCAATAGAATGATGAGTTTAACGCAGATCTCTTGACTGAGGGTGAATGTTTTGATTTGTCCTGCATTCCGTCCATCAACTGTGTGTCTTTTGCACTATTTCCATAAGCATCCATGAAATAAAAAAACTCCTGGAAGAAACTGCCAAACCTCTTAAGGAATTAACATATTTTCATTTACTCTTAGAGGATGATGCTTCATCAGTGGTTTTAAATCTTGCACTGGGAAACATTCAAGTGCACCACTGTTCACTGATTGTACAGTCTCATGGCTGTGGGTTACCTAGTCTGGCTGCAGCAATGTCTCTAATGAGAACATGTATATTATGACTTTGTTAAACTGTCAGACCAATATTAAAATTGTGTGTGGGTGAGCTAGAATGTTGCTTATTGGTGTCACTCTACAACAGGATTAAAAACAGGAGGGCTGAGCAAAAGCCAAATTTCCCTATCCAGCAACATGTTTTGGTGTTCAAATATTGCCCCGGAGGGGTCAGGCTTCTTCCCTAGGAATATACGCATTTCACGTAACATATTCTGTACAGTTCCTGCTTCATGGGGCATGTTCACTGATGATGATGCTCAGGAAGGTCTTCCCATGGGTTCCTCTGTCAGCAAGAAAAACCCTTACCCAGTCACTCCTGGTGAGTCTGCTGGACTATGGCAACTCGTTGCTGGTGGGGGCTAGGGAATATCTTCTAACAAGGCTCCAGGTGGAACAGAAAACAGCAGCCTGTCTAGCCCTCAACAAACCGGCACAGACTCCTTCTGCCCTCTTACTGAACCAGTTACACTGGCTCCCGATTAAAAAGCGAGCTATCTTAAGATGCTCTGTGTAGTCTTTAGATCACTACAAGGGAGTGGCCCGGTTTACTTTAGGAATAAACTCAGCCGGTATTAGTCTGCCCGACCGACAACTAAGATCTGGCAATGCCAACCTGTTGTGTACTCAGAGAATACACAAGGTTAGGATGGGTAGTAGAGCCTTTTCCTATCTGGCAGCCAGTCTTTGGAACAAATTGCCACAGAACATTAGAGCTTGTAATGAGTTAACCAGTTTCAAGAAACTTCTAAAGACTTGGCTGTTTTAGTTGCACATGTTCAATAAGTACCTTTCTCCTCGAAGCGCCGAGAGATTCCTTTGGGGATGATTCGCTTGCGCTCTACAAATCCACAAGTTAAGTCAAGTCACTGGCCTCAGTGGGGAGGGGGCGATTGAGCAAATTTCCTTCAGCTCCACTCCTTGAAGTGGCTGTGTAATGTGCTTTGAGCACATCCAGCATGGTGAATCACTTTACCTGTGGACTACACTATGAAGCAAGCCGTGCATACTCTGCCAAGCCACACTCGTAGGTCATGGAAGTGGGAGTTCCTAGACATTCAAATAGCGAACCATGAGCCCAACACCAAAGGATCTCTTGCCTCACTGCCAGTGCCAAGAGGGCAGCTGTAGTGAGGCAGTGATGGCGGAGTACCATAATTCTGAGCAGCCATCTTTGATGCATCCTGTCTGGGAAAGCAGGATCGTGGGGGTGAGAAGAACAGATGAGATGGGGTAACAGCATGGAAACCCCTCTTCTTCATGGAACAGTAACACCTTGGGCCGAAACATTGCAGGCTTCCCAACTTCAGAGGACAGGTACAGGTAGGGTACCATCAACACCAGTGGCGGATGCTAACAGGGAAAAGTGGTGAGACAGCATGGGGGATTTTTTTTTTTTATGAAAACGTAACTGCAGCCCGCCACCTCACCGCCTCGGTGCTCTTCAGCTCCCGATGCACAGGCTCCCAGACTTCCCTGCACTAATCCAGACACTGCTCTCATGCTGGTGTTACCCAGTATGAGGGAAGCACTGGGATTGGATGGAGGGCTAATTTTACGCTACAACAGGGACTGGGAGACTATGTCTGTTGTTCTCTATTCCTGGAGATATCTAAGTGCGAATGTTGGTTTGGCCGTACTAAGACAGCCGGCCAAACCGACATGCGCACTTGCAGTGCCCTATGCCCACCACTTCTGCTGCTGGTTGAGGATGGACCGTCCCTCAAGGCTGAAGACTCAGCTCCGGCTCGGTCATGTAAAATAAAATGATAATAATTACTTTATTATGATTTTATTTTATATGTTTTCATCTGCTGGCTACTGAGATGGGGCAACGCTCCTCCGCCATAACGGATCAGCACAGGCCTTTTCCATCACAAGACGGGCACAACCCGGGCAGAGTAATGCAAGCTTTACTTCCTCATAGAATCAGGACAATATGGCAGTAACAAAGCTAGCTTCCCTCCCTCGCAGAAGGCAATAGAGGAGTCTCCATTTCCCGCAGGGCAGATTTGGCAGTGCAGACTAGTACTAGCTTTCATCACTCAAGAAAAGTATCATAAGGCCCCAGCAGCCCCACGGTGCGGTGGGCCCAAGGTCCATGGGGCCTGCTCAGCCCAATCCCCCGGCTGGAGAGCTCCTGAGTGTGGTCGCAGGGGAGGCCCCTTCATGTACTAACGGCTAGGGCGCTCGACCTCAGACCTAATGACGCTTAAACCTCCTGTGATTCTGGGCAACTCACTTAATCTCCCCGTGCCTAACAAAAATGAATGTGTGTCGTTGTGTAACGTAACTGGTGCTCATGTAAAGCGCTCTGATACCCGATTCAGGTCAAGTTTGCGCTATATAAAACTGCAAAAAAAAAAAAGTGGGCCCCCTCGAGTTTTTGTTACGCCGCTGCTCACAGAATAAGTGCAGTCAAGGCATAAGTGACATGTATGTATCTTACGGACAGATCTCGGGATTGGGTGCTTAAGTCACTGAGGTGAAAGTATAGGTGAATGAGTTAGTGAATATGCGAGTTATGACACCATTCTTGCTCTGGTGATATTCAAGGCCAGCCTCCTGATAGTCCTGCTGCCGTCACTCAGAGACCTGCTGTTTGCACGGGTTCTTTGGTGTTCCAAGTATTAATAAGTAGCCGCCACCCAGTAGGTAATTGTTATGTGGAGCGGCCTTGCCGCAGCGGAACGAACTATCAGCCTGATTCATGTACAATCCGTTTTGCGTGGCCCTAATAGCGAATCATAGCGATTCGCTATTGAGGACACGCAAAACGGCATTCATGTAGGAATTGCTACTTAAATAGCGATTCCTACATGTTCTTTATTTGCGAGTAGCAATTTGCTACTCGCAAATACTCCCCATTCATTCCTATGGGCCAAGAGGCCCATAGGAATGAATGGGGAGTATCCCTCATTTGCGAGTAGCAATTTGCTACTCGCAAATGAGATAGCGATTTTAAGGGTGCCGGGGTGTCCAAAGGACGCCCTGTAGCACCCCTAAAATGCACATTTGAACAGGTGTTGCGCGCACACATGTCCAAAGGACATGTGTGTGTGCAACATGCAACTTAGAAAAATGCTTTTAAAAGCATTTTTCTGAGTTTCTGCTATTTACCGACAGGTCTGACCTCTCGGTAAATAGCGGCCCCAAAAGTCCAAAATCGCTATTTTGTTTTGTGTCATGAATAGCATTTGAGGAATCTCTATTAGAGATTCCTTAAATGCCATTCCACGCAAATATGCAAATTCTTACATAGCGATTTTTGCATTTGGTATCATGAATACCAAATGCAAAAATCGCACTCGCAAAGGGCCAGATTCTCAGAATCTGGCCCTTTGCGAGTGCAATTTACCTACATGAATCAGGC